>NC_052354.1:40546867-40765077 GCF_009727055.1 Benincasa hispida | reverse complement strand
CCACTTGGAGACATAATCGACGACTAATAAAATATAGTGTTTACCATTCGAAGGGGGGAATGGTCCCATGAAATCAATTCCCCATGCGTCGAAAAATTTCAGTTCCAAGATAGTGTTCATTGGCATTGCGTTCTTCCATGAAATATTGCTTGTGCGTTGACACCGATCACATTTCATTGTGTAGTCACCCATATCCTTGAATAATGAAGGCTAAAAGAATCCATTTTGCAAAACTTTGGCTGTAGTGCGTTGTCCTTCGAAGGGCCCACCATATCGTGAGTCGTGGCATTGTGACAATATACGTTGTTGAGCAGCATCTGGTATGCATAATCGAATGATTTGGTCTGCACCTCTTTTATACAGATTTGACTCATCCCAATAATAGTGTCTGCATTCATTCTTCCGTTGATGTTAGGTGTAATCTTCAAGAAATTGTTCACAAACCAAATAATTAACGATGTCTGCATACCAGGACAATTCTTCTATGTGAAACAGCTGCTCATCCGGAAACACAACACTCACCTCAGATTCCTTGCGATCAACCTCGAGGTTTTCTAATCTGGACAAGTGATGCGTTATTTTATTGAATGGAAATATGGATGAAATACGTTGGTGGAATTACGTTGTGCACTCAAGTTTCCCCAGCGGAATTCAAATTAAATTCTTGATAAGTCCAGGGTCGATCATAAGGACTTGTGAAAATAGTTTGCATTGATAATTTTCTTATGAAAACTTTGCAGTAACCGGGTAAAGAAATGATGTGGTTGGTTTGTTTTTTTTTTTTTGATAAAAAAAATAAATAAATGCGGCAGATTTGAGAAACAAAGTTGCGTTGATAGAAGCAATGAGTATGCGATGAACGGGTTGAGAAGATCTTTAGCTAGCGTTACTTGGGAATGCGTCAGACTATGCGATCATGTTACTACCATGCACAACAAGTCATTTTCCAATGTAAATGCAATGCTCCTAAATCTAGGACGCAAGTGTTGGATGCAAAATATCCATAGAGCTTATTCCGAAGACTCTACTCTTGTCCTATGTGTTGATGCAAAATTGAAGAAAGCAAGGTGATCGCATACAATCATATCTTATTGCTAAGATGCATGTGATGCGTTGATAACAAATAGTTCTCATCCCTAAACGCCTATCTCCCGTTTATGTGTTCTAATCTGGTTCTTCTAAACCTAGATTTTGACCTGACCTTCCTAAGTCTAGGTCCTGTCCTTAGACTATTCTCTCGAGTATCTCTAATAGACGAATGAAGCATACATAAACAAGATAATCACACAGAATGAAGATTCTCTCGTTGTGCTAGCTAAACGCTTCTCAACCCATTCAACTAATTTAGCTACTCATGCGTGAATCACAGAGAGAAAGAAATTCCATTCTTATATATAAGTTAAGTAAATTCCATTCTTATATATAAGTTAAGTACAAAATGCTAATGGAAGTTAAGGTAGAGAGCTTGGTAGCAATTCCTTGCTGACCGAGGCTTTTTACACTAGAATCTCTATTCTGAACTAAAGATATTCCCGCTTCCACCGAAGTCGACCCTCTCTCCGTCTTAGTAGCTTATGGTACTCTCCCAAGCTTGCCAGAATGATCTACTGGCACAACTTCTTCCTTGCGTCTGCCTTAAAAAGGTGAAATAAAACTATGGATAGAGGCGTGAACTAAAAATGGTGAACTAATAAACTGCTTAACCCCTTCTCTGAATAATGCACTTGGTATTATAGGGCATCAAAAGGTGACAGGGGGCTTCTCTTTCTTGGTTGTTCAGATGGGACAACTTTAATTCCTGACTGATGTGCCGGATAATTGTCACCGATAAAGCTGAATGTACTTGGTGACCGTTATCGGCTGTCAACTTAATTTGGATCTGACTGCTGTTAGCTTTTTGTCCCATCGATCTTAATTGTCCTTTTGTCCAGATGCATCAACCATGTTGCGATGATTCTTCTTGGGTGAATATTAGCGAGCGCGATCAACGTAAAGTCTTGCGGTGAAGTTGCGCTCGACGATGAATTCCTATGATCACAATCTCTGCAATGCATTAACGCATATTCTGCAAAAAAATACAAAATCCAATAGTTCCAATGCGCTGACGCACGCGATCGCAATATTATAGATTTTATGCTTAATGAATGCAATTTATCATTTTTTCTCAACGCAATCCATCATTATTTAATAACTTAGCACTATGATAACGTTTATTTCTGCCCGTTATCAGCAAGTGGTCCACAACTTGATTCTCTGTCCCATTCCGATCAATTATCTCGATATCAAATTCTTGAAGGAGGAGAACCCATCTGATCAACCTCGGTTTTGCATCCTTCATTGTCATTAAATATCTGATTACTGAGTGATCAGTGTGAATGAGTACCTTGGTTCCCAATAGATATGCCCGGAATTTTTCCAATGCAAAAATCATTGTTAGGAGTTCTTTTTCAGTGGTGGTATAACTGATTTGAGCAGAGTTCAGAGTTTTACTCGCATATGCGATGGGGTGCAAAATGGTTTTCTTTTTTTGCACTAATGCGGCTCCCATCGCATACCCTCTTGCGTCGCACATGATTTCGAACGGCAGTGTACAATCCGGTGCAATTAAGACGGGCGCGGTAATCAGCGCATCTTTTAAAACTCGTAATGCGTTGAGGCAACTTTTGTCAAATTCAAACTTCTGTCCCAACCTATAACAACGCACTCAGTGGTCGTGCTATTTCAGAAAAGTCTTGATGAATCGTCTGTAAAATCCAGATGCCCAAGAAGTTTCGCAGAGCCTTCACGCTGGTTGAGGTGTGAGTTTTTCAATTGCTTAAAATCTTTGTTTGTCCACCTCCAACCTTCTCGGGAGACTTTGTGTCCCAACACTATACCCTCTTTACCATGAGTGATATTTTTCCAGTTGAGCACCAAGTTAGGCTCTTCACATCTTTTCAAAATTTTTCTCCAAATTGGCTAGGCAAACTTCATAAGTGTTCCATAAACGGAGAAGTCATCCATAAAATATTTCCATGAGTCTTTGAGAAAATCTGAAAAGATCGCTATCATTGCACCTTAGAACGTGCTCGATGCATTGCAGAGACCAAACGACATGCGGCGAAAAGCAAATGTCCCATATGGGTAGGTGAATGTGGTCTTGTCTTGGTCTTTAGGAGCTATCATGATTTGATTGTACTTGGCATATCCATCCAAAAAGCAGTAAAAATCATTCCCTGCTAGTCTGCCTAGCATTTTATCAATGAATGATAGAGGGAAGTGATCTTTCTTTATGGCCGCATTCAATTTGTGGTAGTCCATACATATGCATTACTCAGTGATGGTACTTTGCGGTATTAATTCATCGTTCTCATTGGGTACTACCGTTATTCTGCCATTCTTCGGCACACATTGCACGGGGCTGACCCAGTGCTATCTGCAATGGGATAGATAATGCCCGCATCCAGACATTTGATAATCTTCTTCTTGACGACCTCCTTCATTGCAGGGTTGAGTCTACGTTGATGTTCAATAGTTTCTTTATGGTCGTCCTCAAGATGAATATGGTGCATACTGTATACGGGGCTTATTCCTTTGATATTAGCGAGCGTCCAACCAATTGCTCGCACATGTTTCTTGAGAATGCTCATCAACGCATTCTCTTGATCTGCATTGAGCATAGAGAAAATTAGCACTAGTAGCTTCTCATTCTGCCCCAGAAATGCATACTTCAAATGTGTTGGTAGGGTCTTCAGTTCAAGTGTTGATGGTTCCAGGAGGGAAGGTTGCGTTATTTTTTTTTCTTCTTTTGGCTATTTTTCTTATGTTGCAATCATTTCTTCTTCTTTGTTTCTTTTTGCTATGATCGCATTGCAGGCAGCTACGGATACGTTGGCATCCTCTTCTTCACACTCTTCATCAAAATTTTCTTCTTCAATAAAATTCAGGTCATCGTAAGAATCTTGTAGGTCTTCCTTATCCGACAATTTTATGGCACGAATTATGTTAAATTTGAGCTTCTGACCATTTATGCTCAAAGTGATTTCTCCCTTGTGCACATCAATCTGAGCACGACCCGTTGATAAGAAAGGTCATACCAAAATGATGGGCATATCTTTGTCGACCTCATAGTCTAGAATGATAAAGTCAGCACATCCTTCACCTTACCTTCTAGATGAACTAGAGATCTGTCAGCCAATTAGAGAGTCATTGATGTGGGCACGAGTTTCCCCATATTTAATTGTTTAAAGATTGACAGTGGCATCAAATTTATGCTAGCCTCCAAGTCACACAGGGCTTGCCCAATATAGAGCCCTTCTATGGAGCAAGGAATAATGAAGCTCCCAGGATCGCTCATCTTCGGTGGAATAATAGATTTGGAACTTTGCGTTTATGCCATCGTAGCAAATTTTTCAGTGCCTCTTTTCTTAGTTATCATGTCTTTCAGAAACTTAGCATAGGTAGACATTTTCTCAATCGCTTCACTGAAAGAAATGTTAACATGTAATTGCTTTAACATAGATAAGAAGCGTTGACACTGTACCTCTTCGTTTTTCTTCTTCTTTAGCCTCTGAGGGAAGAGTGGTAACTAAACTTTCACAGTTCCCGTTTCATCTGATTTTGAGGTTGACGCAACCTTAGGTTCTACTACTTCATTTTCTCTTTCTTCTTCTTGCATTGCCGCATTCTCAGGCTCAGTTGCGATGGAAGTTGATTTGTTCTGCTCCCTTTTTTCTCCTTCCACACTCTTTCCACTGCCCAATGTCACAACCTGAAATTGCTCCTTTCCTGATCCCTCTGGGTTGCGTGGAAGCTCGGTTGAACTTTCCAACGCCCCTTGCGGTCTACTTTTGTGCTCATTCGCAATCTGGCCTATTTGCAGTTTGAGGTTGCGGATGGACGTAGCCTGAATTTGAAGCACTGTCTCATTTTTCTCTATATATTGCTTCAATAGGCTCTCTAGAGAAGAAGATTGCTTTGGTTGTTGTGAGCTACTTGCTTGGTTGCTCTACTGACCGTTGTTGTGTTGAAAGCATCCTAGTGGCCCTTCTTTTTGCACCACAGATTGAATTTTTTTTTGTTGATTCTTCCAAGCAAAATTGGGGTGGTTTCTCCACCCGGGTTGTAAGTGTTTGAAAAGGGATTATTCTTTACAAAATATACAGACTATAGATTTTGCGGCAATCTTCCATCGCATACCCATCACTATAAGTTGCACACTTTGTGGTGTTTTGACTTATTGCGTTAATTTGCCCACCCTACGGTGTTGGGCTACTGATCGCCATTCCTTGAATCACATTCATCATTGTGGTCATTTGGTTTTGTAATGAAATAATGGCACCATTATTTGCGTCGGAATCTTTGAGTCTCAATCTCTGGTCACTCTCCCTCCAGTCTTCATGGTTCTTGGAGATGCGGTTCAGAATATTCTTCACCTCCTCGTAAGTTTTGTCAAGAAAACCACCAGTGGCTACCGCATTGGCAGCAGTCTATGAAGCATGATTGAAACCGTGATAGAAAATTTCCATTTGAAGGTAGTCTTGTAGCCCATTATGCAGACAATCTCGGACCAACCTTTTAAGCCTCGCCCAAGCATCGCTGAATGATTCGTCCATATCTTGTTCAAAATTAGTAATAAGCTTTCTTCGTCTTAGTTCTCGGTAGGTGGAAAATACTTTTTCATGAATTTCTCCACTACCTGCTCCCAAGAAGTAATCTCTCCTGGTTCGAGTGAATAAGCCCATTTCCTAGCCTGATCACAGAGAGAAAATGGGAACAACTTTAGTCGAACTTCTTCAGCAGAGATGTTCGAAAACACAAAAGTATTGTAGATTTCAATTAAACTTCGGAGGTGGGCGTGTAGGTCCTTGCCACGCGTTCCTCCGAATTGACTTGCAGTCTGAATCATCTCCAGCATAACCGGTTTCATTTCGAATTTACTTCTGTTGAGGGCAGGCCTTATGATTACCGGAGAGAAATCATAGAGGTTTGGCGATGCATAGTCCCTAATGAGCCTATTGCGATTGTTTGCCAACGGAATCGGATTCGCCATGACATTATTATCATTTGGTGCTCCTCCTCCAGGCTGCTCCGTCGTCTCCTCTTTATCAGATTGTGGTTGCTATTGGAGGTCTTGTAGTCTCCTTCGAAATATTCTCTCAATCTCCGGGTCGTAGTTCGCCAGAGATTGAGAGTTCTGCAAAGAATCACAAAAATTACCAGTAACAACTATTTTGTCGAAGTCTTCGACAACGACGCTAAAAACTTGATGTGTTAATTTTGTTAAGTGGAAATATGGATGATATGCGTTGATGGATTGCGTTGTGCACTCAAGTTTCCCCAGCGAAATTCAAGTGTAAATTCCTCTGAGTTTCCTGATTAGTCCAGGGTCGAACACAGGGGCTTGTGAAAATAGTTGCGTTGGTGATTTTTATGAAGACTTGTGATAACCAGTTAAATAAATAAATCGTTGGGTATATTGTTTGTGTTGATGAAAATAATAACGAATGCGGCAGAATTTGAAAAGAGTTGGTAAATGGGAAATACGATGAATATGCGGTGAACGGGTTGAGAAACGTTTTGGCTAACACTCCCTAGAATGTATTTATGCTTTGCGATCATGCAACATGCATGCAATAGTCAACCACCTCTCAGCGTGAATACTATGGCTTCTAAGGCTAGAACACATGCGATAAATATGGGATAAGTCTACAGAGTTTATACATAAACCTCTATCTCTATTTATGTGATGACAGCATGACATTCACACAAATATGCGACCACATAATATCATTCTTATTCCTAGGATGCATGCGATGCAAGTTGACAAACAGAGCTTATCTCTGAATCCCTATCTCTTCTTTATGCAAGCCTAATCTTGCTCTTTCGAGTTCAGATTCTAATCTAGCTCTCTCGAGACAATAGGTTCTTTCTTTAGATTCTTTCTCGAGTAACTCTAAAGGGTATTTTGCACAGCATAAAACAAGACAATCGCAAGCAATGAACTTCCTAGGTCATGTTAGCTTAGTTCTTCTCAACCCATTCAACTAGTAAGAGAGTCAACAGATGTAGAAATAGAACTTCCATTGAATAGATATGAGATGAAATACAAAATAACAATGCAAGTATAGTAAAGAGCCTGGAGCAATTTCTTACTGCCAGGCGTTTACACTGTTTCTACTCGTGCTCTAAAGATATTCTCACTCTCGCGAGAGTCGACCCGCTCTTTGCCTTTACGCCCCAAGGTTCTCTCTCGAGCTGGGTGATCTCTGGCACCACCACTCTTCTCTGGCTCTGCCGTAAAATGGAAAAGAAAACTATGAACAGAAGCAACTGGTGAACTTCTTAACTGATCAACCCTTTTTCTGAAGAATGCACTTGGTATTTATAGGGCATCAATGCTGAAAGGCGGCTTCTCTCTCTCGATTGTATAGATCGGACAACTTTAATTCCTAATTGACGTGGTAGATGATTGTTTCCGATAAAGCTGAATGTACTTGGTGACCGTTATCGGCTGTCAACTTAATTTGGATCCGACAGTCATCAACTTTCTGTCCCATCGCTCTTAATTATCCTTTCACCCAGATGCGCTCACCATGTTGTGCTGACTAAGTAGCGGTGATTCTTCTTGGGCGAATGTTTGCGAGCACGATCAATGCAAAGTCTTGCGGTGAAGTTGCATTCGACCAATGTATTCCTATGATCGCAATCTCTGCATTGCGTTAATGCATATTCTGCACAAAAATGTAAAGATCAAATGCTCTAATGCATTGGACGCATGCGACCGCAATATTATAGAATTTATGCTTAATGGACGCAATTTAACATATTTCATCAACGTAATCCAACATTGTTTAAGAACTTAGTACTATGATAACGTACATTTCTGCCCGTTATCAAAATCTTAAGTGAAAACTTAGGATTTCTCTCTGGAAGTAGAAAGGCCATTTCACCTCAAACACTATTTTGACGCAATCATCTATAGAGCCAGAGGGAGCAAGGAATTGCATACCACGACTTGATTCTTTTTCTTTATCTCTTTTCTTCCGTAGTTGCATCTATATTGTGTAAACATTAAAAGACTTATTTTTCTCAATATGAATGCATCTTCAGTCTATCTTTTATCCATCTTCTCAATTTTTATTATGAGTGGTGGAATTTAGAAACATACAGTGGAAGAAAACAGAATCTTTAAGCATTCAAATTCCTTAATTTTGACATCAAAATAGGCATGTTCGTAGGATAATAAGATGGTTTCAAGAAACATATACCTTTGAAGAATTCCTCTCTGATCCAAGTTGCTCCTCACGAATTCTCAGCTCCAAATCTTCAGTGATCCAGCAAGAAATCTTATCTACTATTGTCAACCTTGAATTTGAGTGGTAGAACTATAAAATAGAGTGGAGGGAATGCAGAGGGTTTAATGGTGAGGATGAAGAACTCAACAGTAACAAATTTTCCAACAACTCATCAGCCTTCAATTCTGCAAAATTGGACAGTTTTATGTTTTAACTACATGCAGACATGATTGAATTCAGTCAAAGACACCTCCAATTTGAAGATTGATTGGGATAGATGTATGAATTGTAGAGTTTCACCTACTAGTTGGTGAAACATTGGATTTTTCCACTAAGTGGAAAATTCTAATTTTCAAATACAATTTGAAAATTAATTTCATTTAATTCAAAATTAATTTAAATTAAAATTTTAGAATTCAATTTCTCAAATTGAATTAAATAATAATTTAATATCAAATATTAAATTAATCAAACACCTAATTTTAAACATGAATCATATTCATGTAATTAATATTTAAATATTATAAATTCTCCAATTTTGTTTAATTTCGATAAATTAAATATTAATTAATTATATCAAATATAATTATACAAACCCTAATTTGAATTTGAACTATTTAAATTTAAACCCTAAATTCAATTTGAATATTTAAAATTGAAAATCAATTTGAACAGTTCAAATTGATATCGTTCCAAATTTACTCAATTTAATAATTCAAGGTGTTCATATTTTACGAGCTAGTAGAGGGACCTTATGAACCTACAGATCATAAGCTCCAACGATTGAGATTAATTGGCTAGAACTCTTTAGACCGAATTAATCAATATTCGTTAACTATCGAGTCACACCACTATAGCTCAATAGTTGTACTCTTCTCACTGTAGATATATTTGTATCCACTTGATTTAGCCACAATTAGTAAGTTGACCATTCATAGGTTGTTCGTAATAACGGCGGGGTCAAATGTTATTTTACCCCCGAAATTACATCTTGCTCCTTAAGTTCCATCGAACCTTTAATGAATAATTGGTTTGTGATCCAATCACTAAATCGGATCCCTTTCGGGGAAATGAGAGGGTAGGGCCTCTTGTTCAAGATCCGAATTTAACACTTAAGGGAACAACCTTTCTTCTATCTCTCAATTGGTAGGTGTGAATTTCGTCTTCCACCCTATGTCCCCAGCTATTTACCTGGTCTTATCCCTAAAATGGTCGGCTTAGTGAGCCGACACTATTGAATCAACCCACACCTATGCACTGTTGATCAACCGACACCTATGCAATCCTGAGTGTTTTGGGAACTCCTTCCTTTGAGGGCAGTCCTTTGATTAATATGGGTGAAAGTGGCCAGATTGCCAACTCAACATGCCTACCTTTTGGGGACTTGTCTGATCTGGGAGCTGGAAACTCAATCCACAATAAGGAATTCACTCCTTTCCTTAAGTAGGGATAAGTAGAGTGATTGCTCTCTTAAGGGCTGATTCTGGGACTTGAACATAGTGGTCACAACTTCTTTTTGGAAGAAAAAACTCAGTCATAGTAGGACTATGACTTATGTTCATTAGAGGGATCAATGGTACTTAAGGAGACATGTGTAACTATAGGGGCATAACGGTTATTGGCCCAGCTGTACTTACGAGCGATTTGTGAAGGGTTGTCGTAATGCTGATTGGTTAAGATGGACACGTAATATATCTGTGTTAAGAAGAGTTCAGTTGTCGATCTTTAGTAGAGTGTCTGACAGTTAATGAATGGTAGATCCTGTGACTAAATAGTTTAGTCAGTTATTCACGTACCGTTGGAGCTTCGTGCTACAAGTCCATGAGGTCCCCTTGGTAGCTCAATAGATTCATTGAAGATCAATTGTTGGTGTTGATTTTAATGTTCATATTGACAAGAGGTATTTTGATTATATATGATATAATCGATATGATGTATAAGATACATCTAGTGGAGGATTGATGTAAATGAGATTTACATTAAGTACTATGGAATAGAAAAAGAACTATGATTTATATGTTTCATGAGATTAAATATTAAAACTATAAGTTATAAATATAGTATGATAAGTTGGTTATCATTTATATTTATAATAATATTAATTATTGGATGGTTATTGGATTCATGGTAACCGTGAGTTTAAAAGGAAAACGGTTTTTTTATTTTGAAAGATGATGATTTACAAACTGGTGAACAGTTTTTCATAAAAAGTTTCGAGTTTTCTCTCTCGCGCAAAAGAAACTCACGGAGTTGTTAAGTAAATATGGATTTACTAAACGACGGCTGGCGAGCTAAACAATCATGTAGTGTAGTGTCAGTAAGCGACAGACCGAGCTAAACGATGAGCTAAATGATCGTAGCTTTATCTAAACAATTAGGCATCGACCTATACGATAGGTCTCTATTTTCTCCCACTTGCCCAGTCGTGTACACGACCAGTGTTTTCTTATTCATCTGCCTCATACCAAATTCGAACAGAGCCCACCCTCTGGATTCTCACACTAAGAATACCAAGGTAGCCTTGTTGGTGGTGTCATACTCAACTCGACATTGTCGAGGTTCTGTGGAGGTTGTTCGTTGTGCTGTGGAGACCGTTCATGTTGTGGAGGCGTTCGTGACCAAGGCGATCGTTGAGGACGAGCGCGAAGTGTTCGTGCTGTGTTCATTGCTGTGTTGCGGTTGTGTAGTTTGAGCGTTTGAGGTTGTTGTTGTTCGAGCGGTCGTGCACAAAGGACCGTGGAGACACATCTTCAAATGTGCATAGAGTTTTTCTCTTTGTGCATTTGTAATTGTTCATGCTCTAATTTCTATACAAATCGTATAACCGTTTGTTTGAAGTCGAATGTAAATGTATTGTTCATTCACGATTGTGATTTGGAATAATCTTGTTTCTGTTGCTCATGGAAATCTCGAATTGGATTTCCTTCACATAGTTAGCTCAAGATTAAGATTGAGTTACCTAGGTCATCTAAGCAAAATAGTCAGTCTTAAACAGTAAACAACGTTAATTTCTTGGTACGATCTTATGCAAACTTATTGCGCAGGATGCCTTCGCTCCTCATGTCAATACATGAACGAATCAGAATCACTTCGTTTGTAGCACCTTACAACAAATTGTAACAACTACAAAGTAGGCCACATCCGATAGTGTTATCAGAATAAGGCACCCAACCTTATTCATATACTATAGATCATTTAGACTATTTAATCGAACTTGATCCACTCTTATGTCTCCACATAAAGTTCAAGTACTCATGAAATAGTCATGGATCTTTTAGTTTATTGGATTTACTTCTAAAATGAAATAAGCAATTCCTATATTCAATACAACTTTATTGAATCAAACTTCAATAACAACTTTATTGATTTACAGAATGAGCTTATTATTTACAAACCACGAGTTTTAGGACATAAATTCCAACAATGAGCAACTAATTTCTTTATGGGTTGAGATGAAGGAACTCTTATCAAAGAGAACCCTTGAGCGGAAGCATGATCGATCCAAATTTATTGTGACAGAATTACAAGCATTCATGAACATACTGTAAGAGTGTATCATCATACAGCGACAACAACAAGGATTAAGAAGCATTTAAATTCACTTATTTTAGCGGAAACTAAAGCATGCTCATTTACTAAAAGAGGGATTGTAGTCATAGCAGTATGGTGCAGTGAGCTTCTCCTTGTTTATTCTTCTTGATCTCGATCAACAGTAGTTATCTTCTTCAAAACGCACCGTGAACCACCTAAAGATCTTTTCCACTATTCTCATGGAGCTTTAGAACGAGTTGTGGGACTCAAGAATAGCTTGAAGAAATGAATAAACAAGGAGAAGCTCACTGCACCATACTACTTGAAGAATTCTTCTTCAACCCAAAATTTTCTCTAAAATTTCTTTATAATGCATGCCTCAAATTCACTTCAATCTTCTTTATTTATTGGAGGTAAACATGTAAAGAAGTTCACTGCATGATTTACAGCTCATGCTTGGAGTAAATGAAGAGAAAGGAAATGACGTTTGTGTGAGCAAGTAAAAGATGGTAATGGAAAAACTATTTTTTTCCATTTGTGTTATTTTCAATTTTCTATTATCAAAACTGATTTCAAAATCAATTTTTATTTTTAAAAACTGAAAAATTTTATTAATTTTATAAAATTAGTTTCATATATTAATTTTTAAATAATTCTAATTAATTTAATATCTAATATTAAATTAATTTTTACACTTATCCATCTTCATATATTTAAATCATGGTTAAATATAAATTCTCCTATTCCATTTAATTCTGTTTGAACGTTTCAAATTAAACTATTAAGCTACTCTAAAGCATATCCATTTACGAGTTAGTAGGAGGACCTCGCAGACCTACAGATAAGGACTCCAACGATCAAAGATTAATTGAATAAACTCATTATTCCAAATTAATCCCCATTCGTTAACTAATGGGTCACTCCACTATAGCCCATAGTTGAACTCCTCCCACTATAGATATATTATGTGCACTTTATATAACCATAATCGGTAAGTCGATCATTCACAGGTTGTTCATAATTACAACTGGGTCAAAATAACCGTTTTACCCCTGTGAATACATCTTGTTCCTCAAGTTCCCACTGACTCTCTAATGAACAATTTTGATTCATAATCCCTATGAATCAAATCCTTTCTCTATCATGAGAAGGTGGGGCTCCGATTGTTCAAGACTTGGAATCAGTACTTAAGAGAACAACCTATCTGCTAATGCTAAATCGGGTAGGAGTGAATTTCATCTTGCAGGGCTATGTCCCTAGTTATTCATCCGGTCTTATCCCCAAAATGGGAGGCTTATTGAGCAGTATTGTTAAACTACTTTTACCGTTTGCAGATCAAAGGATAATCCCGAATAAACAGGAGTTCATAGCTACCTCAGGATTAAGATTGAGTTAACCTAATTTATGTAATAAATAAAATGGTCAGTTTTAACAGTAAACGGTCGTTATAAGGAAAAGTGACTATTTTCTGGTCTAGCTTATATGCAAACTCATTCGATTTTCATAATAGAATTCAAATGTTTCAACATGAACGATCTGTGGATTACATGGTTTGTAGCACTTTACAACTTCTTGTAACAACTACAAAGTGAGTCGCATCCAATAGTGTTACTAGGATGAGATACCCAATTTCATCCATATACTTATTAGACCAATTAGGATATATACTGTTAACTTGATCCTGTTTATATCACGACATAAAGTTACAGTATTCAGACTATAGCCATATATATGTTTATTGGATTTTCATAATAGAATTCAAAATCAACAATTTATTATTATTGATAAATAGAATGTTTAACACGAATTGCGAGTTCTAGGACATTCCCTACAATCTCCCACTTGGACTAAAACTCCAGTGAGAACAAATATATGCAATATAATGTTGAGAAACATAAAGGAAAAATACAATAAACTAGGGCATCTCTAATATTATAGATATTCTCCCACTTGCCCTAGATTACATTACTCGGAGTCCTACTCTAACTAGGTGGCCCTCAAACACTTTAACTGAGAGGGTCTTTGTAAATGGATCAGCAAAGTTGTTCTCAGAGGCAATCTTTGTGCGATCACATCTCCTCTGTGCACTATGAGATGGTACTTTCTTTCAATGTGTTTTCCACGTTTGTGATTCCATAGTTCTTTTGAGTTAGCAACAACACCATTATTGTCACAATACAGTGTGATAGGCAGGTGCATATCTGGAACTACTTCCAAATCAGCCAAGAATTTGCGTAGCCATACTGCTTCTTTAGCAGGTTCACAGAAAGCCACATATTCGCTTCCATTGTGGAATCAACGGTACAACTTTATTTAATGCTTCTCCAAACTATAGCTCCTCCATTGAGAGTGAAAACTGATCCTGAAGTAGATTTCCTAGAATTTACATCAATCTGAAAATTAGAATCAATGTATCATGTAAGGATCAAATCCTTAGGTCCATACACAAGCATATAGTCCTTCGTTCTCCTTAGATACTTGAGGATGTTTTTACGATAGTCCAATGACTGTGTCTTGGATTGGATTGGAAACTGCTGACGATTCCAACTGCAAAGCATATGTCAGGGCGTGTACACAACATGGCGTACATCAAATTCCCAACTGCAGATGCGTATGGAACTCGATTAATCTCCTCAAACTTTTGAGGTGTCTTAGGGCATTGTTCCTTCGAAAAATGAATTCCAAGTCTAAAAGGTAACATACCTTTCTTAGAATTTTGCATATTATATCTTGAGAACATCTTGTCAATATAAGATACCTGAGATAGTGCTAATGTTCTATTCTTTCGGTTCCAAAAAATCTATATTCCTAGAACATACTGAGCATCACCCAAATCTTTCATTTGGAACTGTGTTGCTAACCATCTCTTTACGTCAGCAAGGAAACTTGTCTCATACCCAATGAGCAAGATATCATCCACATAAAGAACTAAGATATCTTCTTGTACACACAAGATTCGTCAACATTCTATTCAAAGCCATAAGATTTGATCGCAGTGTCAAACCTTATATTCTAGGATCTGGAAGCGTGTTTCAATCCATAAATGGATCGTTAAGCTTACAGACTTTCTGTTCCTGTCCTTTTTCGATGAACCCTCCACATACATGTTTAAGTTATAACGACAACCAGGGATCTTAGTTTATTAGTTTGTGATATATGCAACTAAAATATCTCATATTTCATAGACAACAACGAAGAAAATATCTCATATTATTACATCACAAGCATTTGTTCATACAAGTGTTTACAAACTATAGGACTCTACGAGAGCTTAGGGCCCCAACCCCAACATGAGAAACATTATAGCTAACATGAACTAAGTAAAGCTTAATTATGAGTTCAACTTGTTTTATGCATGCTTTGTAAACCACTTGAATAAGTCGAGAGATCGATTTAAGTAGATTGAAATCTAGGTTTTAAAAAGCCAAATATTTAGACCTCATAAAACAAGAATAGAGCATTTTTAGAAATAAAGAAGTATCTTGTGTATCAAATACTCATTGCATACATCCTAGAGATAGGATATCGTGACTAAATACACTGAGAAGTGTAGGTTATAATTTGAGTAAGTTGTTTGAACGCATGATTTATGTATTTACTTAGAAATATTAGTGAATATTTTTCTCAACCCTACTTTTATTCATTCGAATTTCACCTTTCCCTCTCAACCTTACAAACCTTATCAGTCCTTTACTCTTATTCGTAATGATGTTTTGGGTCCCTCTAGTGTTACCACCTCTTCAGGAAAAGGTTGGTTTGTGACATTTATCGACGATCATACTCGTCTTACGTGGGTCTTTCTTCTCACTGACAAATCAGAGGTTCAATCAATATTTCAACAATTTTTCACCACTGTTGAGACTCAGTTTAATACTAAAATTGTTATTCTTCGAAATGGCAATGATCATGAATTTCTCAATAATACTCTTCATGAATTTCTACCTTTCAAAGGCATTGTTCACCAAAGTTCGTGTGCCTATACCCCTCAATAGAATGGAGTGGCTAAAAGGAAAAATCGTCACCTTCTGAGGTTTCTCGATTTCTCATGCTATCTACCTCTCTTCCATCTTATTTATGAGGAGATGCAGTTCTTACTGTAGCTCATCTTATTAACCGAATTCCTTCTCATGTTTTCCAAGTCCAAACCCCTCTTGAATGCCTCAAAGAGTCGTACTCGACCACATGACTCATTCCTGATGTTCCTTTCCGGGTTTTTTGGGTGTTTTGTCTTTGTCCATACTCATGGCCCTAACCAAACTAAGCTTACCCCTCATGCTCAGAAATATATCTTCCTTGGATATCCTTTTAACCAACGCGGTAATAAATGAAGGAATAGTGAGGTCCACTACGGAAGCGGGATCGTCCCAATTTCCTTTTCACGGGGATTAAAATTATAAAGAACATAAGATTCTGCATAAGATTAAAATTATAAGAAGGAAGGGTTAAAATTTGCTTACCCTTGAAGAAAAACTTGTTCGTGTAAATTCTTCTAGAAGGTCATGAGCACTTCGAACCACCGGTCTTCAAAAAAATTACAACAAACCAAAGGGACGCCACGAAGAGGTAATCCTCTGTATCTCTGTAAGAGATGAGAATCATAGGAGGTGTGGGCTCTGTGTTCTTTTGGGAAGAGGGAGAGAGATTTGAGAAAGGAAAAATCTTGCAAGGAGAGTGCTTCTAGGAATGATCTCTCTGACACTTAAGAGATCTCTATTATTCTTCTGTGAAGAAGATGAAGCCATCGTGAAAAACAAAACCACCCACACACGATTGATGAGAGAAAATTAAGGGGAGGGAGTTGTAACTCCCCCCTTTAATTTTGAAATTAAATTCAAATTAAAATAAATTTAATTTAATTAGTGATTATATAAATATATATATATATATAATGAAGGGAACCGATGAAGGTCCCTGTGCAGAAACGTGGGGATCGGTCCCAATTTTTTATTTTAACAGAATTTCAAATTACAGAATAAAAAGATAAAATTATGAATTAAGAAAATAAAATTACAACATGATTTTGGGGAATAGAAAAAAGGGAAGAAGTTCCACTTACCCTTAAAGAACAACTTCTTCTTTAATTTCCTCGATCCACGAACACAAATACTGTTGAGATTGATGCCCTAAATCTCGTAGGGTCATATAGTTTTTAAATGTATTGTACAAACTCGTTGTTTATTTAATAAAATATAGGATATTTTATTCTGAATTTTTTTGTATTAATTACAAACCAATAAACTAAGTTCCAAGGTTATCTCGTAGCTTAAGCATGTATGTAGAGGCATACATATAGATCATGTTTTAAATGATAACCTAAATGGTCTGTAGTAGATGGATAAGGCTGGATACTTTATCCCGGTGACACTAGGAGTATGATCTGCTTTGTAGATGTTACAATTGTTGTAAAGTGCTAGAAATGATCTGATTCTAATCATTCATGTGAAGACATGTGAATGGGGATATTCTATACAAAATATTTTGTATAAGACCGGACCACGAAAGTTTTAGTCTCATTATATAACGTCGTTCATAATAGAGACTTACATTTCATCAGGATGACCATAGGTAATATGACCTGAATCCTGAGTGAGTTGTGAACTCCTGCCTATTAGAGCGGTCCTTTGATTTGCATGGGTGAGAGTGGCCAGATCGCCGACTCAATAAGCCTACCATTTTGGAGTTCGTCTGATTGAGGAGATGGGAACACAGCTATAGAAGAAGGAATTCACTCATTCCCCAAGGTCGGGGCAAGTGGATAAATTGCTCCTTAAAGGCTGATTCCAGGGCTTAAACAATATGGTACCACACCCTCTCCTGGCTTGATAGGGGTTTAGTCATTGTTGGACTATGATTTATTGTTCATTAAAGGGATCAGTGGTACTTAAAAAGTTGATGTAACTACAGGGACAAAACGGTAATTTTGGCACAACTGTACTTACAAGCAATTTGTGAAGGGTCATTGTACTGTTGATTGGTTATATCCATGGACATAGAAATATATCTATAGTACAAAGAGTGCAGCTGTTGGTCTTTAGTGTAATGCCTGACAGTTAATGAATGGTGAATAATTTAATTAAAGAGTTTAATTAATTATTCACGCATCGTTGGAGCTTCAATCTATAGGTCCATGAGGTTCCCCTTGGTAGCTTTTGTATTAATTTGAATTATTCAAATTAATTGAGGGAATTAATTGTATATGATATAATTATGTTTATTTTATTTAATTATATATGATATAATTGCTATAATATATTTGGTACATTATAAAGTATGTTTGAGAGGAATTAAATATTTGAATTTGATTCAATTATTAATTATGTGAATTAAATTCATATAATCGAAACTCAATGTAAACATGATTTATATTAAATGTCATAAGTGAGAGAAAAGAAACTATAAGTTATATTGTATATGATACAATATTAAAACTATAGTTTATATACTATATTTAATATAACATAGAGTTTAATATATATTATATGATAAAGTAGTTATGATATAAATATATATTAAATAAATAAATAAATTAGTATATAAACTATGGGGATAGAGTTCCTTTTTTCTCTCCACCACTTATATGAGAAAGGGAGGTGGTATTCCATTAGGAATCTTCTTTTTCCTTCTCCTTGCAAGACAGAGAGTGTGAGTGTTTTTACCGAACAATGTTCTTTGTAATTCTTCATTCTCTTTATTCCCTCAATCCAAAATAGTCAGAGCCCACCACTCATAGATCTATCATCCTCGAGAATACCAAGGACGCGTTTGTGGCTGTGTCAATTGAAGATCGAAGGATTCACTTTTGAAGACGCTCTTCAAAGGTTTTTTTTTTTAAAACCCTTTTTTTTATTGTATGTTAGATAAAAGCGTGTTGTATATTTTATTTTCAAATGTATGATCTCGTTCTTATTTTTCTATAAAATCTTTTTTCTAACCAAATGAGATTTGGGACAATCCCGCTTCTGCAAGGTTCCCCTCACTAGGGTTCCAACAAACACTTCGATCTTCGAAAAAGAAAAACCCAAATGAACACCACCACTTAAGAACCTTCTGTATTCTCTTGGGAATGAGAATTCAAGCAAAAGTTGTCGGCTTTGCTTGAATTAAAAAGAGGGAGAAGAGGATGAGAGGAGGAATAAGAACTTTTCTTATGTGAGATTGGGAGAAAGCTGGAGGGAAAGAGTGATGGAATGTACAATCACACAATAAAAACAATCAGAATCAATAGGCATTCTAATTACATTGAATTTTAGTTCTAAAAGCATGCAAAACGTATTTTCACAGAAAAGGGTTTCAATAAATCATACTTTTGAAAAATCCTCCAAATCCAAGTTGCTCTTAACAAAATCCCAGTTTCAAATCTTCAGTGAACTACCAAGAGATCTTCTCTACTATTCTCAGCCTTGAATTTGGGTGGTGGTACTCAAGATTGAAGAAAATTTGTGAAAGGAATGGTGTGAGTTTGAGATGAAGAACAATTTTCAACATAAACTAATTTATAGCCTCTGTTCAGTCCTCCCTCAATAAAGAAAATTGGAGTTTTTATTATCCTTATCCATGAAGACACTTCAAAGATTCAGCTGAAGCCACCTCCAGTTCAAGTCACAAATGGGCTGGTGTGTGAATTGAGAGGATGACACCACCTTTTCCAAAAGAATTTATGAAAAACTCCATTAAATCAAATTATTTTCGAATTTTCCATTTTATTTAATTCAAAATTAAATAAAATCAAATATTCAATTTCTAAAAATTGAATTTGAATTTTGAAAAATAATTTAATTTTAATTAATTAAATAATAAATTGGGCCCCACCCTCATTGGCCTGAGAGGATCCGGTTTAGTGATTGGATCACAAACCAATCATTCATGAGAAGATCAGTGGAACTTAAGGAGCAAGACGTAATTTCAGGTGTAAGACAACATTTGACCCAACCGTTATTACGAACAACCTGTGAAAGGTCGACTTGTTGATTATGGTTAAATCAAGTGGACACAAATATATCTATAGTGCAAGAATCAAGCTATAGTGGTGTGACTCGATTGTTAATGAATATTGATTAATTCGGTCTAAAGAGTTTTAGTTAATTAATCTCAAATTGTTGGAGCTCATGATCTGTAGGTCCATAAGATCCCTTTACTAGCTTGTAAAATATGAATACCTTGGATTAATAAATTGAGTGAATTTGAAATTATTTCAATTTGAAATGTTCAAATTGAATTTAGGGTTTTCAATTTGAAGTGTTCAACTTACAACTGAGTCGGCGCTGTTGGACCAACCCTCACCTATGTAAATCTAAGGATAATCTCGAATAAATAGGAATTCATGGTTAGCTCAGGATTAAGATCGAGTTACCTAGGTCATTTAAGTGAAATAGTCAGTTTATTTCTTGGTCTGATCCTACGTAAACTCATTAAAAGAAATCGGACATGAGGATTTCCATAAGCAATGGAATGATCGTTCCAAATTCCATTCTTATTTGAACAACAACAATTACAGTACATAAACGGAATCTAATTGGTCATACAACATACGAAATTACAGCATGCTTTACAGAAGATCAAAGGAAGAATTCAGATACCTTTGAAGGCTCATCTTCAAAGACCCCCGATCACAAATGCTCGAACAATCAGCAAGACTGCAAACCCGAATGCTCAAACACTACGACTGCAACGTAGCACGATCACAACAATCACGAACACAACGAACTCCAAGATCACGAACACAGAAAACGACCTCCAAAAACATCGAACAATGTCGAGTTGATTATGACACCACCACAATGGCTACCTTGGTATTCTCGGTGTGAGAATCCAGACGTGTGAGCTCTGTGGACTTGGTTAGAGGACGAAACTGGAGGAAGAACAATCATGTAAACGATTGAGCAAGTGGGAGTTGACAAGTCTATCGTATAGACGATGTCCAATCGTTTAGAAGAAGCTTTGTGATCGTTGAGCAAAAGCTCCGTGATCGTAGCTATCGGCCAACTGACTAAATTAGGTGAACTACTATATGGCCCTATAGCTCGAAGCTCCAACGGTATGTGAATAACCGACTAAACTCTTTAACTGCTAGGCGCTTCACTAAAGACCGACAATTCAACTCTTCTTACCATAGACATATTATGTGTTCATATCAACCAATCAACAGTGCGATAACCCTTCATAGATCGCTTGTAAGTACAGTTACGCTAATAATCGTTATGCCCTTGTAGTTACATTTGGCCCCTTAAGTACCCATGATCCCTCTAATAAACATAAGTCATAGTTCTACTATGATTGAGTCCTCTCTTCCAAAGAGAAGCTGTGGGCACTATGTTCAAGTCCCAAAATCAGTTCTTAAAGGAGCAATCTATCTACTTACTCCTGCTTTGAAAAAGAAGTAAATTCCATCTTGTGTAACTGAGTTCCCAACTCCCAAATCAGACAAGTCCCCAAAAAGGTAGGCATATTGAGTTGGCAATTTGGCCACTCTCACCCATACTAATCAAAGGACCGCCCTCAAAGACAGGAATTCCCAAAATACTAAAGATTGAGGTCATGTCACCTATGGTCATTTAGGTGAGATGTAAGTGTTCAATATCAACAGCGTTATATACAGAGACGAATCATCTCGTGGTCCGGTCTTATACAAATGCTTTGTATATGACACTCGTGCTCGCATGTCTCCATATAAATGGTTAGGATCTACCATCTGTAGTAGTTCACAACACTTGCAAACCTCAACAAATCGGGTCGTATCCATAGTGTCACCAGGATCAAGTATCCCGAATTAATCCTTATACTAAAGACCTATTTAGGTTATCACTTAAGGCATGATCCACTTGTATATCTCATATACATGCTTAAGTTTACATACAATAACCATGGAGCTTTGTTTATTGGATATGAGTTAATGCCAGATAAAATAACTCCTATTTTATTCATAACAATGTGTATAAATTACAAACTGCGAGACTTTGGGAGATTTAAGACACCAATCCCAACAATCTCCCACTTGTCCTAATGCCTCAGGAGACTAATGTATAATACAAGATAAATACATGTACAATATACAATAAACTAGGGCATACCCCAATATCATCTCCCACCTGCCCTAGACAAGATGTCGCATGTCTCGCAGATCTAGACTCTCTTGTTGACCTTTGAACACTTTAGTCGTGAGAGTCTTTATAAAAGGATCAGCAAGATTGTGCTCCGATGCGATCTTCGTGACTATCACATCACCGCGATGCACAATCTTCTTGATCAAATCTACTCTATATGCTTGCCTCAGCGATGACTCTGAGGCTTCTTCGAATTTGCCACAGCCCCGTTGTTATCACAATAAAAAGTGATTGGCAAATCCATATTTAGAACAACTTACAAATCTGTAAGGAATTTTCTAAGCCAAACAGTCTCCTTAGCAGCTTTACAATCGGCTACGTATTCAGCTTCCATAGTGGAGTCTGTAATGCATCCTTGCATGATGCTTCGCCACACTACAACCCCTTCATTCACAGTGAACACTGACCTTAATGTCGATTTACGATAATCTTTATCGGTCTGAAAGTCAAAATCTGTGTATCTTGTAAGAATTAGATCCTTATCTCCATACACGAGCATGTAGTGCCTCATTCTCCGAAGATACTTGAGGATCGTCTTGACCGCCATCTAGTGACCAAATCTATGATTGGACTGATAACGACTGACAACCCCTACTGCATAGCAAATGTTTTGTCTGGTACACAACATTGCATGCATTAAGCTTCCAACATCTGAAGCATAGGGAATTCGTCTCATCTCCTCATCTTCTTGAGGTGTCTTAGGATATTGATCCTTAGACAAAACGATTCCATGCCTGAAGGGTAATAAACCCCTCTTGAAATCCTGCATCCTGTAACTGATCAATATTTCATCGATGTATGATGCCTGAGACAAAGCTAACCTCTTGCTCTTACGATCCTGAATAATCTGGATCTTTAGAATATACTGTGCCTCACCCAAATCTTTCATTTGGAACTGGGCAGCTAGCCACGATTTAATGTCAGTAAAAAACCCCCAACTCATTCACAATGAGTAGGATATCATCTACATATAGTACCAGGAAAGCTACTGAGTTGTTGATGATCTTCTTGTAAACACAAGGCTCATACACGTTCTAATTAAAGCCAAACGACTTGACTGCACAATCAAATCTAATGTTCCATGATCAAGACGCTTATTTCAGCCCATAAATGGACCTATTAAGCTTGCAAAAATTTTGCCCTTGAACTGGAACTACAAACTACTCTGGTTGAGTCATATAGATGGCCTCTTCAAGATTACACTAAGAAAGGCAGTCTTGACGTCCATTTGCCATATCTTATAATCATAAAATGTGGCTATTGACTGGAGTATCCTGATAGAATTGAGCATGAAAACAGATGAGAAAGTATCCTCATAGTCCAATCGCTCGACCTGGGTATAATCCTTTGCCACAAGACTAGCCTTAAAGGTTTGCACCTTTCCATCTACACCTTTCTTTCACTTATAGATCCACTTACACCCTATAGGTCTGACCCCATCAGGCGGATCCACAAGCTCCCAAACATTATTGAAGTACATAGATTCCATCTCCTGGTTCATGGCGTTAATCCATTCATCCTTGTCAACATCCTCTATTGCTTTCTTAAAAGACAATGGATCCTCGACCCCATCATTAGAAATGACATTCTGGGCTTCAGTAAAACTCATGTAGTGATCTAGTGGGTTCAAAACCCTCCCACTACGTCGAGGCAGTCTCAACTCTTGAGCTGGTTGACTAGATGAACCGACCTTAACAACTCTTGTTGAACCCTCAGTAGCCTCAACCTCACAAGAAATCTCACGCAAAACAAGCTTACTTCGTGGTTTATGAGCCCAGATGTGGTTTTCTTCCAAAAAAAATAGCATTTGTAGAAATAAAACACTTTGTTATCACTCGGATCATAGAAGTATCCACCCCTCGTTTCCCTCGGGTAGCCTACAAAGAGGCAAACTTTCGAATGCAGTTCCAACTTCTTCGAGTTAGTTACTAGCACGTGTGCCGGACACCTCCAAATCTTTAAGTGGCGTAAAATACCTTTACGACCTCTCCACAACTCAAAAAGTGTTTCATAAACACTTTTTTAGGGAATGTTGTTCAAAATTTAGCATGCAATTTCTACTGCAAAACCCCAAAACGAGTCTAGAAGATGAGAATAACTCATCATAGACCGTACCATGTCCAACGAGGTTCTATTTCTCCTTTCTGATATACCATTTTGCTAATGTGTACCTGTGGCCGAGAGTTGGGACGCAATCCCATGATCTATCATATAGTTTTGGAATTGGAGGTCCATATACTCTCCACCACGATCATATTGTAGTATTTTTATCTTCTTAACTAACAAGTTTTCAACTTCAGCTTTATACTCCTTAAACTTATAAAAGGCTTCAAACTTTCGTTACATTAGGTAGAGCCCTGTACCTTGAATAATCATCTATGAAAGAGATGAAATATTCATACCCACCTAGAGCCCTAACACTCATCGGACCACAGAGGTCAGAAAGTACAAGCTTCAAGGCTTCTTTGGCTCTGTAACCTTCTCCAGTAAAAGGTCCTGTGGTCATCTTGCCTTCGAGGCATGATTCACACACCGACAATGAGTTTTCTTCTAAACTCTTTAGAAGTCTATTTTTCACCAACTGCCCAATCTTATTGAGATTGATGTGACTAGGGGTGTTCATGGGTTGGGTTGGGTTGGGTTGAAAGATTTTTTATACCCAACCCAATTGTTTGGGTTGTAATTTCTTCAACCCAAATAACCTTTATTAAAAAATGAACCCATCCCAACCCAACCCAACCATGAAATATTTGGATTAGGTTGGTTTAGGTTAATCAGGTCATTTTTTAAAAAAATTTGTTCTAAAATGAAGCACAACATAAATATATAAAAATCTTATATGGATTAAAATTAACAACTCAATTTCGATTTATATAGTGAAAATTTTCTTTCTAAAGTACAAAGAAACTACTTTTAAGAGTTGTTGAAGAATAAATTATTAAAAAAATATTGGAATTAAATAAAATTGAAATCAATATATGTATAAATAATTGTGTTATATGTAATAAAAAAATATATTTTAAATTTAATAATAATTTCGGGTTGGTACGGGTTATATTAGATGAACCCATAAATCAATCCAACCCATAAAAATTTCATTTTTTTGAACCCAACCCAACCCAAACCGCACGGGTTGGGTTGGGTTGATCGATTTTTTCAAGTCATCGGGTTTTTTGAACACCTCTAGATGTGACCTAACCTTAGATTCCAAAGATGGGCGTTTTTCTTAGGAGAAATCTTTGGTCTTATAGCTGTTGTCGCTGTACTGAACATTTCAGTATTTAACAAGGCTTTTATGACTAACGGCCTTACTACATACAAGTTATTTTCCATTGAACCAAAACCAATCTCCATTCCATTCTTGAAAATAAACACTTTATTCTCATAAAAGATACTGTATAACCTTGTTCAATTAGACAAGAAACCAAGATTAAGTTCCTCTCAGCAAGAAACTACGAAAACATTATCCTGTAACAGATAATGTTTCTTGTCCAAAAAATAACTTCAACCAACCTACAACAACAACTGAAATAACCTCACCAGTACCAACTCGAAGAGTCATCTCTCCCTGTGGCAACGTTTGCCAGGAACGAAATCCTTGGTAAGAGAAACTGACGTGATTAGTAGCATCCGAATCAAGGATCCAGACAGAATCATCGATCTCTACCAAACATGTCTCTAAGACCAATAAATCAGTTTTACTGCCTTTAGACATCCTCCTCTTTTGGAGAGTAGTGGGATCAGTATCTGAACCTGAATAAGCTCCAAGTTCCATGTCTGAAAACATTTCTCTTCTGTGAACTTTAATAGAGTTAGCAACATGTGCTTTCTCTACCAGGTGTTTAACTTGGGAACTGACACTACTGGTTTTTTCATCCACCCCTCTGTGCTTGAAAAGTAAGAACTTACGTTCAACAAAACTTGCAACGAGTCCATGATCTCGCGTGCAATGACCATGTTCTCAACCCTTTTGACCAAAACATTAGGTATGCTAGCCAACATGTGAATCCGGGCCAATGAATTAGCCTTCATCCACACCTCATATGCATTACGAACACTTCGTGGTGCATCAAGGGTCAGGATTTGAGAACATTCCTCAACCATGACAAATTCAAGGTCGTTTACCACGAAATACGTTTTACAAGACTCTTTCCATTGTATGTAACCGGTCAAATTAGAGGCACTAAACAAAAATACTAACACGTTGCTGAAAATAAAAATACATTGACCTACGTTAGGTTTTAAGCAAATACCCGTTGAAAAAACATACAACATTCAATACGGTTTAGCAAAACTAACATGAACCCTGTGTGACATATAGTTTCGTAATGATGCTTAAAAGGTTTAGGAAAAAAGCCGTCGAAGAGAGGTCAATTATCCCTCCTCTGAATTGAGAAATTCTTCAAACCAGTCATTAATCCCAGAACAAACTTTTGCTCCTATAACGACTAGCCATCATTGATTTGGTCAAGAAATCATTAACTTACTTAACAATTTCGCGTAAGTGTGACCTGCCATTTTAGGCCCTAGATTCTGCCCAAGCAGCCAATCCGAAGGGAAAAAATCCAATGGGACAAAAACTAAAGCGACCCTATCTATTTCTGGAGTTCACCTTGATCTTGACCAACTACATAAAACCCATCCGAAGGGAGTACAAAATGATCTCACGGTACGAACCAATGACAGAGACTATAGGACGTGTTGACACACACCCTTCACCCTACTTACTATAAACATTCTCTCCGACCACCTTGATATTGACTTATGCAAACACCATTCGAAGGGGGATGCTCCTAGAGCACCACGAGGCCAAGCATGAATCTCACGGTGTGAACATTCAGGGAGAAACGTCAGTGAAATCATTGACGTATTAGATACATCTCTTCCTCCTTCTGAGTATTTTATAACCCAGGGTTTAGTGTACTTAGAAAAAACACGGCTAAGAATTTTAACTAAGTGACTTTTTAGGTTTGCCTAAGAGTAACTTTTACCTTGGATAGTTTAACAACTTTTGGTCATCATCCATTAAACTCTTTGACGGAGATTTTTGACCAACTATCACGTGCTTGTAGAAAATCTATCTAATTCACCTTTCTAGGTAGGTTCCCAGGTAGGGGTGTTCCGTTGTCGTCAGCTTAAGTACCCCAGCCTAGACAGAACCTGCCTTAGACAAAAGGTCCCTTATAGATAGATTTAATACAATTTTAATCTTTTATGGCAATCAATTTAATCCTATTTAAGCAATTAAAAATATTAAACTAGGTCACTAATCCCATTAGAACCTTTGAACTTAGGTGTATCTCAATCCAATTTTAAAAACCTTTTTAAAACATTTCACCCTAAGTCTACATGCAATTTTTTCTTATCGATTTTAGTTCTAATTTCCTTTATAAGATGTATAATCAGAAACAACCAAAACCAAACACAACGCAAAGCTAACACATACAAGGTATTCATAACGCTTATAAACAACCTAAGTGCCATGCTCCATGCATTATTCATTCATTGTTACCTTTTATATAACACTTATACGAACAAGCAACAAACCAAGCAAAACATGCTTCCATTTATTGGGAATGTCCTAGAACTTACAGTTCGTGTTAAACATTCTATTTATCAATAAAATATTATTGAGTAATTTATTCTAAAGCTCTAAGAGAATAGTGGGGATGATCTTGAGGTGGTTCACAGCAAGTTCCGAAGAAGATTACAACTGAGAATCAAGATTTCAAGGAGTTCTACAAAGGTACGGTTTCAAACCCTCTTGTGATTGATGAGCATGCTTTAGTTACTGTCAAAATTAATGAATTAGAGTGCTTATTGATCCTTGTTGCTTCCACTGCATGCTGATATACTCTAACACCATTCACCCTTATACTATAATGCTTATGATATAAAGATGATGCAGGAATATGCTCACTGCATGCACAAATACAACTCTGATATTTTCATGATGCATGTGCATGCTCTTTTGTAATTTCTTCATGCCATATGATAGTACTTATAATACATGATGTATAAATAAGTACACAACCTAAGGTGGATTTCAAATCTATATGCCAACACTTTGCCATATAAACCACATACATCTCATGTACATCAAACAAATGTTGATGAATCGAGAAAATTGCCTTAAATCCTAAAAAAACTCAAGCTAACTATTACAAGTGCAAAGTGTCTTCGGTTCAAACAGGCAAACTGAGTCTTGAATCGTCCGATCGAAGTCTGGATCTCCACTAATTGTGCACCAAAACATCCTCGCAAACGTTTTACTCAATCGTTTACCTATGCTACTAGAGCTAAACGATTGTGTACCTTTTACTATGCGATGAATCATGAGGTACGCGATCATGCAGTGCGCTTCGTATAACGCAAACTCTATATAATCGTCTAAACGACAATGATGTAGTGAAGCACTATCGTTTAAACGATCACTGATCGGGCGCCTTTGTATCATATACCGTGTGATTGTGTAGTCAGTAACTATGCGATGAGCATGCTAACTACACGATCGTTTAGCACGTGCCTTTTACTAAACAATAAGCATCATATGCTCCACTCGATCGTCTATTTCCAACATCTACGCGATCAGGTAACCAACACTATGCGATAAAGTAAATGATTTACCCCATCGTTTAGTAAATGTTACACAATCATATAGAAAAATCTACACGATCGTTTAGCCAAATCCCAACGATCGTTTTCTTGAGGCTACACGACACGACAACTCTTGGTCTTCTTCTTTGCTGAGAACTGCATCTTCATGCTTCAAAACTTCATCACGAATGACTCGACAAAACTCAAACATTTTCAATTACAGACTCGATTGGATGTTAATTATGCCCAAAAACACAGTGGCCCTTACAAATTAACACTTTGTCAATTAAATAAAGCTTTAAATAGAGGCAATTAAACCCGTAAATATTCATAAATGCCATCCACAAACACATTTAACACTTAAACGCAAATGCAGTAAACCCACCAGGACAATAAAAGAAGTTCAAAACATAAGTGAAATTTGGAATATCAGAACAACCTGACTCTGATACCAATTGAAGAAAATCGAACATGAGGATTTCCTTGAGCAACGAAATGATTGTTCTAAATTCCATTCGTATTTGAACATCAATAATTATAGTACATAAACGAAAACTAACTGATCATGTAACATACGAAATTACAGTATGCTTTACAGAAGATCGAGGGAAGAATTCCCATACCTTTGAAGACTCATCTTCAAACACCCTCGATCACGAGCACTCGAATAATAAGAAAGCAATTCCAAACGCTCGAACACTACGACCGCAACACAACACGATCACAGCAATCATGAACACAACGAACTTCAAGATTTCGAACACAGCGAATGGCCTCCAAAAACCTTAAACAATGTTTAGTTGAGTAGGACACCACCACAATGGCTACCATGGTATTCTTGGTATGAGAATCCAGAAGTGTGGGCTCAGTGTGGACTTGGTTAAAGGATGAAAGCGGAGGAAGAACAATCGTGTTAACGATTGAGCAGGTGGGAGATGACAAGTCTATTGTATAGACGATGCCCAATCGTTTAAAAGAAGCTTCGCGGTTGTTTAGCTATCGGCCAGCTGACTAAACTGAGTGAACTATCATATGAACCTGTAGCTCGAAGCTCCAATGGTAAGTGAATAACTGACTAAACTCTTTAACTACCAGACACTCCCCTAAAAATTGACAGCTGAACTTTCTTTATCATAGATATATTATGTGTCCATATCAACCAATCAACAGTGCGATAACGTTTCATAGATTGCTCATAGATACAGCTGGGCCAATAACCATTATGCCCCTGTAGTTACATCTGACTCCTTAAGTACCCATGATCCCTCTAATGAACATAAGTCATAGTTCTAACTGAGTTTCCAGCTCCCAAATCAGACAAGTCACCAAAAAGGTAGGCATGTTGAGTGGGCAATCTGGCCACTCTCACCCATACTAATCAAAGGACCGCCCTCAAAGGCAGGAGTTCCCAAAATACTTAGGATTGAGGTCATGTTATCTATGGTCATTTAGGTGAGATGTAAGTCTCCACTATGTTCAAGCCCCGAAATCATCCCTTAAGGTATTAACTCTTATTTTATTCATAACAATGTGTAAAAATTATAAACTACGAGACTCCGGGAGAATTAGGATACCAATCCCAACACCCATTATATAGGATGCCTCTACTTCTCATGTCATTACATGAACAAATCAGGATCACTTCGTTTGTGGCACCTTACAACAAATTGTAACAACTACAAAGTGGGCGACATCCAATTGTGTTACTAGAATAAGACACCCAACCTTGTTCGTATATTTTAGACCGTTTTGGCTATTTACTTGAAGTTGATCCATCTTTATGTCTCCACATAAAGTTCAAATATTCATATAATAGTCATGAATTTTTAGTTTACTGGATTTAGTCTTTATATATGCAATTTACAACTTCAATAACAACTTTATTGAATAAATGTTGAATAACATATGATCAAAATTCGACAGTGATGAGGCTACAACAAAAGAGAGTGAAATTCTACCTCATCCTGAAACGTATGTTCAAAATCCTACTACATGTGGGAAAGAAGATGAGAAGTCAGACAAACCTAGGGATCTTGACATGTTAATTGCCTTGAGAAAGAGCACCAGGTCTTGCACTAAGTATCCTATGTATGGCTTTCTACCTTACAGTAATATGCTTCTAAGTTCTGGGCTTTCACTGCCAGTCTTGACATAATAGCAATACCAAAAAACATACATGTGGCTATGGAGATTCTATAGTGGAAGACTATCGTTATGGAAGAAATGAGTGCTCTTGAAAAGAATAATACGTGGGACCTTGTTACTCTCCCAAAAGGACATAAAATAATTGGGTGCAAGTGGTTGTTCACTCTGAAGTATAAATTTGATGGTATTTTAGACAGATACAAGACTTGACTTGTAATGAAAGGGTTTACTCAGACTTATGGGGTAGACTATTCTGAAACTTTCGCTCATGTAGCAAAGTTAAACACAATTAGGGTTCTTCTGTCTGTTGTAGTAAATAAAGATTGGCCTCTTCACCAACTTGATGTGAAAAATGCTTTTTTAAATGGTGGTTTAGAAGTAGAGGTGTATATGAGCCCTCCTTTCAGGTTTGAAGCTCAATTTGATCATCAAGTGTGTAAACTCAAGAAGTCCTTGTACGGTCAGAGTGTCCCTGAATGAACCCTTGGGACTTAACAAAGGTAGTAAATATTTCACATCAAGACTTTAACCATACATTATTCACAAAAAGGTCAGTGTCTAGAAATTGTTGTCCTAATCGTGTATGTGGATGATATGTCTTGTCAGGAGATGATATTGATGAGATCACCAAACTGAAAAAGAAGATGGAAGACAAGTTTGAAATCAAAGACCTCGGGAATCTAACGTATTTCCTTGTAATGGAAGTGACCAGATCAAAGGAAGGAATTTTTATCTCACAACTGAAGTACACTCTTGACTTGTTAAAGGAAATTGGTATGATTGGATATAGATCTACTGACACTTCTATAGAATTCAATGTTAAATTGGGAGATTCTATTAACAGAGTTCTAGTTGATAAAGAAAGGTATCAACGTCTAATGGGAAAGTTAATTTACACATCACATACTAGACCAGACATTTCCTATGCTATCAGTGTTGTTAATCAGTTTATGCAGACACCTTATGAAGAACATATGTTAAAAAAATTGGTAAAAGTCTAATGTTAAAAGCATTGGTAAAAGTCTAATGTTAAAAAAATTTTGAGATATTTGAAAAGCATTGGTAAAAGTCTAATGTTAAAAAAATTGATAGAAAATGCATTGAGGCATGTACCGGCTCGACTAGGCAGGATCGATGATTGACAGAAAATCTATCTCAGGGTACTGTACTTTTGTGTGGGTAACCTGGTTACTTGGAAATGTAAGAAGCAAAATGTAGTTGCTATAAGTAGTGTAGGGGCTGAATACAAAGCTATGAGTTGGGAATTTATGAAGAAATTTGGTTGAAGAAAGTACTGTCTGATCTTCATCAAGATGGTGTCTTATCTATGAAACTCTATCGTGATAATAAAGCTGCTATAAACATCGCCAATAATCTAGGATAACATGATCGAATGAAACATGTTGGTGATTGACAGACATTTTATAAAAGAGAAACAGGACAATGAAGTATCTGTATTCCGTATGTTCCATCAAATCAACAAGCTGCAGATGTTCTCACTAAAAGGTTACTTCGGCAAATTTTTTACTCTTGCGTTAGCAAGTTGTGTCCGATTGATATCTATTAGGGGTGGTCAAACCGCAAAAATCAAACCGTTTCTAAAAATTGAAATGTACCGAACCGTGAAACTGAAAAATTCAATTCGTTTCGGTTTCACTTTCGAAAACCGAATTTGAAACCGAACTAAACCGTTTTTAACTAATATATATATATATATATATATATTAAAAAATAGTAAAACCGAACTGCTTTTAATTTAAAGAACAACATCGAATTTAAAACCAAACCGAACCGTTTTTAATTAAAAAAAATATATAATATGGATTTTTCAAAATGTCAAAATCCAATTTGAAACCGAACCGAACTGCATATATGCGGTTCGATTTCGGTTCGGTTTGAACCAATAAATCAGTTCGGTTCAGTTTGATCACCAAACCGAACCGTTTCGTTTCCACCTCTAATATCTATGCCCCAATGAGGGGAAATGTTGGGAATAAGGGACTTAATTGATTGTTTGTAGTACCAAGGGTATTATAGTTATTTACTTTACCATATCTTTCTTTCTTTTTTTGTATTTAGGCTTGTTAGAGCCTATAAATAACAATCCTCTTGTATCTCTCACACAATGAAAAATTAATAAAACGGAAATTCTCTATCGTGGTTTTTTCTCTTGTTCTTTAGTTTTCCACGTAAACCTTGTGTCTCCTCTTTCTCTTTTTCTCTCTTTTAACATTAACTTATGGTTATAGGATTGGTATGGAAACCTTAGAGGGGGGTGAATAGGATTTATTCAAACTAATTAAAACTTTTTACTAATGTGGGCCCAATTAAACAAATTAATAAACTTTTTGCTAATAAGCAATTTAAACAATAAATTTATACAAATAATTTCATTTTGAATTAAACAAGAAATTAACCATCACACTTTAAAGCATAATTTTTAAATCTAATAAAACGATTGGTAAAGGATATATAAATTTAAGAACTACCAATCAAAATAAACATATATGAGCAATTAAATTTAAGAAGAAAAATTGCAAATAATTTCCAACAATAAAATTTAAGAACAAATTAATTGCAAAATTAAATGGGTGAAGGATAGAGAAATTGACACTGATAATTTTATAATGGTTCGGCACAACCGACCTACATCTACTTTCTAAGCTCCTCTTGGATAATGTCACTACGAACTTGATTCTTTCCATGACTTAGAGTCGAACTGCTACAATGTTTTTTTTTCTGGAACAAGAACGAACCTGGTCCTTTCCAAGATTGAGGATCAAACCGTTATAACCACTATTTTTTAGGAATCAAGAGCAACCCTTACAACGAATTTGGAAATGAAGAAAAATGTGAGAAAAACTCTCTTAAAGAGTAGATTTACAAATTTAGCACTCAATGAATCAATCTTCACAAAATAAAATATCTCTCTCAAGAAGAAGATAAAAAAAGGAAAATTGAAACTTAGAGAGAGAGCAACAATGCTAGCTTAATGAGTTGTGGAGGATTGAAAATAATAAAAATTCTTGTTATTATTTGGTGGAGAAGATGAGTTTAAATCGAGAGGAAAAATGGTTGAAAACCACATTTAATTTAGATTATTAGATCTTGGAAAAGAAAAATCAATGATGGAGATTTTAAACTAAACTAGCCGTTAGACACCAACATAATTAGACAAAAACTTTACAAGAAACAAGCTATGATTGGTAAAGAATTTACAAGGGAACAAATTCTAAACAAGAAATAAGACAATGTTCTAAACAATAAACGAATTGGCGAGAGAATTGGAGAGCTATAAGAGATTACGACATGGATGACTTTGATACCAAATGGCCAGAGATGACACGATTGGAGTGGATAGGAACAAAAGTTTGGGGCGACGAAGACAAAAGAAATGAGAGAGCGACGGAATAGAACGGGGACCACAAAAAGGCAACGACGGTGACAAATTTGCAAAATGAGTTTTGGGGGGAAAAAAGAACCCTGGATCGGATTGAAGAAAATGGAGGTTATCTCCCAATGGGTGCACTAACCCGTCAGGAGTTAACACTAACTCCCGGCGAATAAAATAAATCATCGGGAGAAAATAGCCTCAGATGCACATTTCAAAACAACTCTCGACTGTACCTACACAGCATCGGGAGTTAAACATAACTCCCGACGCCTATTTTACATCGTCGGGAGGGACCTTCTTTGTCGACCCTCTCTCTTTCGAGGCCTGCTTTTTGCGTTGGGAGATTTTCTTTTCTTTTCTTTTTTATAGCGAGTCGTTATTTATAGTAAATTGACACGAATAAAAAAAATATTGTTAGTATATGACAAACCAAACAAACTTATATATAAAAATACTTCTGAGAAATAGTTGTCAAACATACATGTTTTCATTCAAATAATTTTTAATAAAGAAGTGTTTACATGAAAATGACGTTTTGAAAAAAATATTTTCCCCCAGGTTAATAAAATACAAGCCCTTTTTCTACACTTTCAAATATCCAATTTTGATTTATGTATTTTTAGTAAATTTTAAAATTAAGAAATACATTACATTGTTCTTTTATTGTATCAAAATCATTATCTAACCAATTTCGACATAAATTAATTTCAAATTAACAATAATGAATAATTTTAAGATGATTAAAAAACACTTTTGGTATCTGAATTTTCATATAAGTTACAATATAGTTTCTAACTTTAGTTCGTAATGATTTAGTCCTCATACTTTTAAATTTGTAACAAATTATTTCATAAGATTTAATATGTAATAATGTAATCTTCATACTTTCAAATTTGGAACAATTTTTGGTCTCCACCATGGTAAATCATATTAACAATATTTATTACATTATGACCTAATTTTCATAATTTATAAATAAATTTGATTGATAATCAATTTATCAATCTATATGTGAAAGAAATTCCGTTAACTCTTATTAATTTTTTTGATGACAGAGAATAAGTGGTTATTTATCAAACTTTAGAGACTATATTGTTACAAACTTGAAATTACCAATACTAAATCATTACAAATTAAAGTTTAGAATTAAGAAATTTAAGATTTATCCAAAATAAATGAACTAAAAATCTGTTTGGATTGACTAGAGTTTTTTTTTTTTTTTTTTTTTTTTAAATGTCATTTTTATTTAAACTCTCTTGATAAAAAAAAAAGATTTTAAATACGTTTTAAAAGTGTTTAAAAAATTATTCTGAGTTATTGTCAAACATTTTATTTGATTTTTTATTTTAAAATGACTTATTTTTAAAATTGAACACTTTAAAATTTAAACCAAAACCCACCCTAAATTTAGACATTTGAAAATTCATGAATTAAAATAGAATGATAGAATGATGCTTATACTAAGATTGAATTTCAAATTGATATTTTACCTTTTTAATATTTAGCATGATAAAAGACAAAAGTAAAATAAGAAATTATTAGTAAATACATAAAACTTTCAAAAACAAAAATCATCATCAGATTGAATTTTAAGATAAAGATGATGTGTAACATAGAACATTTATAATACCTTTTTTTTTTTCTTTATTCAGATTAAGAATATTAATAATATTATATAATGAATAAATTTACTCTTAAATGTAGCTAAAGATAGAGTCAAGTGGTAGCCATTCTAGAAAGTGGCAATATTCAATAATAAATTATTATTATCATTATTATTATTATTATTATTTTAGTGGTGTGTGTGGTTGACTTCAATGGAGTATACACAAGAATTTGAATATTATTAGTGGGTCATTCTAGAAAGTTGGCAATATTTAATTTCTCAATTTAAGTAATTAAGTCTAAACAAGAATTTCATTTACTAAAAAAGTTGCAATTTGCATTTAACCTTTTAATTACAACCAAATATATTCAAGAGCTCATAAAGTCCAACTCCATGTGATTTGAGGTTGAAATTAGATTATCTTGTGAGGACTGGTTTGCAAATAGAAAACCAATAAAAAAATCTTCCATATTTTTCTTAGTACAATGTTCATATTTTCAAAAATGACCATTCAACATTAACTCGTTTGAATCTTCAATTATTTAGAGTTTATTTTCATGAATGGGAAATTAGTTTTTTTTTTTATTTATTATAACAATTTAATGTTATATATGTTGTTGTTATTATAATATAAATATTATATTAAATTTCAAAATTTATTGTTCTGGTCAAGATAATAAATATGTTTAAATTGAATATTTAAATTTAAATTATACATGAATAACTTGACTGATAATTATTTTTTTTACTATATAATTAAAGTAATTTCTCTTTAAATTCAAATTGTCCACATGAAACTAATCATATAAAAAATTTAGTAAGAAATTTAAGTATTTAATTAAAATTTTTCCATAGTAGTGATTTAAGAATTCCTAGCAAATTCTTCGTGGAGAATCCTAACACCGGTCTCCTGAGAAATTTCGTAGGGATGAGAAATGATATGGAAAACAAGGATAGGGAGTGGAGAAGCCATCTCGATCCCAACCTGTTGACATCTCTAATTAGTTTTGCACAAACCTACTTAAATCTGGATGGAAGGTAAAACTTTCTCCCCACTTTGATTTAATTTGGAGGGTGTGATTAGGTTTTGATGCAATAAAATCTTAATAATTCTTTAGTCTTTAGATGAATGTGAGTTTTATGCTTCTTGATCCATACCACCAAATTTCAACATTAATATAATCCTTTAGTCTAATTTTGCCTTCTAGTGGAGGATTTGCAACCACATGTTAACCAAAAGCAAAAGTTATTCCTCAACTACAAACCAAAGATTTAGAATAAGTGAGCTTCATTATAAAAACAATTTGATAGAACACAATGAAGTCTAGATAGACTATGTGAAACCTACCATTTTTGTTCTATATTCGAATTCATGGATTGGATAAACATTTACTTGATAGACCAATCTAATAGAGTTGAATTGAATAAGACAACTCATATTTTGGCACGTCGAATTTTTTGTAAAATTTCGTTGGTTTAATTCTCTCATTTTTTAAATTGATTGTTATCTTGTTGTAGAACAAATTGTCATAAATCAGTAGTCGATTTGGTTTTGTTTGCTAGTTCTTTGTTTTCCAAGAAAAAAATACACTTTTCTACCTTAGGATTTTGGAGGAAAGAAAATAAACTTTTAAAATAAAATTTATAGAAAGTAGCAAGTTAAATTATAAACTTAGTTTCTATAGTTTTTAAGAGTATCGACTTGGTCTTTATAATTTAAATTTAATTTAATCTGATTATTATGGTGTTGAAAGCTTTACTTCATTTAGTTTAGTTAACACATTCACAGATTATTAAACGTGGACTTAAATTTTAATATAGTTAAATAACAAAGTTAACCAATTAGATTATATTAATTAATTTCAAATAGTCCTTATACCTTTAATTTTGTAACAATTTAGGCCCCGTTTGGTAATCTTTTGATTTTTTGTTTTTGTTTTTTAAAATTAAGTCTATTTCATTCACATTTATTTTAATGATTTACATATTTATTAAGTACAATGGTTTAATTCTTAGCCAAATTTTAAAAACAAAAACAACTTTTAGAAAGCTACTTTATTTAGTTCTCAAAATTTGGCTTAATTTTTTAAACTATTGGTGAAAAGTAGATAACAAAGGAATAAACTTAGAGGTGTATGTAGTGTCCATAAGCTTAATTTTCAAAAACAAAAATAAAAATAAGATGATTACCAAACGGGATCTTAGTCTCTATCATGAAAAACTTAATTGTCAATTTTGGTTATATAATAAATTAGTCTTTAAAATTTATAAACAAACTTGACCCTTAATAGTGTTTAAATCTACATGTGTAAGGAACATAAAAAAATTTCAATGGCATTTTTCATGATAGAGACTAAATTGTTACAGATTATAAAATACAAAAACTAAATTCAACTTATTAAAGTTCAAGGGGCTAAATTGTTATTCCCATAAAAGTCGGGACCAAAGTATGTATTAGGACGAGATTTTTAGAAAAAATTATTCGATGAAATGAACTTTGGTTTGTATTAATTTCAATATAATGATTCCAATCTCTAATATATGATCATTTGATATTTTCTCTTGAACGTTGAAAAAAGTTTAAATCTTCTAAGTCTTCTTAGAGAACTTGATAACTCAAAAGAAATCTTTATCTTTTGTGTTGTCAATCTTCAAGTTTAAAAGAAAGTTACACTCTGTAAAATTTCAGAGTTTTAGTCTTTTGATTTAAAAAACTTCATGAGAGTTATATCCTTCGAATTTTCAGAGTGTCAATCTTCAATCTTCAAAGTTTCAATCTTCAATCTTCAGAGTTTCGTTCTTCCCTTTTTCCAAACCTCCTCACCAAAATGAAGGATAAGGACTTTATTTATAGAGTTATTCAAGACTTTGGTGAGCTTGAGCCTAATTGCCTTTTTGGGCCCAAAAGTTGGATTTGAGTTGGGCTAAAGTTTATTATGGGTCTAACATTTTCTTTTGCCGATTTTCTACTATAGGCTTGAATTGGATTGTACATCGGACTCGAGCAACTTAATTTGCTCAATCCAATTCCATTTATAATTTTAGGCTCAATTGGACTCTAGCCAAAATATCGAATATGGTTCATGTTTAATCATCGTTGAATTTGATCAAATCTATTGTTGTGATCATATAGTAAAAAAGAAAACACGTAATTGTTTCCAAAATTCAACTTAGGGCACACATTAATTCTTAATCAATGTTAAATTTAATAAAATAACCAACATCTACAAGAATTAGTTTTAGACAGTTTCTTTGTGAAAATGTATGTAAAGCCAAAGAAATACTACACCTAAATTTGAGTCAAATTCGAATTGTCAAAATGGATGTGGTAGAAATAATAAAAACACTAAAACCTTGTTTGTCCACATCTGGAGCATTTACTAATATTCTAAGTTGGCCCTTGCCAAAGGAGAGAATTGACATTTACATATGAAAAAGTCGTGATAACATGACAACATACACGTCTTACATTCAAATTTCTTTATTTTATTTGATCTATGTATAAAAAAAATTACAAATAGGAAAAAAATAGAAATTGGTAAATATTTACAACCAAATTTACTTAAAGAATGAATTCATATAAAATCTCTTAAAAAAAAAAAATAGAATTCAAACAAAATCAAATTGATGGAAAAAGGAAAACCCTAACTTTGTAATTGGGAGGGAAAGAAAAAAGGGGGAAAAAAAAAAAGAAAAGAAAAGAAAAGGGAAGTGGCTTTCTGTCTCAATTCTGTATTCTTTCAATGGTAGAGTTCATCTACAAATCCGTTTAACCTGAAGCGACATCTTCCCAATCTCTTCTGCTCTGCTTCTTCCCGGCGGCTATTAGCTTTCTGCCGGCGGTGACTCTTCATCGTCTCAATTTGCAATATCAGGACAAGAAAAACCAACTGGTTCGTCTCAATTTTGTTTTTCTCCTTCTTTTGAATTTACTTTTTGCGTATTTGGTCATCCATGGTTCTTAATTTGCCAATGTAAACTACCTTGTTTTTGGGTTTGTAGTTTTATGATATGGGGCTCTTTATTCTCGCATCCCATGTTTTTGGTATCGCTTTTACAGCTTATGGAAACTAGCAAGTTTGCTTAAAACCTGAAATTTCTGGGTTTCTCCTGTCAGTTGTTTTGAGATTTTTTAATTTCTTTGTATGGTATAGGGAATTTTTTGTTCATGTCATTGCGGTTTTGATCTTGAATATTAGTTTACATTATGGTAATTCGACCGAGTAAGCTTACTTTCGTTCTCTTTCTGTATTTAGTCACAAGAGAAATCAATGGTAGTGAATCGATTTTTTCGTTTTTGGTAAAAAAAAAACATTTCATTGATAAATAAAAATAGGGGAGAATCCCCAAAGACCTAAAGGTGATTACAGAAGAGTGCCAATTATTGACTAAAAAAAGATAAACTATAATGATTAAAAGGTTAATTGTGTTGATCTTCAATCTGTAATCTGTTTTCGGAAAAGGTTCGTAAGTGTACACTTATCCAATTCATGTTCGGTGAGGTTCCTCTATATTTTTTGTTCATCTTTAGAGCTTGAGTGATTTTCTGTGATCGGAATTGGGGGAAGATAGGGATTCTCTCGTCTTATTTTGTTAAGTGGGAGTTGGTCTTTAAAATTCGAGAACTTTGCTTCTTAAAACTTGGATCTCCAAACCAAATGGTTGAGATATTTTCCATTAGACCATGATACTCTGGCATACTATTACAACAAAAACTAATAAATATAGGCGCCAATCCGAAGGAGAAGACTCTAACTTGGTGGGTAATGTCGCTTTTAAGAGCTCAAAGAAAGCTTTTTCAGAATGTTTTGTCTCACATTATTTATCGTTTTAAACTGTTGAGTGGAAGTCGGTATTTGATATGTTTTTAGAGGGATCGATGGATTGATGGTAGTTCTTTTTAGCCGTTTTACCCAATACCCTCACCTTTACTCTCTCGCTATTGGAAAAAATGCTTTTATCTCACACTATCTTTACTCTACATTTCACCCAGTAGTCTGTCTTTTACTTCCAGTCCAGATGAGCTCCTGGCTGAAAGGTAGTTAGATGAGTTGACCTACTTATTGTATGAGAAGCACATATATGGATACGACACGAATCAGACACGGCGACACATCATTTTTTAAAATCTAGGACATGACACGACACGACACGATAAGGACACATTTATTAAAATATACATTTTAAAAAGTATATGTCATTTTTATACAAAAAGAAATTCAAAAGTAAATGGGTTGATGCCTTTATATGTTTAAAAAACTTAGTTTTATGTATTTTACAGTCAAAATTTATTATTATTGTTATCTAGGAGTCTTTTTAGCCTACTCAACAAGTGTTCTATACATGTCTAACACATTTGTTGTACTAACAAGTGTCCAACACATATCGGACATGGACACGCTAGCCAAACTAAAGTGTCCGTGCTTCTTAGCTTACTGTCGCTTCCCCATGGTTTTGTGTTGCTTCATGGCCCATGGATTGCAGGGCTTGGTCTCTTGAACTTTGGAAGGTGAAAGCCTAGAAGTCAACATTTTCTCCTGGTTGGTTGTGTTAAGGGAGAATTTACTCCTTTCCTGCTGTCCAGAAATTTTCCTGCTTGTTTTGGCCTTTCGGCCCCATTGGAGTGCATTCTCTATGAATAGGCTTTCGATTATATTTTTTTGGAGGTTTGTTGGAGCTATTTCCTGTTTGCTTCGGACTTGAGTAATTTGGAGCTATTTCCTGAAGAAGAACACAAGTGTTATTGAAGATCCTCCCATTCCTTGCCGAACACCTCGAGATGGATAATTTTTCCACTTGGCGATCCATTATATTAGAATAACTAGCATTAGGAATACAACCAATAATCAAATTTTGCCAAAGAGGGCCAAAAGCTTTAACTTGAAGGATCACCTCAAGAAACCCTAATCCATCTTATCAAAGGCCTTCTTTCTCTAAATCAAGTTTAAGGATCAAACCCTTTTCTTTTAAGCACTTCAATCATCAATAATTTCATTTGTAATAAGAGAAGCATCCATGATTCGTCTGCCTACTACAAATGCCATAGTGTTGAATACATCAACGTAGAGTTGCTCGTCTTTCAACTGGTCTGGCTGGAAAAGACTCTTTAAGAAATAAGTTTCTTCTCTTAAAAGTATCAAGTGCTCGCTTGATTTAGTTATGAAATAATGTCCATAATTGTGTATTCTGTTTTATGTATGTTTTTTTAGTTCAAGCATCTAGCTGTGCATTAAAGTGTGCATATCCTTTAAAATTTGTGCAGTGAACCAGTCTTCAGATAAATCATAAATGTCCACGAGGGAAACTCTTCAACCACTATACAATGGACGTCCTGTTAAGGCTCCAGGGTTGATGCGCCATGGTCCTTTTCCTGGATCAGATTCTGCTGTCAGCCACAAATCTCTTGAATTATTAGAGGATAAATTAGCTGTACAGACATCTGACATAGAAAAACTTGCAAGGGAAAATCATAAGTTGGCAACTGCTCATGTCACTTTGAGGCAAGAGCTCGTGGCCGCCGAGAATGAAATACAAACTGTGCGGGCACATATTCGAAGCATTCAGACAGAAAGTGATATTCAGACGAGAGTATTGCTAGATAAGATTGCAAAAATGGAAGCAAGTATTGAAGCTGGAGAGGGGCTGAAGAAGGACTTGCAGCAGGCCCACATGGAGGCTCAGAGCTTGGTCAAGGACAAACAAGAATTAACCTTCCAAATTCAACAAGCAACCCAGGAATTGAATAAAGCAGAGTCTGATATTAAGAATCTACCTAATTTACATGCTGAGCTCGAGGATTTGAGGAAAGAACACCAAAGGTTAAGGTGAGATGTGTTTCGACATTTTCTGCTTTTCTTTTACAATGTTTCTGAATTTTAGCATTTATTACATTACAACTATTTAGCTGAAACTTAATGCAATAATTATTTGGCCATGAACTTACTTTAGACTGAAATCAAAATACTAAATTCTTTATTATTACTTCTTTTTTCCTTTTATAGTGAGAACCCAAATTTTCCCACAACAAAGCCGACCAAAACCAGAGAACCTGACTACAAATACAAGATAATTTAAAAGAACAACCCCCCCCCCCCCCCCCCCCCCCCCCCCCCCCCCCCCCCCCCCCCCCCCCCCTCCCCCCCCCCCCCCCCCCCCCCCCCCCCCCCCCCCCCCCCCCACTCCCCCCCGCCCCCCCGCCCCCCCCTCCCCCCCCCCCCCCCACCCCCCCCCCCCCCCCCCCCCCCCACCCCCCCCCCCCCCCCCCCCCCCCCCCCTCCCCCCCCCCCCCCCCCCCCCCACTTTTTGATAATAAAAATAAAAGATAATTACTAACAGTTTAGAATTTTAAGATTAAAAATAGATAGATGCGTTAAAATACATCCATTTTGATACTTTTTCTTTGACCTAACTATTCTTGCAAATTTTCTCAAATTTCTTTCTAGCTTCATGAACCACAAAAGGATTACAAATCCACCTTGCCGAACTATGCACCTTCTCCCTGAAAGGAGGATTCAAACTTACGTCCCATATAATCTTTATTCAGTAGTTTGGAATGATGTTTATCCAAAGAAGATTAAAATCTTCCTTTCAAAGCTTAGTTTTGGAGCTATTAATAAGGCAGATCGGCTTCAAAAGAGGCTCCCTTACTTTCACCTTTCTCCATCATGGTGTGTAATGTGTTCTTTTGATTTGAAGCATCCTGAACATCTTTTTGCACATTGCTCTGTTGCATCTAAGAGACATTGGGTAACGGCCGGGATGCTTTGTGTTGGTCCTTGACTTCGCCTAATAACATCTTCGATATTCTTGCACCCATTTTCGTTGGCCATCCATTCCATGCTGTGGAGAAGACTTTGTGACTTGCTCTCAAGAGAGTCTTCCTCTTGTTTCTTTGGGACAAATGGAATGAAAAGGTTTTTGAGGAATCTTTTTGAACCTTTGATTTTTATGGATGTATTGCTTTTTCATGCCATTATTGGTGTAATGTAAACACCATTTTTTCTTATTATATTATTTGTTCATCAATTTCTAACTAAAAAGCTCTCTTCTAATCACACTCATATAGGTGTCTTGTGTCTGGGTGCATCTACTCCTTTATTTCATTTATCAATGAAATCTGTCTCTCCTTACAAAAATAGAAATCCTGAATCATCCCTCACATGTTTAACCTTCGAAGAGATACCAAGACAGGTACCAAGACTTTGCAGACGAGACCATACACCTTGGCAGCCAAGCGTAAACATAAAAAGATGGTTCAAACCCTCAATGCTATGCCTACACGAGACTATAGTTTGGTCCAAAAGCAAGAGTGGGACTGGTGGTTCTCTATGAATTGTCGTGGGCTAGACTTCTCCTAGTATATGCTATGGTTTGGGGACAATCTTAATAGATATTAGTGAGCACATTATGCCCAAGTGAAGAGACATTGGAATGAATTGACATTGCATTAACATGAGAGTGGTTTTGAGATTGAGAAAAAATGAGACAGTATAGAATAGGAAAGTTGAAAAGAAGTAATAGATACTAGCTTTACTTTTCCAAAAGAAGTAATTGACATTGCATTAACCATTTGTTATGGCAATCGGTGTTTGTTGCTATGTGAACTGTGGCAACATTACTTCTGTTTCTATATGGATGAAATGCATCATTGATATTTGAGTTTCGATTGGAATTTTCAACTTAATGTGTTAATTCTTTTTTACATATATTGACTTGGTATGCAGAGGAACATTTGAGCATGAAAAAGGTAGGAACATAGAACAAGTAGAGCAAATGAAAGCAACAGAAATGAATCTGATTTCCCTTGCAAGAGAAGTAGAGAGGTTGCGAGCCGAGGTTTTGAACGTGGAAAAAAGGGCATATGGTACATTTCTTTTCTCACTTTTCAGTTAGTGACGATCTTACTTGAACATGGTCTTGTTCTATAGGTTGTATAGTGATCTTGAATTCTAAAGTTAATTATCTTTGGATGTCTATTGACACTTGCAATGAAACTATCTGCTTCTGTAGCACCAAATGCATATGGCGGCACGTACGTGAATTTGGATCCTTCATACCCACCTCACATGCCCGGAGCCAATGACTATGTTGACATGTATGGAAGGTCGCAAGTTGCAGTGCCTTCTGTGGCGCCAGGAGACAGTCAAATTCCACATTCCATTGATCATGCCCTGGCCAGCACTGGAACGATTGCGGGTGTGGCTGCCCCCATTGGTAGCAGTGCTGCCTGGGAAGCGACATTTGATCCTTCCATTCCTCGAAGGTGAGTGTGTGAAGCCATGATCACTGCTTCTTTGTTCAGATTAGCTGCCTCAATTTGTTAGTAAAAAAGTACACACACACTCTTTAGTTGAAATTTTCTCCCTGTAACACTTCCAAGTATTATGCAAACACATACAGAATACCATCATGTTAACAATGACATTCATGTTAACAAGTTCAGTTATGGTGTATTTGTAGTGATCAACTTCAGTTGATTGACTGGAATGAAATTAGTGAAGTTGGGAGTAAGATTATGATACTATTTGGATTCATTAAGTGCTTAAAAACATTTCTTTTTTGCACTTGAAACAATTTTTTAAGCACTTAGAATTTCTATCCAAATAGGCCCGTGCCTTCTCACATAGAGAACTTTAAAATACATATTGTATGCAATGTGGTTATACAAAATTGAATTGTTTGTCACCTATTTTTACTTGCAGAGATCTCACACTACTATGCAATAAATATTATAATGGGATCATCTAACACTAGAGTATCTGTTCTCTTTTTAAATACGAAACTGAAATCGAGTCCTTTAAGAAAGGTAGGGGTGGTATAGCAAGATTCACGCATCTAATTCGGTAGAGAAAGAAGGGTATCTATCCATTCATAGTTTTCTCTTGTTTATAAGAATATCTTCTAATTTATACGAAAGAGAGTATCTTAAAAGTCTATTCAAAACATGGATTTCTAGGCGTTAATCAACAATTTTGGCTCTGCAGGATAGCGGTTTAGTTTTTGGAAATTAAGTTTATCAACACGATTTCTACTTATTGATTTTTTGTTTTGGTATTTACATTTTAGGTGTCTTAAAAAACCAAAACAAGTTTTGAAACCTGTGAAAAGTAGTTTTTAAAAATCTAAAAACCAAATGGTAATCAAATGGGGTTTCTGTTTTGTTTTGATTAAATGATATTTTTGGTTTCTAAGCTTTCTCGAAAGTAACTGTTTAGTACTTATGTAGTAGGTAACAATTTAGTTCCTATACTTTGAAATTTGTAATAATTTAGTCCCTATCATGAAAAATCTTTTCAAAATTAAGAGTTAATCTTTATTGTGAAATAACTTAGTTTTTAAAAAGTGATTTCCAATCAATTTATTGTGCAAGAAATTCTATCAAATCTTGATGCTATATTTCACAACAAAGACTAAATCGTTAAAATTTGTAACGTATATAGATTAAATTATTTCTTACTAAAGTTAAAAAAACAAGACTCTATTTGGTAACCATTTTGTTTTTGAAAATGAAGTCTATGAACACTATTTCCACTTCAAAATTTCCTCCCTTTGTTATTTACTTTTCACCAATGGTTTAAAAAACCAAGTTAAATTTTGAGAACTAAAAAAATAGTTTTCAAAAACAAAAATAAAATACCGAATGATTACCAAATTGGACCCAACTTATTAAAAATTTAAAATACATGGACTAAATCGTAATCTGTAGAGTTCAAGGACTGAATTGCTAATTTTATAAAAGTTCAAGGACCAACGAAATATATTTTTAAAGTTTTTCTATTTTAAATTATTCAATAATTGTAAATTAACGGGCTGTCTTGATGGGCCAACGGAGGCCCATATAGAATTGGCCCTTTTATGAGTCTTTTATATGATTTCTCTGAGACAAAGATTGAACATTTTCTCGTTCAACTTAAACTGCGCCTTCCTCTACGTTACAATTACAGAGTCTTTCGTTTGATCTCCTCAATTTCTTGGAGCTTCAATACGTTCAGTCATGGCCGAGGTAAGCTTTGTTTTGCTCTCTTTCTGTGTTCAGTTGCAAGAAAAATCAATGGTAGTGGTTCGATTTTCCTTTCTTTTTTTTTTTTTTTTTTTCCTTTTGATGTTATGTATTTTTCATTTGCCTTTTCCAATCATTAACGGTTCCGATTTGGATGCAATATTCGTTCTGTATGAAATATGATTGCGTAATGCTTGTTTTGTTTGGATTATATGTAAAATCTGAATTATAATTTATGGAGGAATGGTGTTTTTGCTTTTTCGTCGATGCTCCTGCAAATCAGCTTCATTGGTCAAAGTTTCCGACGTAATCGTAGGATTGAGATTTCGTTAGAGTTTTGAAGATGGATTATGCCCTAAATTGGATTATGTTCTGCGTGTGACGAGCCATGAAATTCTTTGGACGCTTGGTGGATTTATTGCTCGGAGTCGTCAAACTTTTATTTGTTACCCTTTGTTTCAATTTGGACGCAATAAGACACTGGAAGCTGCAAAACTGTTAGGGGAAAAATTACTGCTTTCATTTAAACGGGAGGTAGTGGTTATGAACTAAGTAAAACAGCCGGAAAATGTAGAAGAAGAATGCCTTTTCTGATGATGTGGTTAATTGAAGTTTGGGAAGGAAGGAATTCTTGCTTATAATTGAAAAACCTACGAGTCCCCTTTTTAAATTGTCCCGTCATTATCAAAATTAAGACTCATATCATGAATACTGCTGCTCTAGAGAGCAGAGAATGAACACGCTAAATCTCACACTAGGGGAGAATGAATTGGTAAGGCAACAAGGATTCTGATTGAAAGATAACTGATATATTTGTAGAAAATGAATTTAGAAAGAGGAGATGCAACGCCATTGCCAGTTCAGCATATTCTTACCCATGAAATAAATGTTCATGAGTATCTATTTTTCATGTATATTTTATGTCTATCCATGCTTCATCCATGACATTGTCTACATGTTGTAGATAATGTTTCTTGCTGTTGTTAATAACTGAAGATTGTAACCTAGAGAAGTCAGTTTGCATCCTGTTGTTTGCCATGAGTTGAGGTATAGAAGGCACAAGATACTTTGTTAAATGTTGTAATGTGTGGGTCTCTCATATTAGAAGAATGTTATTGGGAAAACGATTAATAACTACCCATCCCATCTGACTGAATGAAAATTTAATGATGTGTATTAAGTGAGTATTTATAAGAAGGGTGGTAATCGTTCATCAATATGATCCTCTTCACTGTCCTTTTTTAGATTTCTTTTTTATTTGTTCTATTTCTTCTTGTATGTCTCCTCAGATTGAGCTGAAAACAGCACCTGCTGACTTCCGATTCCCTACTACAAACCAAACCAGGCACTGTTTCACTCGTTACATTGAGTTCCACAGGTGTATTTTTCTTACAACTTGGAATGAAAGTTAAAATGGAAAAATGAAAAAGGTCTACAGTCTTCTCTGCTTCCATAGTTTGTTCTCCCCTTAAATATGCGAAACTTGCCACAGGTGCCTGACAGCAAAGGGTGAGGAGTCTGGTGAATGTGAGAGATTTGCAAAGTACTATCGTGCTCTTTGCCCTGGTGAATGGGTGAGTTTTTTGTTGCATTTGGTTTGTTAAAAGTGATAAAAGTATATAAAATTTTTCTTATCCTAATTTTCCTGCTCATATTGATGCAGCTCTGCTAACATTTAGGTGCATGGCCTTTTTGCCTTTTTTTCAATATTAGCATTGCTTGAGTTTTTTATGCATATGCTCTAGATTGGATGCTAAGTTCCAATCATGAAATATTCTCTATGAACCCAGGAAAGATCTTCTTTTGATATCTTTGTGTCATGTGCCATTAGATCACATGTTTGTAACATTGTTAACTACTGAAGCTATTTTTGCCTTGAAATTCATGTATAAATTCATGTATGCAAGTATATGATTTCATTCGAATGTTCATGTATGATTTATCGTGAGCTCCAGATCTCTTGTATGCTTTTGATAAAGTGATTTAGCCAATTACAGACGTAGGATTGATATACTTCCTCACATATTAGGCATAATCTTTATTCCGGTTAATGAGTCTTGAGGTATCAACTATTAGTCTGAAACTCGAGAAAATTAAATGCAGGGATTAAATAGAATGACCTCATAATCTAATATTGTCTCAGAATTAAGAAATTCATTGTATTTATTGTGCACTAATAAGACTTGTGAAACTTTTAGCTGATAGTCTTGTTTGCACTACATTGTATAGAAAAGCCAAATGAACAGAACAACTAACAGAATATTATTTAAACCTTTATAGACTCTGCACTCCTAAGAAGCTCCCTAGGAAAAGAAAAGGGAATGGAGCTCTCTAGGTGACATTTCCTCTTCAGACACTCACATGTAGTTGTGGGTAATCAATACAGGAAAGTTTTTACATAACCTTTTCAAATCTAAGGTAAGAAATTCAGTTTATCTAAGGTAAGAAATTCAGTTTGGATTTCGAGTTGGAGTTTAAAGGAAGTTATGTCTAGGGGAAGTAGGAAGTCATAAAGTTGATATTTGCTGGGCGAGTTGAAGATCTTGGAATGTTTGGAAGACTACATCATACCGTTGAGGGTCTGATGAACCATAAAGTGTATGTAGAAATTAAGAAATTGATAAATACCCAAGAAAATATATTGAATTGTTATGGTTGGCAAAAAGTGGAAAAAGTTTGTGATTGTTGTTCTGGCAAATGAATGAGCATTTGGGCAGCAATCAACTTGGATGACTCTAATTTCTTGGAAAGAGTGTGACAGTGAAATGGAAATCAGTGGATGATAGAAATGTTGGTAGGGTAGAAGTTAGAAATATTTTAGGGAATAAAGGGTATATTTATCGTCAGCCACAGAGTGAGAGGGGATGGAGATAAATAATAGTTTAGTTGGTATAGGCTTGAATGAGGTGAGCTCAAAGATGGGATGGTTTAGATACCTTCAGTTATTTGGGAGTAAATTGTAGTTATTTTATTCCTGTCTTTCAATGTCATTTCAGTCCTTAGGTTTCTATCAGGTTGGGCACTAATATGTGAATTTTTGTTGATGTTGGAAGATTACAATCAAAATCGTACAAGTCTAGGACCACAATTTAAAAAATGGGTAGATTAGAGGCCTATTTGAATTGACTTTCTAGGCATTTAAAAACACTTTTTCTTTGACACTTAATTAAAAACACTTTTTTAAGTACTTAGAAAGTCAATCCAAACAGATGCTAGATATTTAGGAACCAAAACTGCATCTGAACTTACGAGTTTTGTAAATAATTCATAGAGGATCCTGTCACTAAAAATAGATATCATGTATTGTGTGCTGATGCGTTAGGACCATCCAATTTTCTTGGATAGTGTTATACTTTTTGTTAAAGGTGCCACACGAATGTCTGCACTGTAGTTCTATAGGTTGGTTGAGTCTATCAGCCATGATTACACGACAAGAAATGGGAATATCGTATCTGTAATTCTTTTTTATCATACAAATACTGATTTTTCTCCATGAATCCTTCTTCCAGCGTTTTTTTTACCTTCTATTCTAATATTATACCTTCAATCCAGAAAAGTGCAAGATCTGCTTTGAACCTCTGCTTGTTGATATGCCTAATCTTATTCAATAATCCTCCTCGAAACAGGATGAAGCCTATTAAACAAGCCTCTTCGATATGATACATGCATGTTATTAACCGCATCTTTTCTGCAGGTCGATAAATGGAATGAGCAGAGGGAGAACGGCACTTTCCCCGGCCCTCTTTGAACGAATGTTGATTGGCCAGAAAGCACAGATTGTGAATTTATGCTTGTTCTCAAGTTCTATCAAAAAACTGTTTGGGAGTTCCATTGTTTTTCATTGCATCTGAGAGAATAATAAAGGATAGTCATTTTGTTTCATGTCTTTCTTGGGTAGTTATGGCTCAATTGTTGATTGTGGACAGGCTGAATTGATCCCAATGCCCCTTGCCATTTCTCGATCCTTTCTCGTCCATTCGACTTCTGTTCAGATCGTTTTCAATCTTCTGTGTAATTAGATCTTTATACCAACTTAATCTGCATTATTTTATTGTTGGTTTCTGAAGAAGGTTTCTTTTAATTTTAGTTTAGAACAGATGAAAGCAACGATGGATGAGCTCCAAACTGGACGGATGAGGTTGACAAATGAAGGCCTCAGAAACGTATGAAGCCGAAAAATTATGGATCGTAAGTTCATAATAATTTTAGTTGAATTAGAAAATGAAAAAATAGGTCAATTACCATTTAAGAAAATTGCAAAAATCACTCTAATGTATTGTGGTAGTTGCAATTACATCATCAAATTTTCGATCGTAGAAATTAGACACTCAAACTAATACAAATAATGTAGAGATTGGACCTCAAATGACAATGATCGACTTGCCAAATTTATACGATTATTACAATTTCTATAGTTATGTAAGTTTGGGGGTCCAACAAATAATGGTAGAAATTGGACTTTAAATGATAAAAATTGAATCCTCAAACTTATACGATTATTACAATTTCTGTAATTATGTAAGTTTGAGTGTCCAATTTTATTATTTGTATAAGTTTGAGGGTATAATTACAATTACAATTATCTCATACTAGGTCTTAAATATCTGCAATGTGAGACCGAAACTTTATATTCCTGCCATGAAATTAAAGGTTGCCATAAGAATTTATGTTGGTTGGGATTTGGATTTGAGTGAAATTTTCCAATTTGATACTAGAAGGATACAAGTTAGGTAGGTATAAGGATTAAAATATTAGTGTGGATATCATCATGGAGATTCAATTTTATGGATATATCAGTAAAATATTGATATTAGGGCATTCTAAACAAAGAAATATATAAGAATGAACAAGGTCATATTTGGTATCCATTTAGTTTTTTAAGTTAATAAGCTTTACATCTATTTATAAGTTTCCTAGTTTTATTATCTACTTTCTATCCATGATTCAAAAATCAAGTCAAATTAGTTTTTAAAAACATGTTCTTTATTTTAGAATTTAACTAAGGATTCAAGTGTTTTCTTCGAGAAACGTAAGATACTATAAAAATGAAATTAAAGAGACAGTAAGTATAAATTAAAAAAACAAAAATTAAAAACTAATTTGTTCACAAAAATCCTTAGCAAATGAAGCATTCAAGCCCTCATCCCTCAATCAATAGTTGGGAATATCTTTGGGCTAACAATCGATCTTGAGGCAAGGAAAGCGAACTTAGCAATCTTTAGACAAGCGAGCTCTAATACTTAATATCCCTCAACCACCCAGAGCCTTAATAATTGAATTCTATTTACTTTCAAACTAAGTAATAGATCATATTATCAATATTCATAATCATATTAAAATTAATAAATGATTATTTGTTATGTTTGAAGTGTGTATTTACAAAAGATAATTGAAAATATTGATTATTTTTCAATGCGGACGTTGAATCCTCCTATTTATGAATATATCATTGGTTCAAAAGGTTATGTTTGTAAAAATGGGTCCATGGTTTGAAAATAAGATTTTATTATTGTTATTATTATTATTATTTTGTTTCCTTTCTTCCTGTGAGAATAAAATACAAATTTGTAAGTTGACATTTATTCTTTAAAATTGAGCCGTGTGTAAAAAAATATTATACATATCAAAACACTTTATATGAATCTCTTCAAAATTATGTCAAAACATTATGATAAAGTTTAGAGTCAGCTGATAACGTTCAAAAAAACATTCGAATGTGTCAAAGACTTATTAGATACAAAATTAAAAGTTGAGATATCTTTTAGATACAAAGCTAATAGTTTATAGAACTAACCGACATAAAATTATAGCTTTCTCAACCATTTTTGTTTTTAAAGAACGAACAACCTTCCCTACCTTCCCTATTTATTATTGTTTTAGTAAAAGAAATCTTTATTAAAATTTATTGATATCAAACAAACTAAGCTATTATTAAATAAAATAATATAAAGTTTTTGTTGTATTTTTTCTGAGTATACACAAATGGGATGAGAGTAAAGGGTAGAACTTCCAACCTTTGAGCTATGTTTATTTTAATAATTTTTTATTTTATTTTAGAATTTTGGTAAAATAATTTAAAAATAATCATAATTACTTCATTTATATTACAGATTAAAGTTAACAACATTCCCGAATTCCTGATTTCAATTTTAGACAACTCTTAATAAACATCATGAAAAAGAAATATATATTCACAGATCGATTTTCATTAAAAACTCCAACCTATTCAAAGTTTGTAATAGGTAAAAGAGAGTAAAAATAAAGATTTAAATCCTATTTTGATCTAAACTTTGAATATTATTCTATTTTGGTACGTAAATTTTAAACAACGTTCATTTTAGTCTTTGAGCTTTTAAAAAAAATATTTATTTTGGTCACTACTATTAAGATTTTGTTAACTTTTAAACATTATGTGTGATGTCTTAGATGACTAAGCTGCTAAATAAGTTAGTTATGCTAAAAAAAAATATAGAGTTTCAATTTTGAATTATGTAGTAAAGCGATTTTGTATAGAAGATCTCAAATCATTTTCTGTCCAAGATTTTGATGGTTCATTGTTTTGGTACGTTGGTTGTCGATATTTTATTTCCATCTTGCTTAACTCATGTTAGATATAATTTCATTCTTAAACAGAGTTTATCTTTAAATAATTAACATTATTTTAATGATAAAGACCAAAATATTCGATTTTTAAAAATTTTAAAACTAAAACAAACATTTTATTTTAATTTTAGAGACCAAAATAGAATAAAATCGAACTTAAACCAAAAATAAAATAAGTTAAATCGAAACTAAATGTCTACAATTTCGAGGAAGTGGAAGCATTGTGTTTGATGTGGTCAAAAGATTTGAGAGAGAAAGGGGGAAAATTACAATTTCCCATGCCTATCCATCAATTTCTTTTTTTTTATTATTATTATTTTTTATTTTTAAATTTGTTATTATTTTATTTACAAATCCTTCAATATTGTTTTGGGGCTTTGTGAATTAATTATAAGGAAACCCATTAGCTGATTTTTGTTTCTTTCCAATTTTTTAAAACCGCCATTGGTGAGTTGAGTTGAAGACCAGGAATCGCATGAAAAGAAGAGCTTTCTCAAGTCAATGAACCTTCTTTCATTGGCTGCCTTTCAAATTCAAAACTTTGGAGTAAACAACAAAATAGTGTTTAAACTTTAAACATTAGGCCCGAATACGTCCACTAGAACGTAATAAATCAATGATAATCGATCTCAAAAAGTAATTTGAAATGGTGTTTTATTTTGATTACGTTTAGAATTATTTACTTGTGTATTCACATCAGGAGCTCAAAAAGCACAATCTGATTACTGTTACAGTTGTTGTTATTGTTGCAACATGAGAACGGTAAAATTTGTCACAAGTATTATTATCGTTACCGATAGCGTTTGACTCTAAATGGTAACAATAACAGTCATATTAAATGTAATAGATTCATAATTTTCAGTAAACATGATAAAAAAAAATTCAAACATGTTTGTGATTCGATTGATCTATCAATAGAATATCGTTATGATTATAACAATTTGCATTGCGGATTGGTAAACGTGTCCTAAGATATATATTATGTTTGCTTTGAAAGGAAGGTTAAAAGTTTGATAAGTTGCCTTAAAAACAATTAAGATTTCCTTACATATATGCTACACTACCTACTTTGGTAGGAAATCCAATTTTTTTTTAAGTATACAATTTTTATTTAGTCTCTAATGTTACATTTTTACTCTTATTTCCAGTTTCAACTTTTATTTAGTCTTTATTTTCAAATTGTGCACTTTTATTTTACTATTTAGTTTTGAGTTTAGTTTCCGTTTGGTCCATAATTTATAGGATTTTGCACTTTCACTCATGAGTTTAGAAGGTCATCGATATTAATTTTAGTTAATTAATTTATGATAAATTTGAGGTTTAAGTTTTAAAATTGATTTTAATTGAAATGAAAAATTAGTGAAAATTAATTGATAGAACACGGGATAATAAGTGAGCATTTATGAAAACACATCGGTAAAAATATAACATTTTGAAACTCAAAACTAAAAAGTAAAAAGTAAAATAATAGAACTTTAAAATATAGAGATCAAAGGAACACTAAACTCAAAATTACTCAAAGATAAAAGCTTAATCATTTAAAATTTAGAAACTTAATGAAAATTATATCCGTATTCGAACTATATTATTCTCTTTGTTTAATAACTTTACTTTTATTGATAATTGATCAATAGAGGCAACATAAACTCAATTCAACATTAAGAGGGTGTTTGAGACAAAGAGTTGATAATTATAGTACTCGGTTATTATAGTTGAGTTATAATAGTTTGTGGTTGGGGTGTAGATTATTTTAGTTTGGGTTATAATAGTATGTGTTTGAGGTGAAAACTATTTTAGTTTGAGATGGAAATAGTAAACACTATAGCAATGAATAAAAAAAAATGATGAATATAAAATAATAAAAATTGTAGTAAATAAGAAATACTGTAGCATATAAATGTTTTGAAATAGTGTTGATCGTAGTTAATTACAGACTACAAAATAGTATTTACTAATTTTGATAGTTCTTATTCTAAACCTACCCTAAGAGACTGGAACTTAACCTTTCTCAGGGTTTAAATTTGTATAACTATTATAAAGGCAATTGATTTCCTTACTTTGAAGTTTAGTTTATTTTGTTTTTTAGTGGAGTAGAAGAGATGTTCCATTTTTCCCCCGTCAATTTTTTATCCCTTAAGAATCATCAACTTAGTATTAGTATGAAATTGCATAAAGAAGATCATCAAATAAGTAGTTGAGATTTGCATTTTTTAAGTAGAAATACCTCTCGAATGTATATAGATTTGAACCTTCAAGCTCAAGAGAATAAATACATGCCAATTACTATGTACTATGTTCGTTTTAGCTATTGAGTTTTACATTCAATTTTTTATTCTCGAAAGTACAATTACATTTTTGAACCTTAGGTTTTGGATCTAGTTTCCATTTGCTCTTTAAGTTTCAAAATGTTACACGTATGATCCTTAAGTTTTGAGTTTGATTTCAATTTAGCTTTAGGTTTCAAAATGTTACAATTAAAAGTGTAAATCTCGAAATCTAGGAACAAAATTGAAGTAAAACTCAAATCTTTAGTGTAAAATTGGAACATTTTGAAACCTAAGACTAAACTAAAACCAAACTAAGACTAAAAGTGTATTTTAGGTATATATATATGACTAAGAATTTAGCTATAAAGAGATGACCCAATAGATCGTTCAAGGAGAAGGACTTTATTTGGCTAAGTATAGTGGCCGATCTACAGGCTCGATCATAGAGTTTGAGAATGTCGACCAAGTATATTTTTTTCATACGCTTGGGTTTTTACATCTCTCTCCTCAATCTCTCACTCCCATCATGTCTCTTTTTAGTATGACCAATAATGTAATAGAAATCTAATTTATTTTAAAGATTTTTTTTTGTTCAAAATGTTGATGTTTTTATGTAGTTAATTTTTAATTTATACCTGGATAACTTAAAAAAAAAAAAAGTGTAAAGGCAATAATATCATAAGATAAATAAATTTCATGGCATTTATGAGATTAAAATATCTCACGCTCAACTTCATGGCAATCTCCATCTTCCATCTCCTTGATTTGCTTATAAATCCAACCATTCATGATGATTAGTAATGGCTTTAATAACTCCAAAAATTAATTAGCAATTGAACATTACAAAACCTACTTCCTTTATAACGAAAAAGACCGGTAACATTTGAGGTATACATTAAACTCTTTACTCTCTAATTCTCTAAATCATTACTGGCTTGATGGTCAGAGTGTCGATGACCAAGTACCACACCCGTGCGAGTTTTTTTATCTATTGTGCAGGACCATCGTTCAATTCATCTTAAAAATTACAAATTTACTGTTGGTACCAAATTTGGTATCAACAAGTGTAATATTTTAAAAAATTTGAAGACTAAGTAAAAACTATGCCCAAAATGGAGAGACCAAAAATAGAGTGTATCTTCCCCTTAATACTCTCTTTCCTTTTTTTTTTTCCCTTAAACTTTAGGCATCTAATATAGGAGAAAAAAAAATATTAGGATTAAGTTGACTTTTAATCTTGGACCACGCTTGGATCTTCTGGGATGACTTCGTTTTTAATAGTTAATAGATATTTTTTTTTCAATGATTAAAACTCGAAGTACATTAATTTATTGTGTCTACCAAACCTATGCCATTTGACGAGAGAAAAAAATTATTATTTAAAGAAGACTTTTGAGTTTATCCACTTGAACAAAAATGCAGGTAAAAAAACTGTCAAATTATTTATAAAAATAACAAAAAAAAAAAATCCGATAGATATTGATAAACTTCTATTAACGTCAATCGATGATAGACTTGTATAAGTTTCTATCACTATAGTATCAATGATAGATTTTTATAAATTGATAGACACTATTAAACTTCTATCGGTTTCTATCAATGATAGACTTTTATCAACATCTATCACTGACAGACACTGGTAGACTTTTATCAGCTTCTATCAGCTAGTGTCTATCAGTCTATATCAAAGAAGATTACATTTTTCTATTTTGTGTAAATAGTTTCCATTATTTTTCTATTTTTGAAAATACCCAAAAATAATGTGATATAGCAGATAAAACATTTTTTTAGACTATCAAATTAGAAAATATTATTGAGCGTGAACTAGAAAAAAATTGAAATGCAACTTATAATGTTTTTAACAACATTCTAGTTCATAGAGTGTGACCATAGTTTCTCAATGTATCCTAATTTTCCCGAAGTCTCGTTGTTTTGTAAATATACACATTGTTTATTGAATAAAATAAATGTTATTTAATTATGACATTTACTCATATCCAATAAACAAAGCTCCTTGGTTATCTTATGTGAACTTAAGCATGTATATGTGATATACAAGTGAATCATGCCTTAAGTGATAACCTAAATAGGTTTATAGTATAAGGATTAAGGTGGGATACCTGATCCTAGTGACACTACGGATACGACCTGCTTTGTAGAGGTTTGCAAGTGTTGTAAACTACTACAGATGGTAGATCCTAACCATTCATGTGGAGACGTGCAAGCGGGGTGTCCTATACAAAGAGTTTGTATAAGACCTGGACCACGAGATGATTAGACTCTGTATATAACGCTGTTGATACTAGAGACTTCCATCTCACCTAAACGACCATAGGTGACACGATCTCAATCCTGCATGTTTTGAGAACTCTTGCTTTTGAGGACGGTCCTTTGATTAGTATGGATGAAAATGACCAAATTGTCAACTCAATATGCCTACCTTTTTGGGGACTTATCTAATCTGGGAGCTGGGAACTCAATCCATAATATGGAATTCATTCATTTCTCGAAGTAGAGATAAATAGAGAGATTGCTCCCTTAAGGGCTGATTCCGGGCTTAAACATAGTGGCCACAACTTCTCTTTGGAAGAGAAGACTCAGTCATAGTAGGACTATGACTTATGTTCATTAGAGAGATCAGTGGTACTTAAGAAGGCAGATGTAACTACAAGGGCATAACGGTTATTGGCCCAATTGTACTTACGAGCGATTTGTGAAGGGTTGTCACACTACTGATTGGTTAAGATGGACACATAATATATATGTGGCAAGGAGAGTTCAGCTATCGGTCTTTAATGGAGTGCTTGACAGTTAATGGATGATGGATCCTGTGACTAAAGAGTTTAGTCAGTATTCACGTACCGTTGGAGCTTTGAGCTACAGGTCCATGAGGTCTCCTTGATAGCTCAATGGATTCAGTTGAGGATCAGTTCTTGGTGTTGATTTAAAATGTCCAAATTGACAAGAGGTATTTTGATTATATATGATATAATAAGTATGATGTATGAGATACATCTAGTGGAGGATTGATGTAAATGAGATTTACATTAAGTACCATGGAATAGAAAAAGAACTATGGTTTATATGTTTCATGAGATGAAATATTAAAACTATAGGTTATAAATATAGTATAAGTTGGTTATCAATTATATTTATAATAATATTAATTATTGGATAATTAATTCTTTTTCTTTAATAACCAAGTGAGTGAGTGGTTATTGGGTTCATGGTAACCGTGAGTTTAAAAGAAAAATGGTTTTCCTATTTTGAAAAGAAGTTTTACAGAACGATTGAAAAAGTTTTTGAGTTTTTTCTCTCGGCGCAAAGAAACTCACGTAGTCATCAAGTAAATATGGATTTACTAAACGACGGCTGGGTGAGCTAAACGTTCGTGCAATATTTACTAAACAATCACATAGTTTTACTAGACGATCGCTTGCCTGAAGTAAACGATCGTGTAGAGTCTGTAGGCGACAGACCGAGCTAAAGGATGAGTTAAACGATCACATAGCTTTATCTAAATGATTGGACATCGACCTATACGATAGGACTCTGCCATCTCCCACTTGCCCAGTCATGTACGCGATCGGTGTTTCCTCCTTCGTCTGCCTCATACCAAGTCCGAACAGAGCCCACCCTCTGGATTCTCATACCGAGAATACCAAGGTAGCTTGTTGGTGTCAGACTTGTCTCGACACCGTCGAGGTTTTCTGGAGGCTGTTCGTAGTGCTGTGGAGGCTGTTCGTGTTGCTGAGGAGTTCGTGACCGAGGCGATCATTGAGGACGAGCGTGAAGTGTTCGTGCTATGTTCGTTGCTGTGTTGCGGTCATGTAGATCAAGCGTTCAAAGTTGCTGTTGTTCGAACGTTCGTGCGCAATGGAGCGTGGAGACGCTTCTGCATTTGTTCGTATGGTTTTTCCTTTTGTGCATTTGTAACTTTCATGCTGTAATTTTTGTATGAATTGTATAACCGCTTGTTTGGAAGTCGACTGTAAAAGTAATGTTCATTCATGACTGTGATTTGGAATTATCTTTCTTCCGCTGCTCATGGAAATCTCAAGTCCGATTTCCTTCACTTTTAGCACTTAGGGGTGTTTGACTCGCCAACATGAGTTGAGTTAAGTTGGTATAATATACCAACTCATTGTTTGACCCACCAACTTTAAATGTTGGTGGAATTGAGTTGTATATTTTACCAACTCACCCCAACTCTCCCTTCTTCCCATGTTTTTAGTGACTCTACCCATCGGCCACTGTCACACTCCAAGAACTAACTCCAGGCTCTGACAACCACCTCCCATGAAAATTTCAGTGACGAAATCTGGACTCCGATAACCACCTCCAATGACATCTCCTGCGTCCAACTCCAAGCTCCGACAACCTTCACGCGACCAACTCTGACAACTAATTCTGGCCTCCGGCAACCACCTCTGGTGATCCAACTTCGACGATCACTTTCGCGCTACCAACTCCGACGACCAATTGGCTCCAACAACAAACTCTGATGACCAACTCCGATAACCACCCACGACTACAAATTCCTATGAAAATCACCCTTGATGATCACCTTTGAGTGAGCAACTCTGACGACCAACTCGGGGCTTTGACAACCACCTTCGACAAAAAACTCTGACAACTAACTCTAATACCACTTTCATGTGACTAACTTCGGGCTCCGACAGTCACCTTCGACTACAATCTCCAGCGAAAATCATTTTCGACGATCAACTTCGATGACCACTTTCGCCCGACCAACTCCGTGATTCGAAAACCACCTTTGATGAAAAACTTCAACAACCAACTCCAATTTGCCTTCATGCAACCAACTTCAGGCTCTGACAATCACCTTCGATTACAAACTCCAGAAAAATCATCTTCAATAATCAACTTTGACAACCATTTCCGACTACTATAAGACTAATGACTGTTAAAGTATGTTGTAAGGTTGTTTATTATATAAAAAATATTATTGTGTCTATATTAAGTGCAATATTTATATGTAAAAAATTGTAAAAAAATATTTTTATTTAATTGAATTCACATATCAAATGAGTGTTAAGAATATTTAGATGAAAAGTATGTAACATATGACAAAAAAAAAATCATGAAACATTTTTCAGCAAAAAATAGTGAAAAATAGAGATTTGTTATCTAATGATCCTCGAATTTAGAGGAAATGAAAGTGAAATCGTTGAAGAAATGTAGTGACATTCTATTGGTTGTTATGATGATGGGGGAGATTTAATTAAAAAAATCTATTACATAGTAAAAATATAAAACAACAATAGGAAGAAGAAGAAAGAAGAAGATGATAATGAAATTCATGGAGAAAAATTAGCTAGAATCAAAAGTTTTGATTTCACTTTGGTTTCTCATTTATTTAAACATATTTAATTTGAAACAAAGATGGGTAGAATTATTGAATAAAAAAGTTTCAAACCAAAAATAGTAATCATAAAAGCATATTATTGAATAAAAAAGTTTTAAAAAATTGTATTAGATACCCAATATATGAACTCTGTACCCCAAACACAATGAACTCAGATCAAATAATTCTGCACCCCAAACACAGACATATGAACTCTACAAACATATGAACTCCAGACATCCTATTTCAACTTTGCGCCCTAAACAGCTCCTTAAGTTTTTAAATTTGATTTCAATCTAGTCCCTAAATTTCAAAATATTACAATTTCATCCTTGAGATTTGATTTAGTTTCATTATTTTTCATCACTATTAATACTAATTTTTAAATGTCACTTCATAATTATTTTAAATTAATTAATAGACATTAATACCAAAGATTGAAAGTCAGTATTTGATAAAAAATCAAAATTAAAAGTGTAAATCCAACTTAAGGATCCAATGAAAGTAACACTCAAATTTCAAGGATAAAATTGTAAGATTTTAAAACATAGGGATTGTCTAAAAGTATAATATTTGAAACCAAAGGACTAAATAGAAACTATATTCAAAACTTAGGAACACAATATATATGAGATTTTCAAAACTAGAAAAATAAGAAAAACTATATACATAAAATAACAAAATTTCAATTTTCTTTGATAGAGGCTGATAAAAATTTATCAGTGTCTAGCCGTGATAGAAACTGATAGAAGTTTATCACTTATAGTGCTGATAGAAATCTATCAATGTTTATTATTATTTTTTCATTATTTCTGTAAATAATTTGATATTTGTTCTATCCGTGAAAGTTTTTTTTTTTTTTTTTTTTTTTATATATATACTATGTTGATATATATATTTTAATATTGATTCTATTGGAAAAAAAGATTGACAATATAATTTGATATTTCTCAATTTCGAAAAAATTAAATGAAAAAGATTTTTTTAAGAAAAAAATCTCAATCACACAACATCTTTGTGTTTTAGTATTCCATTTTGATCATTAAAAAATAAATATTAAATGATATACTGTATACAATGAATCAAAAGCAATTGGGATATTGCTTAATTTCCACTTGCTAATTTTTTTTTTACAAAAAGGGAAAGAAAAATCCCACTTGTTGAATATATAAAATTAATTGGAAAAAAAAAATACATATTTACTAAAAAGAAAAGTGGAGAAATTGACTTCTCTAAATTACTTAAATATCTCATCATGCTTAACCAATGAGATAACATTTGGTGAGAAAAGGCACATTGCCCTTAGAATAAGTAATATAATAATTAAAAACATAAAATGTAAAAAAAGAAAAAAAAAAAAGGGTAAATTCCCTCCTCCCTTCCTTTTTTTTTAGCAAGAGGGTAAAATATTGGGGGGAAAAGTGGGTAAAAAATTCAAACCAACCATCTAAATAATCAATCTAAAAAGTAAAATATTTTGGTGAGGATATTTCCTAAATAATAATCAATGCAAATTTATTACTATTGTTTCTTTCATGGAATTATTATTATTGTTGAATTACACATTTAATTTCAACTTTCAGTTGTCTGTTTATTTGCTTTATAACATTTGAAGGATTTCAGTTTTAATTAAAAAAAAAAATCAGTTATATTTTCAGTATTATGCATATATTTAATTTAAATCTTATCATCACTGTAAAATGACATATGCATTGAATAAATTTTATTTAATATTTGGGCATTACAATGCATTAGAGAATCGGTCAAAAGAATCAGAAGTATGAATTTCAACATGAACATATTTCAACGATCATAAAATACATATTCTCAATCAAAGGTCAAAAGAAATATGAATTTTAATGTGAACATATTTCAACTGTTATAAAATATATATTCTCAATCAAAAGGTCAAAAATTCAGTCCCTTGCAAAAATAACAATAGTTCCTTAAAAATTTAGTTTTATATTTTCAAACTTGTAACAATTCAGTCCATACATTTTATAATATGACTATTTAATTAGTCTTTGTACTTTAAATTTGTAATACATACAATAAAAAAATTTTGTTCCAATTTTTTTTTTTGTCACATAATGAATTACTCTTCAATAATTCTTTAAGTATTTGATCTCTATTAAGTTTATCAATTTACTAGGTAAACAATCTAGTTAAATATTAAAACTAATTTCTACTATAGGAATTAAATTCTTATAGGTTTAAGATATATAGACTAAATTGTTACGTATAAAATTTAGAGACTAATCTATTATATATATATTTATTTATTTATTTATTTTTTTTATGGACTGAACTATTAGAAGCAAAATCTTATACAACAAACCGTTACAAACTAAAGTACAATATTCCATTAAAAAAAATCTAAAAAAATGTAATGTTATTTTAGATGCATTTTGTTCTATTTTGATTGCTGTATTGTTAAATTTTCAATTTTAATGAATGTAATTTCAATAAAGAGAAATTATTTCAAATGGTAAGACTGTTGAAAATATTTACAAGATATAGCAAAATTTTAGAAATAATAGACGTTGATAGACACTGATAGACTTCTATCAATGTCACTTAGTATCTATCAGCATCTATCATCTAAAATTTTGCTATATCTTGTAAATATTTTGATTAATTTTTCTATATTTAAAAACAATCATTCAATAAATCTAAAATTAATCCTAATTAGTTTGTGATTTTTTAAAAAATATTTAATCTCTATTAACATTCCCTTTTTATAAATTATGAAAATATATTCACATAGTCTATTTTCATACACAAATATTGTTACTATTATATAACCGATTTCGATAAAACATAACAACGTTAAAAGACTAAATTTAAGATTTATTAAATCGAACATAGCTAAACTGCATTCAAGTGTGTTAGAAACCACGAGATCTGTAGTTGAAATCCTCCTACCCCAATTGTAATATAATAAAAAGATTAATTAAAAATAAAAAGACTAAATTTAAATTTTATTCAAAGTAAAAACGAAAAATTAAACCATCAAAAGTACCTCAATTAACATAAAAGAAAACCCAAAATACAGTAGGGAAAAAGATAATTTAAATGGGGACGGGACGGGGAATACATTCCCCGTTCCCGTCCCGCCCTGCCCCATTTCTTGTTCCCGCTCCGATTAGCTTCTACATATTTATTTAGTATGGTTATCTAATGTTATGTTGTTATTATTATTATATAAATATTAAAATTAAATTTCAAATTTGATTATTTATTAGGAAAAATAATGAATATGTTTAAATTGAATATTTAAATTTAGATTATATTGGTGAATAATTTGATTTATATTTATTTCTTTCTACTAAAAAATTAATTAGTTTTTTTAGGCTAAAATTTGAGTAATTTATCTTTAAATTCAAATTATTATGTAAAACTAACCATAATAAACAATTTACTGATAATATTAATTATTTAATTAAAATTTGCTTAGTGATTTAAATTAATTGATTTTTTACATCCGGGAAACTCAATCTCCGTGGAGAATCCCCGCCCCGATCCCCGTGGAGAATTTCACACGGAGATGGGGAATAACATCTACGATTCCGTCCCATCACATCTCTAGTATGTATGTATAATTATTTTTTAAAAAAATATATTATGTAAGCATAAAATTCAATTTAATATTTTTTAAATTTCAAGGTTAAGTAAGAGAGAAAAGATCTGACCCGACTCACCAAACAAAGAGCTCCCCAAATTCAAACCTCCCTGAAAAGCAAAGGGACAAAAGAAAAGAAAAAAAAAAAAAAAAGCCACGTGGCCTACATTCATAGCGAGTTTCCAAAACCAATATTATTCTATATTCGCTGTAATTTACTCCGTCTTCTTCTTCTTCTTCTTCAAACACTGAAAATTTCTCTCCTCTTTTCTGCTTTCACTCCGATTCTTCAATCTTCACAATGCCTCGAATCAGCAACAACCTCGTCGGAATCCTCAACTTCATCACCTTCTTACTCTCGATCCCAATTCTCTGGGCCGGCGTTTGGCTCAGCAAACAAGGAAGCACCGAATGTGAGAAGTATTTAGACAAACCCATTATCATAATCGGCGTTTTTCTCTTGTTGATTTCTCTCGCTGGTCTTCTCGGTGCTTGCTGTAGAATCTCATGGCTTCTTTGGGTTTATCTTCTTGTAATGTTTGTTCTTATTGTTGTTCTCTTTGCTTTCACCATTTTCGCTTTTGTCGTCACTAACAAAGGCGCCGGCGAAGTCTTGTCCAATCGGGGTTATAAGGAGTATAGGCTTGGGGATTACTCTGATTGGCTGCAGAAGAGGGTCAATAATGCTAAAAATTGGAACAAAATCAAGAGCTGCTTGATTGATGGGAAGATCTGTTCCACTTTTGCTGATAAGTATATTAAGGATACTGTTGAACAGTTCTATCAGGAGAATTTGTCTGCTCTTCAGGTATGATTTATGGGAATAAATATGGGAAGTGGTTTGATGCTTTGAAGTAGAACCCAGTTTTTAAAATTTCGTTTCTGTTTCAGCTTGAATCTAGATTTTGGGTGATTATCGTTTAGTTCTGGTTTTGAATTGCATCTTCTAGATAGAGATCTGTTCTGTTGATCTCTAAGGCATTGATCTCTGTTGTTTTGAATTTTTTCTTTGTTTTTTTTTTTTCCGGTTATAAATTCAAATTTTGATTTGAACTTTAAAGGGAATCCACAAGCTTGTTGTGCTAAGTTTATTCCTGGTTGTTTTTCTTTTCACTTTCTCAAAAAGTTAATTATCTTTAATTTAGGGGCATCCTTTAAACCAAAAAGGTTATTGGGATATATATATTCTTTGTCACCAATCATTTCTGTCATACTCATATCACCTTTATGCTTTGTTGACCTTTTTGTTTGTTGATTTTCTACTTTTTACTAACTTTCTGGGTATAGATCTAAATCTATCATCTGGGCGCCTACCTTTAATCAATATTAGTTTGAGAAAATTGTGTTTGCATTTTTCCAACTGGACATGGAACTGTGCTTTTGGGCGTGCTGTTACTTTGCAAGAAATTTATGGGTGTGCGTATGTGAGTGTAGCTTCTTTGTTGAATACCAAACTGTTTGTATGTAAACATGATTGGGGGCTTATGATATTTGGACATGCATGTGGTATCCATAGTTCTAATAATGTCCACGTATATCATGGCTTAGTTTGCTTGTGAATTTTTTTTTGGAAATTGGCTGTTAAGTATTGATAAGTAACTCTCGAGAATTAGATCTAACCACCTTGTTGAGAAACAAAACCTTTAGATCTAGTGCTCAAAACCCCAAAACCAACTTATAAGTTAGATTATAGATTACTTAGAAGATCAAACAAACTAGGGATCGGACAAAGCTTGTAGCTCCCATCAACCTTATGAAGTTTGGGTTGCATGTTTAGAATCATTCAAGCTTGACTTGATCTATCTTGTTAAGTATTTATAAGTAACTCTTGAGAATTGGATCTAGCCACCTTGTTGAAGAACAAAACCTTTAGATCTAATGCTGAAAAACCCCAAAACCAATTTGACCTTAATTCCTAAGATAAGTTAGATTATAGATTACTTAGAAGATCAAACAATCCAGGGATCGGACAAAGCTTGTAGCTCCCATCAACCCTTGATCTTCGAATCACTCCACAAGTAAGATTGATCGAGTCAAGCTTGAATGATTCTAAACATGCAACCTAAACTTCATAGAATTGCAGAGAAACTTAGCTCTAGGTCAAAAGAAAGCTCAAAATCTCTTTTACTACGTATTTCCAAGTCTGCATATTGTCCTCACTTTTCTCTAGGGAGTTTTTCATGATCCCATTCTGTACACATACTTCAAATATCTCCTCATTCACCTCAACAACCTCATCATTGGAATCTTCCTTTTAGTGAGGCACCATTTTAAGGTCTTAAAATTTGAATTCTGTAGGAAGACAATGACTTTTGCGATATTGTCAATGATCATTCCTTTTTGTTTTCAGCTTTGATGTGAGTGACATACCTCTGATAGAAATTTCTATGATTGGATTCGTAACTTGAAGGAAAATGTACAGTGTACTCAACTGCTTCAAAATCATTCCTTCTGTTCATTAATATTCTTGTATTTGGGATTGACTGGGATTCCACCAATTCTAGACTTGAACTTTTGATTCGTGGATTCTGGCAGATGCTTAATACGTTAATAATGTGGATTAGCATATTCTTGTTTGATTTGTTGTTGAATATCAAGCTCCATGAATACCAAGTCTTTCTTATTTTTACCATATTCCCTCCATGTAGTTACCAAATTTGACATCTCATTTTTGTTTAAGTTTGATTTTTCATAGCTCATGGTTCGTGTTCTTCATATGTTGAATGTATCAACTTCTAATTTTCGTTCTAACGTGCAGTCTGGTTGCTGTAAACCTTCAAATGACTGCAATTTCAACTATGTGAGCCCAATTATCTGGAACAGGACTGCTACAACCTCACCCAACCCCGACTGTAATTTGTGGGAAAATGATCCCAATGTTCTGTGCTTCAATTGTCAGGCCTGCAAGGCTGGCTTGCTGGATAATATTAAGAGCAACTGGAAGAAGGTTGCTGTTGTGAACATTGTATTCCTTGTCTTTCTCATTATCGTCTACTCGGTTGGCTGCTGTGCTTTTCGGAACAACAGAGAGGACCATGCCTATCAACGGCAATGGAAGTGATCTCAAGCTGAACTGATAGTTCTGTAAGCACATTCTCGTTGTTTAGTTTGCTCTTTTTCTTGAATTCCCCTCTATGTATATTGTTTTCCCCCGCACCTTTCGGGAGGTTGTGATTTTTTTTAGTTTGACTATGATCTGCTGGTTTTTTTGGAGATATGATGATTTGTAGTGCTGACATTGATTGTCTCTCTCTGTTCTTCCATTTTGTGGATGTTGCTTAGATTCTTGTTAGTGTAACATGAAATTTTGGCATGAACGTTTGCTGTTATTTCATCTCTTTTTAGCTCTCTGTAATGTCTTGGAGATACGCAATCAACAGAGAATTTCATGCCTGGAATCCAAATAGAAACCTTTCATCCAAAGGTGGTGTTATTATGTATATATGTATTTCAAAAGAAGAAGCCCTGAGCCTTTTCTTTTTTCTTTCTTCCTTTTCAGGAAGAAGAATTTAACGAATTTCATTGACCGAATGAAATGAACAAAACAAAAACGAAATAAAACACTAGGTTCGTTCTAGGTCGATTCTAGTAAATACTAGTAAATACTAAATGTCTAGGTCAATTCTAGTTCGATTCTAGTAAATACTAAACGTCTTAAACACCTCCCTCTAGGATTTTCAAGCCCTCTAGAGATTCTTCTTTTCCTCTGATAAAATGTTCTATAAAATAACAAAAGATGCTACATTGATAGAATAACATATCTGTATCATTCACTACCTCTCTCTTTCAATGGTTTATGAATTTTTTTATCCTTACAAATCCTAAGTTGTGTTCAATATTATAATCTTAAACTTTCTTCATTTTCTTATTTGATATTTCCCATGAAGAATCTCTATCTAGATGAGATCCACATTGAAACAACATTAAAAATATTAAGAAAATTCCAAAAAGCACCATTGAATCAATCAGCTTGTTCATCGGACTTTCGATTTGACCACTCAACTCTCTAAACTTCTATAGACCCAAGTTCAAGTTTGTAAATTTTGCAAATCACTTTAGAATGATGAGCGTTGTTTCAATCAAATCACTATAGAATGATAGATGTTGTTTCAATCAAGTTTGGAGATATAAAATTATTACAACCAAACCCAAATTCACATTATTTTTTTGTAATCTTAAACTAATGGTTACTGGTTAATGTTATAGTTTTCAAATTTTATAGAGCTAAAAATTGAAAAAAATTGTAAACATTTTGTATTTTAAGGGTTTGAGTGTAACGATGATTATAGTTCAGCGGTAGTTTGTGTATTTTACAATACTTAAAAAGGCTACTTGCAAAAATTTTGTAAGATCATGGAATGATTGATCAACGAGATTGCAATTGTAACAACCATAGTTCAAAAGTAGTTTTTGCAAATTTTCCTTTAATATTGTGTTATACTAGATTGTTACGTCTTGTGATTGGATTCCATCTTTGCATCATTAGAGAAAGCTTAAGATCAAGGTTTAAAAATGTTCATATCGATGAAAATGTTGATGTCTTAATTTAACGAAAATGTCTATAGAAATATCAATAAAATGTCAATGTCGATGGATACTTCTAGAAAAGTTATAAAAACATTTTTTTTTTAAAAAAAATTTATATTAGTAAGTAAATATTTTTTATGATTTTTAAACAAGTTATCATGTATATTAATTATATTATATTTATATCAATGACATTTTGTTGTCTTTTTCATATTTCTTAGATTTTTCTACAATATAATGGAAATATTGATTATTCCTCGTGTTGATGTCGAATCCATGGAAATATGGAAGTATTGATATAAATATCGACATGTTGAAGGAAATTAATATTATGATTAAGACACAACTATAGTTGTGTCAAAATAAACTTAAAACAACGGTAATTGACATGGACTTTCTCTCTTAAAAGTTGAAGGTTTGAACCTCCATCCCCGTAAACGTTAAAAAAGAAAAACAAAAAATGGTAGTTTTGTGCTTGTGATTGCCACAAGCCTACAAGGTTCTTTCTTCACTTGTTTGGTTCAAATTAGAATATGCAAAGTAGAAGCTCCATTTCAAGTGAGGTCAACCTCATTGTCATCACTGCCAATGATTCATTGGGCCGCTCAAGAAAGGCCCAAAATTTTGCTCAATGGGCCAAGATACTGTTGGAATTTGGGTTGAGTTGGTCCAAACCTTCAACAACCTACGTTTATGATCTATCCTAATGGAAAGTTCTCATTGTACTTTGTAAAAGGGAAAGTTTTCATAAATACCCTATTTCAATTTGTTTTTTAAAAAATAAAATTGATTTTTCTATATGTATATTTTTTAAAAAATCAACAAGTTAAAGTGTGTTTAACATAGCTTATTGAATGATTTTAGATGATTAACTGTGGTTTTTTTAATAAGTAGTTCAAAAAATTGGATTAATTTGGAAACCTATTTTTTAAGAAACACTTGAGAAACGAATATAAAAAATGACTAAAAAGTGTTGTTATGGATGGATTCTAGAATCAAGGAAAAAAAAAGTCAAAAGAGAGCAAGAGAAGATTGAAGGGTTAGGCCCAAGGACAGATTGGGCCTAGTCGGCCTCGGTTGAGTCTCTTATGTTAGCCCAATGGCCAAAGACCCAGCATAGCTAGGCCTTAAGGGATAAAACCCTAGTGTGCCTAGCCAGGATGTTGGGCTGGTCGACTTGCCTGGACTTGGGCCAAGAATAAAGCTAAGGTTGAGGCTCAGAGTTTGAGGAACAGGGCATGCTAAATGCACACCCTAGCCCATTTGGCTTTAGAGATAGCTGAGCTCATCTAGGATTAGGAAACTCATACCCTAATCCTAGTTAGACTAAGATATACCTTGGACCAAGTCCCCTATAAATATATCATTATAACTCTATATGAGGTAACTAAAACTTCTGAATTCTTCTCCATTCTATAATTCTCTGACTAGCTTAAGCATCAAAGTCCTTTTTCTTTGTTTTACCTGTCATCTCTTTTGAAAAAAACATTACAAATTCACCGTTGATGTCACGTAGAGGTCAGGTGCGTTCTCCCTTGGCCAAAATTTGACATAAAAGTAGGCACCATCTGTGGTGAAGAAAGTGCTATTCCAATACAAGATTGAGAATCTTTGCAAAATTAAGGAAATAAAGGCTTTGATGGCTTAGTTACCACAATCATGTTAAAGAAGAATTTTCGAAAGTGGAAGCCATGAGTAAATTAGATCCCCATGACCAAAATCAAAGTAAGCCAACGTGTCGAAGAGTCGAAGTCGAGTTCAAAACTCTTAGGCTAAGGCTACCAATACAGTGGCTGAGGCCGTGGCTGGGACTACCCATGCTAAGGGTTAGGCTACCAATATCGAGGTTGAGGAGATCAAGTTGAAATGAAGAGCCAAAGCTGAGGCTGAGGTTGAGGCAGAGACTACAATATCGAAGCAGAGGATATCAAATTGAGGTTGAGGAGACCAAGTTGAAATGAATAGCTAAGGTTGAGCCAACCAATGTCGAGGCCGAGGAGACCAAGTTGAGGCAAAGAGTCAAGTCTGAGAATGAGGCTTAAAATTATTAATGGAGCATGAAAATTATGATAAAAAATTCATAGGAGGTTGACCGAGGCCGACACTAAGCGCATCAAGGTACAATATTTTCACTATTCAAACATGCCCAAACACACCATATGCACTATGGAAGCTGGCCAAGATCGAGGCCAAGGCCGACCTTAAGCACATAAGGGCTAGAGATCCCAACCTCATCCTAGCTTTTAAGAGTTTGTGTGAACTATAAGTGTCCAAGGTTGATGTTAAGGTCGAGGTCAAGGCTGACCTACTGTGGTCGAGGTCGAGCCGATCGACGGGATCACGAAGCAGTACAAGCCAGAAGAAATACACCTAAGTCGGGCCTAGAATGTTTCACTTATAACTACAAAATAGCCAAACTTGAAACCCACAAAGTGGGGGCCAGTGTTATGGTTATTTTAGACCGAAGGATTTAATTGAAATCTAGCACAAATAGGAACGACAAAGTCAAGAAAAAGCATGACACGGGCTGAAAATGACAACTAAGGACAAAAGTAAGCCTAGAAAAAGGGGGCCAACTTAGGCATGGCCTAAGCCAGCATGCTTGGCCTTAGGTAACCTTTGCTAAATGCCTAACGGGGCATGCTTTACGTATGCCCCAATCCAAGAGATCATCTTAGGCTCGAAATATAGCAAAAATAAGACGTTGGCTGAGGCCAACCCTTGCTGAATGTGTAACAGGACAAGTTTTACGCATACCCCGACCCAAGAGAACATTTTAGGCTCGAAATATAGCAAAAGAAAGATGCTCGACTTTGGCCAAGGTCGAGGTTGACCTCTACCAAATGCTAAACAAGGCATGATTTATGTAGGTCCCAACTCAAGGGATCATTTTAGACTTAGAATATTGCCAAAATAAGATGATCGACCTTAGCTAAGGCCAAGATTAACCTTTGCTGAAAGTGAAATCAGGCACTCCCCTTGACATATTGGAGCTATAACAAGTAAGACACAAGATTTAGGCACGAGAAAGGGTAATAATTCATTGAGAATTTAAGATCACAACCAGTCCGAATGATGATCATTGAAGCAGATCTCAAAGCCTCAACTCCAAACACCTCTACAAAATTACAAAATACAAGGTAAGTTTTACTCTGAAGTTACATCATTAACCAATTTGCTTCAATCTCTTGTCATTAATTAATAATCAAAATGATGCATCTCGAAATTATTTAGTTCATAACATGCCACATTTTTAAGTTTCTTAAATATGTCGACAACATGATATATCCATACACGTGCTTCTATTCTTTTAGTCATTTAAAATCGGTAAAAGGATAAACTTAAAAATCATGAATAACTAGAGTGTAGTAAAATATTTTTATTGGATAAGTATGTTGTTACTTATATAGAAGATTATTTGGGTGCAGATGAATATAGGAAATTAAAGCAAAAAAGATATTCTTTGATAAGGAAAGAGAATCGAGTCATTAGAAGGAATGGATCTATTTAAGTACCACTCATGAAGAAACTGCATTGCAGGTGATCAAATTATAGGACTATTGAAGATAAGCGAAAACGACGACCCATATGAGGAAATGATGGGTGAAGTAACCATAACTCCGTCATGAAAGATATCAAGAAGCTGATTGAGCTATAATAGGCTTGGTCAGATAATATCCCAAGTTCACTCATGACCTGGGGCTCACCTTGAGTTAGGAGAGCAATGACTTGTTATCAGGCCTATCCTTGGGGTAGGTATGTCACAATTTGGTGCATAACTTTGTCATGAGATGGAGAAGTGTATTAGAAAATCAGTTGGACCTCGAAAGGATTTGGCTCGATAAGCCCAATAACCCCTTGTAAGTTCGGATTAAGTTTTGCGATGTGGTAGCGCGGTGATTAAAGGGGGGATTTTACTCCTAAGATAGGTTCTTAGAATTAAAACCCGTAATAAATGACTTGGAAAAACACAAACCCTAATTTGGTAGTGAGGGATAATGTTATGGGTAAATTCTTGAATTAAGGGTAAAATGGTCAATGGAAAGTAAGAGAAGTCTGAAGGGTTAGATCAAAGGATAAACTGGGCTTGGTTGGCGTCAACCTCAACTGAGGCCGAGCCTCTTATGTTAGCTCTGTTGGGTTTTATGCTCTAAAACTCGTAGATAGTAAATGTTATTAATTAACCGTCATCAATAAAGAGTTATAAATGTTATTGTTTGTATTGTTGTCTATTTTGTCTTAATAACTCTAAATCCAATAAACTAACATCCAAAGCCATCTTATGAGTCTTGAACTGTATGTGGAGACATACAGGGATCAATGTTCAAGATACAGTTTAAAGAGTTTATAGTATAGGGATAAGGCTGGGTACTTTATCCTAGTAACATTATGGATACGATCTACTTTATATTTGATATAAATGTAATGATCCAACGAGTTCGTATATGTGACACGCGAGTGAGGGTATTTTATACAATGATTTTGCATAAGATTGGATCACAAAATAGTAACCACTAGATGTTACACCGTCGACTAGTTAGGTTCCTATTTCATTAGGATGACCTAGACGACTTAGTCTTAATCCTGAGTATATTATGAACTCCTCATATTCACTAGGGATTGTCCTTTGATTTGTATGGGTAAAGGTAGCCAGATTGTCAATCCAATATGTCTACCATTTTGAGGACAAGACCGAGTGGGGAGCTGGGAACATAATAATACAAGATGAAATTTACTCATTCCTGTCTTAAGGGTAAGTAGATGGGTGTTCCCTTAAGTGGTGTCTCTCGGACTTAAACAAAGGGTCTTACCTTCTCGTTGGCTTGAGAAGAGTTTCTGTTTATTGCTTGAACCATAAATAAGTTGTTCATTAGAAGAGCACTGATATTTAAGGAGTCAGAGGTAATCCATAGGTAAAATGGTAATTTGACCTAATTGGAGTTACAAACACTCGTGAAGGACTAACTTGCTGGTATTGGTCTATATTCATGGACACAGAAATATATTTGTAGTGAGAAGAGTGTAGCTGTGTTCTTTAGTGAAGTGTACCCATAGTTAACGAATATTGATTAATTTGATTAATGAGTTTAACCAATTAATCTCATATTGTTGTAGCTTCTGATGTATAGATCCACCAGGTCCCCTCGTTAGCTCACTAGAGGATACTTCAGAGGGATAATTTGAATCGTTCAAATTAATTGAGGAAACTGTATATTAATGTGATTAATATATAATTAATTATGGATGTGATCTATAATTAAATTGGAAAGTAATATTTGAATAAGATTCAAATTAATTAATAGAGAGGTTTTGCATATATACATGGGATGTATATGATAATTAAACATATACATTAAATTGGGTTTAATGTATAAATAGTTAGTTAATTATTGTGCAAATTAAATTATATAAGTTCTATTTAATTGTACAAATCAAATAAATATTATTTAATTAGGCTAATTGATTAAATAAGTGTTATTTAATTTAATGGGCTAATTAATTAGAAAATGTTATTTAATTAATTATAGAAAAGGAAAATATATTAGGAAAGAGACTTGACTCTTCTCTATATAGAGACCAACCTTTGGTCCTTTGCAAACACACATTCTCATATAGTTTCATTGTAGAGAAACTTTGACAATACACAACACCCTAGTGTTATTGTGCAGAATTTTCTCTGAGCCTCTCTACTCTCCAAGACCCTATTCTCCTCCCCCTCTCCTAATAATTGAATACCACCTATCCTCTATTAGAATCCTAAGAGAATAATAAGATTACTCTTGTGGTAGTGTTCAAGATTGCTCAAGAAGTTTTTTGTGATCAAGATCGTTTGGAGATACGTTCGTTGGAACCTTGGAGATGATTGTTTGTGGCACTTGGGAATCTACAAAGGTAAGAATCGTTCTAATCCTTTCCTTAAAAGCATGCTAATTTTCATGTTTATATTCTATTTTAATTCAATGGTTATGTTTATGTAAAAATCAAATTGTGGGATGCAAAGGATTTTAACAAAACGCTTCCGCCGCGGGATCCGGTCCCCCCTTCAAGCCCAATGGCCAAAGACCTAGCACAGCTAGGCCTTAAGGGATAAAACCCTAACGTGCCTTGCTAGGATGTTGGACTAGTTGGCCTGGGCCAAAAATGAGGCTAAGGTTGAGGCTCGGAGTTTGATGAACATGACATGCTAAATGCATGCCCTGGCCCATTTGGCTTGAGAGATAGCCTAGCTCATATAAGATTAGGAAACTCATACTCTAATCTTAGTCGAACTAAGATAAACCTGTTGGGATGAAATCCCAAGTGTAGTGGAAAACAAATCCAGACCATTTTTCAGATTTTAATAACAAATTAACAGAGAAAATAAAATTTAGAATCCCTTACTTTCGTTGACGACTCTAGAGTGATTTACCAATTTTTGGATCTATGATCTTGACTCTTTTGCTATAAATCAAGTGAACACCACCAAAATGGTTTCATCAATATTCTCTTTGAGTTAGTGAGGTAGAAGGAGGTAAGATCCTTGGAGGGAATTTTCTATAGAGAAAAAAATCCCAGAAAGCCAGAAGCCCAGAGAGAAAATTCTGCGTATCACTTTTACAACAAATTGATTTAAATTTTATTCAACCAATAAATAAAATAAAATAAAATATATTTAATTAAATAACAATAAATTCATTTAGTTTAAAAATTAAATTTAATTTATTAAAATAAATCAAATAATTAATAATAATTAAATATATCATATTTATTAAATATGCATTAGAATCATATTCTAATACATCCACCTCTCATAACCTATAGTTTTAATTCAACTAATTTAATTAAAAAAATTTAATAAAATTTAATAAAATTAGATAATTAATTAATTCTCTAATTAATTAATCATTAAATTAAATATCATATATACCTTATAATTAAATCATATGCAATTATGTTTTCTCTCATACTACCTATAGTTTTAATGTGCATCTAATGCGCATTAATATTAACCAATAGTTTTAATATGATTCTATTACTATTGTTGGGAATGGTCTAAACTCGCAGTTCATGAATCTTGTTAACATATTCTATTTTCAATAAAAAAAATTGTTGAGTTTTCATTCCATAAATCACTATTGATATTGTATCCTTCTATGAAAATCCAATAAACGAATCCATGGCTATAACATGAGTACTTTAACTTTATGTGGTGATATAAAAATGAATCAAGTTTTAGTATGTAACCTAAATGGTCTATAAGTATACGGATGAGATTGGGTACCTTACCTCGTCTTGGTGATACTATTGGATGCAACTCATTTTAAATATTGATACAAATGATATGATCCAAAACTTATTCATGTAGAGACATGTAGGTGGGGGCATCCTATGCAATGAGTTTACATAAGACCGGACCTCGAAATAATCACTTTTCTTTATAACAACCGTTTACTGTTAAAACTGACTATCTCAAACTGAATGACCAAGGGTAACTTGATCTTAATCCTGAGCTAACTATGAACTTCTGTTTATTTGGGATTATCCTTTGATCTGCATAGGTAAGAGTAGTCCAACAACACTGCCTAATAAGCCTCCTATTTTGGGGATAAGACCGGATAGATAGCTAGGGACATAACCTTGCAATATGGAATTGACTCCTACTCGATTTAGAGCTAGCAGATGGGTTATTCTCTTAAGCGCTGATGCCTTGTCTTGAACAACAGGGCCCCATCTTCTCTTGGAAGAGAGGGTTTTGATTTATAAGTTGGACTATAATCGTTGTCTTATCGGAAGGCAATGAAGGATGTTGACTGGGATGAATGGGTCAATGTCATGGATCTCGAGATGGAGTCGATGTACTTCAACTCAATATGAGATCTTGTAGATCAACCTGATGGGGTTCGACCTATAGATTGTAAATGGATCTACAAGCATAAATGAGATGCTAATGGGAAGGTAGAGACCTTCAAGGCTCGACTTGTGGCAAAGGGTTATATCCAGGTATAGAGAGTCGACTACGAGGAGAATTTCTCGCCTGTTGCCATGTTAAAGTCGATCCGCATCCTCCTGTCCATTGCAGCTTATTATAATTATGAGATCTGGCAAATAGACGTCAAACATCCTTTCTGAATAACAATCTTGAGGAGACCATTTACGTGGTGCAACCCGAGGGATTCATAGCCCAAGGTTAAAGAAAAAGGTTTGCAAACTGAATTGGTCCATTTATGGACTGAAATAGGCATCTCGATCTTGGAACATACGGTTTGGTACTATGATCAAGTTGTATGGCTTTGACCAAAATGTTGATGAACCTTGTGTATACAAGAAAATCATCAACGCTTCAGTAGTCTTCTTAGTGTTGTAAGTAGACGATATCCTACTCATTGAGAATGATGTAGGTCTACTGACTGCAGTTAAGAACTGGCTAGCGACCCAATTCCAAATGAAGATTTGGGAGAGGCTCAGTTTGTTCTAGGTATACAGATCTTTCGGGATCATAAGAATAAAGTGTTAACACTGTCTCAAGCATCGTATATTGACAAGATATTGCTCAAGTACTTAATGCAGGACTCCTAGAGGGGCCTACTACCGTTCAGGTATGAAGTCACTTTGTCTAAGGACATGTGTCCTAAGACGCCTCAAGAGGTTGAGGAGATGAGACAGGTTCTATATTGCGTCTGCCGTTGGTAGTTTGATGAATGCGATGCTCTGTACTCATCCAGACATCTGCTATGCTAATGGGCATAGTCAGTAGGTATCAGTCTAACCCAGGGCAGGGTCACTGGACCGTAGTGAAGAACATCCTCAAGTATCTTCGGAGAACAAGGGATTACATACTCGTGTATGGTTTTAGGGATTTGATCCTTACCGGATACACAGATTCCGACTTTCAGATTGATAAGGACTCTCGCAAGTCCATATCAGGGTCAGTCTTTACTCTTAACGGAAAAGTTTTAGTGTGGCAAAGCATTAAGCAGAGGTGTGATAACTAGTAGAAATATAAGTTATTAAAGCTCAAATTATTAAAACAAAAGGAGAAAGCGATGGTAAAATAGGCAATATTATGATTGAATGCGCCAAACTAAAAGAAATTGTGATCGTTAACGCTGATAGCATAAAATCAGTTAAACTGCGTTATTTTGTGCAGGTACAATGCGATGGTGCGTCTAAAATAGCGATCCAAGAATACAATGCGATGGCACATTTGAGTTTTCGATCGCAAGAAGTACCTCATAAACGACCACATAAAGACCTTACATAAATGCGACAACATAATAAAATATGATGGGATATAAAGCTGATAACGGTCAATTCCAAAATATAGTTGACGGCCATTAGAGACCATACCGTTGCAAATACATTGAACTTTTGGTGATTTTCGGACAACGAAATAGAGTATGAAAATTAATGCTACCCATCCATGCAATCATTAGTGAGAAGAACTACTTCACCTTGAAATATATAAAGACCCAATGTTACCAAACTAGAAGGAGAGTGCGAGGAGACGAGGCAAAGCTGAGGAAAGGGAATTCTTGAAAAGAAATTAATTTTCGGAGAGGTCAAGAGACTGCCGAAAAATAGCCCGAAGAAGAGACATCCAACTCTTGAGAGAGCAAGATTCTACAAATCGGAAAAGAGTTGAAGTGATAAGAGCAGTGTAAAAAAGCCATGGGAAGCAAGACATTGCTTACCTGGCTTGATATTTCTCACTCAATTTATTGTTTTGTACTCAACACTTTATTTGCAAAAATGGAAACTTCATTTAAATTCATGTTAAGTCTCTCCACACCATGCATGAGTAACTAAAATTGTGAATGGGTTGAGAAGTACTAGCTAGCATGACTTAAGCTATGCATTTCATGCGATCATCTTGTCTTATGTATACGTCATTCATCATTTGGAGTGCTTGAATGAGTAGTCTAAAGACAGAATCTAGGCTTGAGAGTCAGAATAGATTGCATAAGCATGAGTAGAGACTTAGAAATAAGTTCTATCTGCTACATTCCATACACATCGCATGCATCATAGAAATAGGAAATGTGGCATTATGCATTGAGAAATGTAGTGCTTAATATTTGTGTACAACATGATCGCAGGACTTGTACAAAATCTTAAGAAATGTTAGCTAAATCTTTTCTCAACCCCTTCATCGCATACTTGTTACAACACCACCCTTTCATCACTCCACGTTTAATTCCATCGCATTAGAAAATCTAAATTAAATCACCATCTACTTCTTTATCACCACCGCAATAGAATTAGAGAGTCCGTCACATATTTATTTAGTAATCCCTGTGTTCGACCTTGGACTTACCAGGACCCTAAGAAGGCTTATACTTGGGCTTTGTTAGGAAAACTTGTATGATCATCATAGCCACACATCATTCCATGATAAACTAATACATCAAGATTTTGGCGCCATTGTCGAGGATTATGGTATAGATTATGCTAACATCAAACCTCTTTGATCTTTACAGCTTTCGACCTTTATTGAATTGCCATTCCATCTGTGAAGGAAGAAACAAGCGTTGCATGAGGGAAGGACATACTCCTGAGCTCAAATACGACCCAGAGATCGGAAGAACTTTTCGCAAAAGATAGAGAAACAAACATAAACGACAAGGAAGAGTTCACAGAATGGCTGAACAATGTGAAGAACGAGTAGCAAATGAAAACAACATGATGGAAAATCCTATCCTACTGGAAAATGATCGCAATAGACCTATCCGAGACTATGCGTCACCAAACTTGTCTGATTTCTCCCTAGGAATCATGAGACCAGCATTGGTTCGAGATAAAGCCAGTAATGTTACAAATGATATAAACAGCAGGACAGTTTGGAGGATGGCGTGGTGAAGATCCGCACGCTCATTTACGAAGCTTCATTGAAATCTGCAACACTTTTGTGTTCCTTAATATTTCCCCATAAGAGGTTCGACTCACGTTATTTCCATTTTCACTATGCAATAAAGCAAGAAAATGGGCTTACTCTCTCCAACTAGGAAAGATAACTTCATAGGAGCAAGTTGTGGAGAAGTTTATGAAGAAGTATTTCCCTCCTACAGAGAAGGCCAGAAGGAGGAAATTGATCACCAATTTTGAACAAGAAGAAGATGAATCGCTTAGTGACGCATGGGCGAGATTCAAGAGACTAGTACGCGACTGCCCACACATTGGATTGCTGGATTGCCTCCAAATGGAGATTTTCTATCATGGACTTTATTCTTCATCGCAGACAGCTGCTAATGCAATAGCAGCAGGAGGTCTGCTGTACAAAACATATGATGAAGCAAAGAACATTCTTGATCGCATCTTGAAAAACTACGAAGATTGGCAAGAAAGCGATTAAAGAACAAAGCCTAGAGAAGGTAATGCAAGTAATGGTGCCGTCGCATCATTACAGAATCAGATGAATGCGATGATAAATTTGTTGCAAGGCATCGCAATAAACAATCCAGGAACTCGAAATGGGCAAGTCAATGCGATAGAGCAAACAAGCACCAGCTGTGTTGTATGTGAAGAATCATATTCTTTTGAGGAATGTCCACGTAATCCTCAATCAGTTACTTTGTCAAAAACATTTCGTTTTCAAACACTTATAACCCAGGTGGCGAAATCACCCTAATTTTTTTTGGAAGAACAACCAACAACAAGGCAGTTAGCCTATGGCTCAGAAAGAGGGACCACCAGGGTTTTTCCATAGAACTAATGGACAACAGCAACGACAAGCTAGCAGCTCTCAAACACCATCCTCATCATCCCTGGAAAACTTGTTGAAGCAATACATCGAAAAGAATGAAATAGTCCTTCAAAACCAAGCTACATCCATTCGCAATTTGGAAATTTAAATAAGACACATTGCAGGAGAGCTAAAGAACAGACCTCAAGGGACATTGCCTAGCTCAACTGAGTTTCCCTGCCAAGCAGTCACCCTAAGAAGTGGAAAGGCGACGATAGAAGTCAGGAAAGAGCCTAGTAAGACCGAGTCAAAGGAGCAACCTACGATTGAATCAAAGAAACATCTATCGTAAACTGAGTCAAAGGAGTCCAAGATTATGGAACCAGAGATGTGATCACCTCTAAGCCTCCAGACCATGAAACATTGAAAGTACATCTACCTCAATTTCCTCAAAGATTGAAAAAGAAACAAAACGATGAAGGTCAATATCATTGCTTCCTGGAAATATTGAAACAATTGCACATCAATATTCCATTCATAGAAGCGATAGAGGAGATGCCGGTGTATGCCAAATTTTTGAAGGACATTGTCTCGAAGAAGAGAGGCACGGAAGATTCACAACGGTGGCATTGACACAAGAATCCAATACTATAATCCCACCAAATATGCATAACCCCGACAATTTCACAATACCTTGCTCAATAGGAGGGATCTACATTGCTAAAGCATTATTTGATCTTCGGAAAAGCATAAACTTAATGCCCCTTTCAATCTTCATTGGTAACTCCCACAACGGTGACTCTCCAACTCATAGATAGGCCCTTGGTGCACCCTGAAGGGAAATTAAAGGATGTCTTGGTAACAATAGACAGATTCATTCTACCTGCAGACTTCATTATCCTAGATTATGAGGTAGATAAAGATGTTCCAATGATATTGGGACGACCATTCTTGTCTACTGGTCGTGCTCAAATAGATGTGCACAAGGGAGAAATCACAATGAGCATCAACGGAAAGAAACTCAGGTTCAATATTATCAAGGCAATGAAGTTCCTAGATGAGGAAGGCTCATCAGACTCTGATGATGAACACACTTGCGTTGAAGATTGGGATTTCGAGGAAGAAAATGAAGAAAGAGAGGATGCGGCAGCATCCATAGAGTTGCCATGTGATAACAGAGATATTGAAGAATGAAGAAATGCTGAATTTGGAAGAAGAAAGAAAAGCACAGAAGCCCTCTTTAGAGCAGCCACCTACACTGGAACTAAAAACTCTACCAATCCACTTGAAGTACGTATTTCTCAGCCAAAATGAAACCTTACCAGTCATCGTATCCTCTGCATTACCTGAAGAAAAAGAAACTGCGCTGCTTAGTGTTCTAAAGAGATATATTAGAGCAATCGGATGGACGCTCGCAGACATCAGAGGTATTAGCTCGACGTATTGCATGCGTTGAATTAGGCTTGAAGAAAACTAGAAAGGCTCGATAAAACCTCAACACAGACTGAACCTTGTGATGAAAGAGGTTGTTAAAAGAAATCATCAAGCACGTGGGACAGCCCCGTGCAGTGTGTTCCCAAAAAGGGTGGGATGACAGTAGTTCCTAATGCAAACAACGAGTTGATCCCATGAGGACCGTCACGGGTTGGCGGATTTGTATAGACTATAGGAAACTCAACGCAGCGACAAAGAAAGATCATTTCCCTTTACCTTTCATTGATTAAATTCTCGACTGGTTAGCAGGGAATGACTATTTCTGCTTCCCTGATGGGTATGCAGGCTATAACCACATTATGATCACACCAGAGGATCAAGAAAAGACCATATTCACATGTCCATATGGAACGTTCGCCTTTCTCGCATGCCTTTTGGACTATACAATGTGCCCAGTACGTTTCAAAGGTGTATGATGGCAATCTTCTTCGAGTACCTTGAAGACTCAGTTGAAATCTTTATGGATGATTTCTCAGTCTATGGGCAAACATATGAAATCTGTCTGCAAAACTTGGAGAGAATACTGAAAAAATATGAAGAAACTAATCTGGTGCTTAATTGGGAAAAGTGCCATTTTATGGTCAAAGAAAGAATTGCGCTCAGGCAAAAGGTTTCAAAGAATGGGCTAGAGGTGGATAAAACAAAAATTGAAGCCATAGAAAAACTTCCACCTCCAGCAAATGTGAAAGCTTTGAGGAGTTTCTTAGGATACGGGGGGTGTTACAGAAGGTTTGTGAAGGACTTCTCCAAAATCGCTCGACCGCTGAATGTGTTGTTAGAAGCTGATAGACCGTTTTATTTTGATCCACACTATCTCACTGCATTCAAAACACTAAAGGACGCTTTGAATACAGTGCCAATTCTAATCACACACAATTGGGCAAAGCCATTGAGCTGATGTGCGATACTAGTGGATATGTGATGAGGGCAATCTTGGCACAAAAAGTAAAGATAATGTTACACCCCGTTGCATATGCTAGCAGAACATTAAACTCCACGTAGGCGAATTACACCACCCATTAAGAACGAACTTTTAGCAGTAATTTTTGCGATTGAAAAATTCAGACCTTACTTATTGGGATCAAAAGTTATAGTCCACACAGACCACTCGGCAATAAGATATTTGATGACCAAAAAAGATGCGAAGCCTAGACTAATCCGATGGGTTCTCTTACTCCAAGAATTTAATATGAAAATAATCGACCGAAAGGGAACAGAGAACCAGGCCGCTGACCATTTATCGTGGTTAGAGAATCCTGAAGTGGATCGCATCCAGTCGGAGGTGAACGCCTCATTTCCTTATGAGCAGTTGCTTAAGATTGAAGAACTACCCTGGTATGCAGATATTGTCAACTTCTTGGTCTGCAAACAATTCCTTAAAAACTACACATCCCATCAAAAGAAGCAACTCATTTATGAATGCAAATTTTACTACTGGGACGATCCAAATCTCTACAAAAGGGGACCTTAAACAAGTATTGAGACTGTGTTCCAGAGACTGCTTTCCATTGCATACTGTTTCAATGTCATGAATCACCCTATGGAGGGCATTTTGGTGGATAGCGCACAATAGCAAAAGTTTTGCAATGTGGGTATTACTGGCCCACTCTGTTTAAGGAACCACGAGAATACTTCATGAAATGCGATAAGTGCCAACGCACTGGAAGCATGTTAGAAAAAAATGCAATGCCAATGAACATCATATTGGAGGTGGAGCTATTCGACGTCTGAGGTATAGATTTCATGGGACCATTTCCATCATCAAATGGTCATAAATACATTCTATTAGCTGTCGACTATGTTTCTAAATGGATTGAAGCTATTTCATGCATTGCAAACGATACGGCAATAGTCTCTAAGTTCTTGGAGAGAAACATCTTCACTCGTTTTGGCACCCCACGTGGCTTAATAAGTGACGAAGGGGCCCACTTAATGAATCACATTGTTAGCAAACTGTTGATCAAATATAATATCCATCATAAGATCGCCACCGCATATCACCCCCAAACAAACAGACAAGTAGAGGTCTCTAACAGAGAAATCAAGTAAATTTTAGAGAAGATGGTGAATCCATCGCGGAAGGATTGGGCCATTAAACTAGACGATGCTTTGTGGGCATATCAGACTACTTATAAGATACCCATAGGCATGTCACCATATGCAATGGTATTTGGAAAGGCTTGCCATCTACCGTTGGAACTGGAATATAAGACGATGTGGGCAATTAAGAAACTTAACTTTGATCTTAAGGCAGCAGAAGAAGAGAGAAAACATCAACTACTAGAGTTGGACAAGTGGAGATTACAGGCGTATGAGAATTCTAAAATTTACAAAGAATGCACCAAGCGATGGCATGATAAACGTCTTTATGAGAAAAACCTCAAGGCAGGTCAAAGGGTATTATTGTTCAACTCTAGGCCGCGTCTCTTTCCCGAAAAATTGAAGTCACGTTGGTCCGGACCTTTCATAATTAAAGAAGTATTCCCACATGGAACGGTGGAATTGACCAACGAAGATGGGACCAACACGTTTAAAGTAAATGGGCAAAGATTAAAGATGTATCATGGAGGAGATTTCCAATGCGAGAAAACCTCCCTTGACTTGGGTAAGTCAAAATAAAGAAGAAACACTTAGTCTCTATGATGATAAGCGACATACATTCATTAGGGACGAAGTTATCCTTTTTTAATATCCTTTTTGTTTTTCTTTCAAGAATCTATTTTACTCTTTGCATATTACTACTTTTTATGATTGTCAACTCTTTCTTTCGTAATCTTAATTTTTTTTATTTCATCATTCTGATCGCAATAAACAATTGCGATGGAGTAATGCAATGGGTTTAAAACACATGATCGATTCAATCAGTCCATCGCAATTACAAAATCAGCCCATCACAGGAAAGGATGCGATCAAAATGATGCGGGCAAAAAATTAAATTTGGGGGTTGTGTCCCTCCTTGCCTCATCTTATTTCAATTTTTGTACTTCTCACTTTCAATTTAATATTGCTAAATTCTATTATCGCATTCTCTCTCGTTTGACTCAATCTTGAAGTTTTGATTGCTTTATTTGGTCGCCGCATTCACCCCTTGCCCATTATGACTTCAATGATGAAATTTATGCTTCTTTCATTACTGCATGAACTAGCATCAGATTAATTTCAGGACAATCAATTCACAAAACATTTTTAAAATTTAGTGGTCTACCAGCTTTACTTCAAAACTATTTTTACAAAATTTTCTGAGTCCTTCGCATGAATTATTTTGTCTTTTAGCAATGAGGACATAGCTGCGTGTTAAATTTTGGGGTAATGTTATTTTCAGCCTTGTTATTTTCAGAATTTCGAAGAATTCGTTTTTGATTAAAAAAAATTATTTTTATTACGTTGAGATCGGATCCTACTCGTAGTTGGATATTTGCATGACATCTGTGGGGAAAAGTCAAAATGAAGGTGGGAATTGTGATCAACGCAGAAGACAAGTGATCGCAACTCTGCTGCCAAATAAAGAGATGGACAAGTGATCGCAACTCCATTTATTGTTTTGTACTCAACACCTTATTTGCAAAAATGGAAACTTCATTTCAATTGATGTTCAGTCTCTCCACACCATGCATGAGTAACTAAAATTGTGAATGGGTTGAGAAGTACTAGCTAGCATGACTTAAGCTATACACTTCATGCGATCATCTTGTCTTATATATTCGTCATTCATCATTTGGAATGCTTGAGAGAGTAGTCTAAAGATAGAATCTAGGCTTGAGAGAGTCGGATTAGATCACATAAGCAAGAGTAGAGACTTATAAATAAGTTCTATCTGCTACATTCCATACACATCACATGCATCCTAGAAATAGGAAATGTGGCATTATGCATTGAGAAATGTAGTACTTAATATTTGTGTACAACATGATCGCATGACTTGTACAAAATCTTAAGAAATGTTAGCTAAATCTCTTCTCAACCCCTTCATCGGATACTTGTTACAACATCACCATTTCATCGCTCCGTGTTTAATTCCATCGCATTAGAAAATCTAAATTAAATCACCATATACTTCTTTATCACCACCACAATAGAATCAGAGAGTCCGTCGCATATCTATTTAGTAATCTCTGTGTTCGATCTTGGACTTACCAGGACCCTAAGAAGGCTTATACTTGGGCTTTGTTAGGAAAACTTGTATGATCATCGCATCCACACATCATCACATGATAAACCAATGCATCAGGGTGCATCGCTGACTCCACTATAAAGGCGGAGTACGTAGCAGCTTGCGAAGCTGCTAAAAAGGCCGTCTGACTCAGGAAGTTCTTGACAGAAACTAAAGTTGTTCTAGATATGTCTAGGCCTATTACTCTCTATTGTGATAATAGTGGGGCAGTGGCGAACTCCAAGGAGCTGAGGAGTCACAGGCGCGACAAACACATAGAGCGGAAGTATCATTTGATTCGTGAGATAGTGCATCGAGAGGATGTGATCATCACAAAGATCGCTTCGTAGCACAATATTGGTGATGAAGGATCTCAAAAGAGGAGTTCCATGAGTGGCTTAGATCGCTCCGATTTCACAGTGACCGGAATATCAACGATATACATTCTATACTAATAGTTATGCATATTAAATTCAACAACAACATGCTCAGAATGCGATAAAACATAGAGAAAGGGGTTCATACCAGAGGAAAACGATCTTCTTTTGTGTGAACCCACAGCAGCGAAAAACTCCACTGATCTACTAGCACCCGACGAGTTTCTCAACTATTACTGCAAGATCGAACGTACACGAACAAGGATTCGGGGACAACACCACCACCAGAGAAACCCAGGTATCCTCGGTGTCAAAAACCCAAAGTGTGGGCTCTAGTGAGTTTGGTAGAGGACGGAGGAAAAGGGTATCGTGTAGACGACAAGCGCGTACGAGAAGAACTCTGCTATCGTATAGTGGGGACGCTTATCGTAAAGTAGATCTACACGATCGTTTAGGAAAAGCTAGACGATCGTTTAGGAAAGTTGTATATGATCATTTAGGAAACGTGTGATCTAGATGATTGTTTAAACGAATGAGAATCTATCGTATAGGCTCTCGGCGATCGCTCTTTCACGGTTTCTTTTGGGGCGCGGGATTTCAAATGTATGAATGAATTCTTTTCAAATATGAAAATGATTTCCAAATTTCAACCCACGGTTACCTTAACCTTCGCGGCCCACGTTCCCATGTTTATACTTGAAAAATTTGTTAATTATTAAATAATTAATCAATTCATTTATTTAATAAATATAATCATATTATATTTATATCCTATAGTTTGATATCATATATCTATTATAGTATTTTCCCTTTACTTGATATAAATCATCTAATTTCTTCCAAAATAATGTATCTCATACATTTAGCCAATTATATCATATATAATTAACCATTCCAATTATATCATATATAATTGTACTTTCTCTTGTCAATTTGAACATTTTAAATTAACCCAAACACTGGTTCTCGACTTTATCCAAGCTACCCAGATGACCTAATGGACCTGTATCTCGAAGCTCCAACGGTATGTGAATAGCTGAATAAACTCTTTAGCCACGAGATTTACCATCCAACTGTCAGTGATTCCACTAAAGACCAACAGCTGAACTCTTCTCATCACAGATATATTTCTGTGTCCATTGGATGTAACCAATCATGAGTACGATGACCCTTCACAGATGCTCGTAAGTATAGCTGGGCCAATTTACTGTTTTGCCCCTGTAGTTACATCTCACTCCTTAAGTAACACTGATTCCTCTAATGAACAATACAACATAGTCCAACTATGTGTGAACATCTCTCAGGCCAAGAGAAGGTGTGTGGCGACACATTGTTCAAACCCTAGAATCAGCCTTTAAGGGAGCCATCTATCTACTTACCCCTGTCTTGTGGAAGGAGTGAATTTCATCTTGTGTAGTTGAGTTCCTAGCTCCCAAATCTGACGTATCCCCAAAATGATAGGTTTGAATCGGCGACTTGGCCATTCGCACCCATACAAATCAAAGGACCGCCCTCAATGGCAGGAGTTCCCAACTCACTTAGGATTGAGGTCATGTTACCCATGGTCATCCTAGTGAAGTGAAGTCTCTGTCATGACGGTGTTATATAACGAGACATTAGCACTTCGTAGTTAGGTCTTATACAAACTCTTTGTATAGGACGCCCCCGTTCGCATGTCCCCAACACGAATAGGATCAGATCTTCTTTGACAATTCACAACACTTGTGACCATTCCACAAAGCGGGCCGCGTCCGTAGCATTACCAGGATAAGGTTTCCCTCTTATATCCATATACTACAGACTATTTTGGTTATCACTCAAAACATGATCCACTTATATGTTACCACATACATGCTTGAGTCACATACAGATAAACAGAGATTTTATGTTTATTGGTTTGTGGTAAAGCAAATAAAACACATAAATGAGCAAAACAACAAGATGAGAAGTAAATATCATATATTAACAATCACAGGTGTTCATATAAACTGTTTACAAACTACAGGACACGAGACTTTAGGGCATTAACCCCAACAATCTCCCACTTGTCCTAAAGCGAAGTGGGGCGTACAAAAGCCTTAGTACAAAACAATAAACTAGGTCCTTCTAATTCTCCCTTGTAGGAACTTAACTACACAAGATGGAATTCACTCCTTCCCTGAAGCAGGGGTAAGTAGATAGATGGCTCCCTTAAGGGCTGATTCCGGAGCTTGAACAATGTGGCACCACACACCTTCTCTTGGCCCGAGAGGTGTTCACACATAGTTGGACTATGTTGTATTATTCATTAGAGGAATTAGTGGTACTTAAGGAGTGAGATGTAACTACAGGGGCAAGACAGTAATTCTGCCCAACTGTTCTTACGAGCATCTGTGAAGGGTCATCATACTCATGATTGGTTATATCCGATGGACACAAAAATATATATGTGGTGAGAAGAGTTCAGCTGTTGGTCTTTAGTGGAATGCCTGACAGTTAACGGATGGTGGATCTCGTGGCTAAAAAGTTTAGTTAGCTATTCATGGACCGTTGGAGCTTCAAGCCACAGGTCATTAGGTCCCCTGGTAGCTGTGATAAAGTCGAGAATCATGTTTTGGGTTATTTGGAATGTTCAAATTGACAAGAGGAAGTTCGATTATATATGATATATTGGACTGGTAATATATATATATGTATAATGGCTAATATATGAGATACATTTTTTTGAGGAGGAAATTAAGATATAAATATGATTTATATCAAGTAAAGGAGAAATAATATAGTAGATATGTGATATCAAACTATAGGGTAAAAATATAATATGATTATATTTATTAATAATTTAATTGGTTAATTATATGATAATTAACCCAAAATCTCGCTCGAACGTGCGTTAGTGGGAACAGCATCGGTTATTGTAACCGATGAATAAAATGAAATCTGTTTCATTTTTTAATCATTAGTAAGCCCGAAAAAAAATCGAAGGAGCACGTTGGTGTGAAAACGTAATCGATCGCTTAAAATCGAGAGCCTATACGATAGTCTCTCAGCGCCTAAATGATCGCATACCTTACGCCTAAACGATCATCTACCTATCGCCTAAACAATTGCACACTAAGTTCTAAATGATCGGTTAGCTTTCCTAAATGATCGTATAGTGTGTCGTGTTTGCTAAACGATCACCTACTATTTTTTTAAACGATCGTTCAGTAAAATCTACATGATCGTGTAGTTTCTTCTAAGCGATAAGCATTTTGCTATGGATAGCTTCATATTCTCTCCCACTTGCTTATCGCCTACACGATCAGTTTTTCCTTCTACCTCTACCAAACTCACCAAAGATCACGCTTTGGGTTCTCATTCCGAGAATACCTGGGGCTCTTTTCTAGTGGTGTCATCCTCGCTGCATTCGTGTTTTTGCGGTTGTTCATGCTGCTGTAGTCGACGCATCTGTTGGGCGTTGGTTGATCGAGCAGAGGCCATCCGCTGCATTGAGTTCTAAAGTTTGAAGACTGTCTTCAACTGATTGTGAACTCTCTCCCTTGTTATTTTTTGTTCAAAGCATGCCGTTAATTGACTGTTTGTTTGTATAACTGTGCGTTTGAATGTATCTGTTGTATTTCGGTCACTGTGAAATTGGAGCGATTCGAACGCACTCGTGGAACTCTTCGTTACGATATCCTTCACATATTTGCTCTACTAGACTTGAAAACAACTTATATGTGTTAAAACCAGATGAAACAAAAGCCATTTTAAATATAGAGATGTTTAAAACGGCTGAAACTAAAAACAAAAAACAAAGATTTCTCCTAATGCCTATCTTTGACATCTCAGAATTGGTCACATAAATCTCAATATGATTGAGAGATTGGTTAAAAACGGTCATCTAAATCAGTTAGAAAAAAGTTCTTTACCTCCTTGTGAGTCATGTCTTGAGGGAAAAATGACTAAAAGATCTTTTACTTGAAAAGGTCTTCGTGCCAAAGAACCCCTTGAACTTATACATTCAAACCTTTGTAGTCCAATGAATGTAAGAGCACAAGATGGATATGAATATTTTGTCAGTTTTAGTGATGACTATTCTAGATATGGCTATATTTACTTAATAAGTCACAGGTCTGAAAATCTTGAAAAGTTCAAGGAGTTCAAGACGGAAACAAAAAAATTATTAGGTAAAGAATTAAAACACTTCGATCAGATCGATGTGGTGAGTATATGGTTTTACAATTCCAGAACTATTTGGTAGATCATGGAATTCAATCCCAACTCATATCACCTGGAACACCACAATAGAACGGTGTTGCAGAAAGGAGAAACCGAACCTTGTTAGACATGGTTCGATCTATGATGAGTTTTGCTTAGTTACCTCAATCCTTTTGGGGGTATACAGTACAGACTGCGGTATATATTCTAAACATGGTTCGCTTAAAAAGTGTTTCTGAAATACCGTATGAGTTATGGAAAGGACATAAAGGTAGTTTACGTGACTTTTGAATTTGGGGATGTCCAACACATGTGTTGGTATAAAACCCTAAGAAATTAGAACGATGTACGAAGTTATGCCTTTATGTTGGATACCTAAAAGAAATAAAAGGAGGATTTTTTTATGATCCCCAAGAAGATAAAGTATTTTTTTCGATAAATGCTACATTCTTGGAAGAGTATCATATTAGAAGTCTTCAACTGTGTAGTAAACTAATATTGAAAGAAATAACCAAAAATACTACAGATAAGTCAACAAAAGTTGTTGATGAAGCTGGTCCATCAACAACGGTTGTTGCTCCACATTCTTCTCAAGAGTTGAGAATGCCTCGACATAGTGGGAGGATTGTTCATCAACCTGAATGCTACATGGGTTTAACAAAAACCAAGACATCATACTTGATAATGGTCTAGAGGATCCATTGACATTTAAACAGGTAACGAAAAATGTTGATAAGGAACAATGGATAAAAGCCATGGATAGAGAAATTGAGTCTATGTACTTCAATTCTGTCTAGGATCTTGTAGATCAACAATATGAGGTTAAACCTATAGGTTGTAAATGGATCTACAAGAGGAAAAGAGACCAAACTGGCAAGGTGAAAATCTATAAAGATAGACTCGTGGCAGAAGGTTTTATCCAAAGAAAGAGGATTGACTATGAAGAAACCTTCTCTCCCGTTGCCATGATAAAATAAAAAAGAATACTCTTACCCATTGCCGCATATTATGACTATGAGATATGGTAAATGGATGTCAAGACAATTTTTTTGAATGGCCATCTTGATGAAAGTAATTTTATGTCTCAACCATAAGGGTTCATTAAACAGGGTCAAGAACAAAAGGTTTGTAAGCTTAAGAGATCCATTTATGGGTTGAAACAAGCTTCTAGATCCTGGAATATAAAATTTGACACTGCAATCAAATCTTATAAACAGAACATTGATGAACCTTGTGTATACAAGAAGATAGTCAACAAAACTGTAGCATTCTTAGTTCTTTATGTTGATGATATCTTGCTCATTGGGAATGAGACAAATTACCTTGCTGACGTAAAGAGATGGTTAGCATCACAATTCCAAATGAAAGATTTGGGAGATGCTCAATATGTTTTTGGGATTCAGATTTTTTGAAATCGAAAGAACAGAACCTTAATATTATCTCGAGATCTGATATTGATAAAATATTGTTGAGACATAATATGCAAAATTCCAAAAAGGGTATGTTACCTTTTAGACATGGAATTCATCTGTCAAAGGAATAGTCTCCTAAGACACCTCAAGAAGTTGAGGAAATGAAAAGAATTCCATTTGCATCAGCAGTTGGGAGCCTGATATACGCTATGTTGTGTACTCGTTCGGACATATGCTTTGTAGTTGGAATTGTCAGCAGGTTCCAATTTAACCTGGGCCACAATCATTGGATGGCTGTTAAAAACATCCTCAAGTATCTCAGGAGAATGAAGAACTATACGCTTGTATATAGACCTAAGGATTTGATCCTTATAGGATACACTGATTCTGATTTTCAGAGTGACGTAGATTCTAGAAAATCTACCTTAGGATCAGTTTTAACTCTTAACGGAGGAGCTATAGTGTGGAGAAGCATTAAACAAAGTTGTATAGCTGACTCCACGATGGAAGCGGAATATGTAGCTGCATGAGAAGCAACTAAAGAAGCAGTGTGGCTCTGCAAGTTCCTGACAGATTTAGAAGTCGTTCCAAATATTCATCTGCCCATTACTCTGTATTGTGCTAATAATGGTACAGTTTCTAGTTCCAAGGAACCCAGAAGTCATAAATGTGGAAAACATATCAAAAGAAAGTACCATCTTATCAGAGAAATTGTACACCGAGGAGACGTGATAGTCACGCAGATAGCCACAAAAGATAACCTTGTTGATCCATTTACAAAGGCCCTCTCGGCTAAAGTGTTCGAGGGCCACCTGGTTGGACTAGAACTATGAGCATAACCTAGGGCAAGTAGGAGAATATCAAAGGGTATTTTGGATGCCCTAGTTTTTTGTATTTTTCTCTCTTTATTTCTCAACATTGTAAACATTATATTTTTATATGTTTATCTCATCGGAGTGTTAGTCCAAGTGGAAGATTACTGGGAATGACCTAAACTCACAGTTTGTGAATCTTGTTAACATATTCTATTTTTCAATAAAAAAGTTGTTGAGCTTTTATTCAATAAATTACTATTAATATTGCATCCTTCTATGAAAATCCAATACACGAATCCATGACTATCATATGAATACTTTAACTTTATGTGTTGACATAAAAATGGATCAAGTTTTAGTATGTAGCCTAAATGGTCTATAAGTATACGGGTGAGATTGGGTACCTCGTCCTGGTGACACTATTGGATGCGGCCCATTTTGTATATTGATACAAATGATGTGATCCAAACTCATTCATGTAGAGACATGTGAGTGGGGGCATCCTATGCAATGAGTTTGCATAAGACCGGACCTTGAAATAGTCACTCCGAGGGCCGTTTGGGGCACCAAATGAGCTCCATTTTCAAAACTATCTAGCACACGGCTTTTTTTCATAGTTCTTAACCCCTGGGTCTGTTTTCGCGCTTTTGCCAGCCGAAAGGTTCGCGCACAAAACTTGGACCCTGTTGAGATGTCGCAGGGCTACCACGGGGCCCAAGTTTTGTGTCCGAAACTTCCAGCGGGCAAAAATGAAAAAACAGATCTAGGGGTTAAGAACTATGAAAAAAAGTCGTGTGCTAGATAGTTTTGAAAACGGAGCTCGTTTGGTGCACCGAAGGCCCCTGGGGCACCGTTTACTGTTAAAACTGACTATCTCAAACTGAATGACCTAGGGTAACTCGATCTTAATCCTGAGTTAACTATGAACTCCTGTTTATTCGGGATTATCCTTTGATCTGCATAGGTGAGAGTAGTCCAACAACACTACTCAATAAACATCCCATTTTAGGGATAAGATCGCATAGATAGCTGGGGACATAGCCTTGCAATATGGAATTCACTCCTACCCGATTTAGGGTTAGGAAATGGATTGTTCTCTTAAGCACTGATGCTTTGTCTTGAACAGTGGGGCCTCGCCCTCTCTTGGAAGAGAGAGTTATGATTTATAAGTTGGACTATAAATCAATTATTCAATGAAGGATCAGTGAGAGCTTAAGGGGCAAGATGTATTTACAGGGATAAAACGGTAATCTTTGACTAGCTGTAAATACGAACGACTTGGAAAGGATTGACTTACCAATTATGGTTAAAATAGACAAAAATATATCTACAGTGAGAATAGTGCAACTCTCGAGCTATAGTGGAATGTCTTGGTAGTTAACGAATAGTAATTAATTTGGTTTAAAGAGTTTAAACCAATTAATTACAAAGTCATTGAAGCTCATGATCTGTAAATTCATAAGGTCCCTCTACTACCTCGTAATTTGGATTAGTAAATTGAGTAATCTTGTTTGAAATTAGGGTTTAGAATTTGAAATGTTCAAATAATTAAGATTTCTATTTATTGTATTCGATACAATTAAAAGTTTAATTTTATTGAAATTAAACGAATTTGGAGAAATGATTAATGTTTAAATATGATTTAAATATTAATTATATTAAATTAATTTCATTTTGATGGAATTAGTTTTTTTTTTATTAATTTAAATTAGATATTAAATTAATTTTAATTAAAAGGTTTAATTATTTAGTTTTTATTTAAAAATTAATTAATTGAATTAATTTTATCAAACTAATAAATAAAATTAAATAAGTTTAATTACAAAATTTGTTTTGAAATTTTTTTTTAGCAAAATCATTTTGAAAATGGTTTTTAAAGTGGAGATTTCCAAAATGTTGGAAATCTCCACTATGTAATGAACTTCCTTACTCACTTCTCCATTTTCTCCATCAAGTAGAAGCTACCCTTCATGCAAACTATGGATGAAAACTCTATAAATTGAAGTGCTGAAATGAATTATGATTCATGCTTACTAAGAACTTCAATAGAAACTCTGTAGAAATTATCAAACCCTATTCATATCTTATATACTTCTAGCTAAATTTAGTGTTTCCACCACACAATCCTTGCAAGAGAATAGTAGAGAAGATCTTGGTGGTTATCTACTTGAAGTTTGAAACTCTTTCATGTGGATCTCAGCTGGATTTGAAGAGGATACTTCAAAGGTATTGCATTCAACAAATCCTTTTCTGTAAATGTTATTTTGAAGCATGTTTAAACTCAAATTAAGTATGATTAGAGTGCTTATTGATTTTGTTTTTCCTCCGCTGCACGTTAATATACTCTAACAACTATTAAATTTAATATTTGAACTCCTTCAAATATTTAATTCTCCCATAAACTAATTTTTGAATCAAATTCAAAATAAATTTATATTATAAAGTTTAATTAAAATTTAAAATTTATATTATAATGTATCACCATACATTACATTCTTTCCCATAGTAAATTTGAATATTTCAAATTACTTTCATTACCTCAATACCCTTTATGAGCTACCAGTGGGACCTAATGGATCTACAGATCAGAAACTCTAACGATATGAGATTAATTGGCTAAACTCATTAACCAAGTTAATCAATATTCATTAACTGTGGATATACTCCACTATAGACCCACAGTTGCACTCTTCTCACCGCAGATATATTTTTGTGTCCATGGATATTGACCAATGACAGCAAGCTAGTCCTTTACGAATATTCGTAACACCAATTGGGTAAAATTACCATTTTACCTCTGGATTAGCTCTGTATCCTCAAGTACCAGTGCTCCTCCAATGGACAATCTGTTTATGGTCCAACCATTAAACAAAAATCTCTCTTAGGCCAGTGAAAGGGCAGGGCCCTTTGTTTAAGTATCAAAGATATCACTTAAGGGAACACTCATCTACTTACCCTAAAGTTGGAAAGGAGTGAATTTCATCTTGTGAAATTATGTTCCTAGCTCCCTACTCGATCTTGTCCCCAAAATGGTAGGTTGATTGAGTTGGAAAACTGGTCATTCTCATATATACAAATCAAAGGACAATCCCTCGTGAACAGGAGTCCATAATCCACTCAGGATTAAGACTAAGTTGCCTAGGTCATCCTAGTGAAATAGAAACCTAACTAGTCAACAGAGTTACATTTAGAGGTTACTATTTTATGATCCGTCTTATGCAAACTCTTTACATAGGATACCTCCACTCGCATTTTTCCTACACAAACACGTTGGATTATTGCATTTATATCAAATATAAAGTGGGTCGTATACCATAGTATCACCAGGATAAGGTATCCAATCTTATCCAAATACTATAGACCCTTTAGGTTGTATCTTGAACACTGATCCCCGTATGTCTCCACATACAGTTCAAGACTCATACAACAGTCTAGGATGTTAGTTTATTGGATTAGAGTTATTTTGGCAAGATAAATACAGGATAGGTAATAACTATTTATTGTAATAAACATCAATAATACTTTATTAATGATCGATCAAATGTTACATTTACTATCTACGAGTTTTAGGGCATAAAACCCAATAAAATCTTGGACCCAATCCCCTATAAATACATCATTATAAATCCATGAGCTTAATAAAACTTCTGACTTCTTCACCATTCTATAATTCTCTTACTGACTTAGGCATCAGAGTCATTTTTCTTTGTTTTGTAAGTTCTCTCTTCTAAAAAATTACATATTTACCGTTAATGTCACATGGAGGTTAGGTGCATTCTCCCTTGGCTAAAATTTGGCATCAACAAGTGTTAATAAAATATTTAAAAAAATGTGGAAATAAAAATTTATATATAGTTGTTAGAATCACTTAATAAATTTGGTCATATAAAATACTTTTGAAAAAATAATGATCCACATTGTATCTTTTTTTTTCTTTAAATAATTTTGAAAAAAATGCAAGATATAATAACATTTACATTGAATTATTTTTCCCAAAAGTGTTTGAACTAGAAGGGCGAACTTATAAACCCTAGTTTATCATCTTATTTCTTCAAAATTTACGACTATTTCACAAAATAGACTTTTGATAGGTATAAGATGTAAATATAGTGATAAAATAGACTTTTGACCTAGGATATTTGCAATAGATAGTGGAATAAGAAAAAAAAAATCTAAAAATATATTACATCTTTAAAATATTTGCAAATATGGATGAGTTGACTAGTCAATCTTTGATTTTTTTTTTAATTTCTAATTTCATCCTCCCTTGTCTTATCTTGTTGCACACATTCTTTTTTCTAGACTTTTTATTTTCTTTCTTTTCTTCGATTTTTGCTTCTTCCCTCTTTTTTTTTTCATTTTCTTTTCTTTCTCTAGTTTTTGCTTTTTCTTTTTTTTTAAAAAAATTTTATTATTTCTTTTATCTAGTTTTTGCTTCTTTCCTTTATTTTTTATTTTCTTTCATTTCCTTCCTTTTTCCTTTTTTTTTCCCTTTTTTCTTTTCTTTCTTCGATTTTTGCTTATTACTTATTTTTATTTTTATTTTCTTTCCTTTCTCCGATTTTTCGCTTCTTTTATTTTCTTTTTTTAATGTTTCCTTCATTTCTCCAATTTTTGCTTCCTTTTTTCTATTTAATTTTATTTCCTTTCTTCAGTTTTTGCTTATTCTCTTTTTCTTATTTTTAAAATTTTTCTTCCCTTTATTTGAATTTTTTCTTCTTCCCCTTTTTTTTCACAAGAATTATGAGGTTGAGTTTCGTACCTAAGACTTGAAAGTACTCAATTCATAAGTGACATAACACCAACAAGCCAATCATCAAGTTTGATTATTATAACAGATAATAAATATAAATAGCAAATAAAAGTCTATCAGTGATAACCACAAATATTTTCCATTATTGATAGCTTAATCTTTGATTATATTTTCATAGTTAATAACCACTTTTAGAAATCTATCATTGATAGCCAACTTAGTGAATTTAATTAATAAGTTGAATCTCGAACTAAAATATAAGTGGAATGCCTAGAAGTTATCAGTAATAGCATGTTTATCAATGATAGAAGCTATCATCGAAAAGAAAAGAAACTTATAAATGTTTGGAAAGGACAAGAAAGGGGCAAAAAGGTGTTCAGTGGCTATGATTGATAGAAGCTACTAATGATAGCATGTTACCAGTGATAGAAGCTAAGACTAATAGCATGTTATCGATGATAAAAGCTACTCGATAGCACGTTATCGATGATAGAAGCTACCACTGATAGCCCGTTATCGGTGATAGAGAACTATCACCGATAGCATAAGATCAGTGAGATCATTGATAACATTTTATCAATGATGTTATCAATCAAAGAAGCTATCACTGATAACCATAATATGAGTGATGTTAGTGATATCGGTGATAGAACTTAGATGATATCTATATATCGAGTTTATTTCAAAGATGATAATCAGTTATAGAAGTTTATCATTGATAGCCTTAAGTGTTGATATTTCAAGGTTGATTCTAATTGATGAAAGTCTATCGATGATAGCGACTGATAGTTACTATCAGTGATAGCCATGATAAAAGATTATTAGTGACAGCTACTGTGGTAATCAAAATTGTTAGTCTTCTTTCAAAGTTGATCATTATTTATAAATATATCATTGATATCCATTCATAGCCTTAAGTATTGATATTTCAAGGTGTTGGGATTGGTGTCCTAATTCTCCTGGAGTCTCGTTATTTTGTAAAGATACACATTGTTCAATGAATAAAATAAATGTTATTTAATTCTTGCATTTACTCATATCCAATAAACAAAGCTCCTTGGTTATCTTATGTGAACTTAAGCATGTATATGTGATATACAAGTGGATCATGCCTTAAGTGATAACCTAAATTGGTTTGTAGTATAAGGATTAAGGTGGGATACCTGATCCTGGTGACACTACCGGATATCGATTCACTTTGTAGAGGTTTGCAAGTATTGTAAACTACTATAGATGGTAGATCCTGACCATTATCATAGTGGAGACGTGAGGAGTGTCCTATATCAAAGAGTTTGTTATAATATTTGGACCACAAGATGACTAAACTCTTTATATATACAGCGTTGATACTAGAGACTTGCAATCTCAACCTAAACGACCATAGGTGACACAACCTCAATCCTGAGTGTTTTGTGAAACTCCTGCCTTTTGAGGGCCAGTCCTTTGATTAGTAATGGGTGAGAGTGGCAGATTGCCAACATCAACATGCCTTAAACTTTTTGGGGACTGTCTAATCTGGGAGCTGGGAAACTCAATCACAATATGGAATTCACTTCCTTTCCTGAAGCAGGGATAAGTAGAGAGATTGCTCCTAAGGGCTGATTCAGGGGCTTGAACATAGTGGCCACAACTTCTCTTTGGAAGAAAAGACTCAGTCATAGTAGGACTATGACTTATGTCTATTAGAGGGATCAGTGGTACTTAAGGAGACATATGTAACTACAGGGCATAACGGTTTGTCGCGCTGCTGATTGGTTAAGAATGGACACATAATAAGTATCTGTAGTGGAGATGAGTTCAGCCGTCGATCTTTAGTGGAATGGTGTCAACTAGTAGTTAAAAGATGGTGCGACTCCCTGTGACTAACAGAGTTTAAGGTCAGATTATTTCACGTAACCGTTTGGAGCTTCGGATCTATGGTCCACATTGAAGTCCCTTGGTAGCTTGGTTTCTGCTTGAGGACAGTTCCTTGGTGTTGATCTTGAAATGTTCAAATTGGACAAGAGGTATTTTGATTATTATGATATAATCGGTATGATGTAGCTGAGACTTCATCTAGTGGAGGATTGATGTAAATGAGATTTACATTCAAGGTACATGGATAAGAACAAAGAACTATGGTTTATATGTTCCATTGAAGCACGAAAATATTAAAACTATAGGTTTAAATATAGATGATAAGTTGGTTTCATATATGATTTATAATAATATTAATTAGTAGATAATTAATTCTTTTGCTTTCCAAAAATACCCAAAGTATGGTTTGTGGTTATTGGAAATCAATGGTAACCGTGAGTTTTAAAAAGGAATGGTTTCCTATTTGAAAGAATTTTTTTACCAACATTTGAAAAGGTTTTTGAGTTTTCTCTTGGCCGAAAAAAAAACTTACGAAGTCGTCAAGTAAATACAAATTTACTAAAGCGGACTGAGCTGCAGAAGCTAAACGATCGTGCAGGTCGCAGCTAAACGCATCGTTATAGTGTTTACTAATGTATGCATAGCTTTGCTAAGACGATCGCTGGCCCAAGGTAAACGATCGTGAGTAGAGTCTGTACTGACAGGACCGAGATAAAACGATAGAGCTAAACGATCGCATAGCTTTATCTAAACGATTGGGCATTGACTCTATACGATAGGTCTTAACCATCTTCCACTTGCCTAGTTTTGTACGCGATCGTTGTTTCCTTCCTTCGTCTGCCCCATACCAAGTCCGAACAGAGCCCACCCTCTAGATTCTCACACTGAGAATACCAAGGTCACCTTGTTGGTGGTGTCAGACTCAACTCGACACCGTCGAGGTTTTCTGGAGGCTGTTCGTGGTGCTGTGGAGGCCATTCGCTATTGTAGAGGAGTTTGTGTTGCAGAGGAGATTGTGACCGAGGAGATCATTGAGGACGAGCGTGAAGTGTTCGTGCTGTGTTGCTGCGGTGTTGTGGTCGTGTAGATCGAGCACTTGTGGTTACTGTTGTTCGATCAGATCATCTGAGCATGGAGACGCTTCTGCCTATATATGTAGAGTTTTACTCTCTATTCCTTTGTATTTTATATGTTGTAATTTCTGTATGAATTGCATAACTGTTTGTTTGAAGTCGACTGTAAATGATTTGTTGATTCATGATTGTAATTTGGAATAGTCTTGTTCTGTTGCTCATGGAAATCTCGTTTCTGATTTCCTTCACAAGGTTGATTCCAATTGATGAAAGTGAAGCGATGATAGCTACTGTTAATTGATAGAAAATTAAAAGCTAATATTTCAAAATTATATTAATTTTTCTCAAATTGAAAGCTCTCATTGATAACAACTATCATCGATAGCAATTGATAGAAGCTATCAGCGATAGCAGCTGATAGCAACTATTAGTGGCTATTGCTGATAGCTGCTATCAGTGATAGCTTTTAATTTGAGAAAACTGGGAAGAAGCGAGCAAAATGGTGGCTAGGCATGGACTGTTTAATCTCTTACTATTTTTTTTTTATCTATATATGCAATTATTTTATCCTTGTACTACATATTCTATTATTTTGGGCTTGAATTCTATTTATACAACTAGCCCTTTGACCTAATTGTAATTACGAACAACTTGTGAATAATTTATTTACATGTAGTGATTATATTCATGAATACAACTTGTTCTACAATGCAATTCAAGTCCTATAGTAGAGTGATATGACCTATAAGTTAACGAATGAAATTAATGGATTAATGGATTAATGGAGTGACCTTGAAGTTAATGGATAAAAGTTAAATAATTAATAGAGTAACTTTGAAGTTAATGAATAAAAGTTAAATGATTAGTGAAGTGACATAGAAGATAATAAATGAAAAATAGAGTTATATATAATATATATAGCTAGATAACTCAAAATTTTAATATATAATGAAAGTCAATTTATATATGTGTAAAATGTCACCGGTTGAGAGGGACATGTGACCCCTTCATAAATCCGCCTCTGAGTAGCTATCTATTTGTCAGAAGAATTACAAATAAGAGAGGATATTAGAGAAAAGAGACAAATATCTTAGATCCAGCTTTGTAACCATTTGAGTTTTAGTTTTTAGTTTTTGAAAATTAAGCCTACAAATGCTCATCTTACCTCTATTTTTTTTTTTTGCTTTTTTTTTTATATATTTTTTACCTATGTTTTAAAAAATCAAGCCAAAAATTGAATGAGTTTGCGTAAAACCAGGACCAAGAAATAAGTCCCTCTTACTTTATAATACTGTTCACGGTTTAAGACTGACTATTTCAAATCAATGACCTAGGTATCTCAACCTTAATCCTGAGCTAACTATGAACTCCTATTTATTCGGGATTATCCTTAAATTTGCATAGGTGAGGGTTGGCTCAATAGCGCCGGCTCAATAAGCCTCCCATTTTAGGGGTAAGATCGGGTAGATAGCTGGGGACATAGGGTGCAAGATGGAATTCACTCCTACCCATTTTTTAGGGTTAATAGAGAGGTTGTTATCTTAAATACTAATTCCAAGTCTTGAACAAGGGGCCCCACCTAATTATTCATTAAAGGATCGGTGGAACATAAGGAGCAAGATGTAATGTTGGGGATAAAACAACATTTGACCCAATTGTTATTACGAACAACTTATAAAGGATTGACTTCTTGTTTACGATTAAATCAAGCGGACAGAAATATATCTACAGTGAGAGGAGTACAATTATTGGGCTTTAGTGACGTGGCCCGATAGTTAATGAATGTTGGTTAATTAGGTTAAGAGTTTAACTGATTAATCTCGGATCATTGGAGTCTACGATTTGTAGCTTCATTAGGTCCCCCTACTAGCTCGCAAACGGATTAAACCCTACAATAGAGTGATGAGTTAATTTAAAACGTTCAAATTTGAATTAAGGGAATTAGTAATTATATGTGATATAATTACACGTTTAATTATCAAATTAAATGAAATTGGAGAGTTGGATAATATTCAAATATGTTTTAAATATTAATTATATGAATAAGAATTCATGATTGTGGAATTGGTGTTTAATTAATTTAATATTTGATATTAAATTAATTAAAATTATTTAATTAATTTGTAAGAATTAATTCAAAGATTAATTATAGAATTATTCAAAAGTAATGTATTTTATTTAATGTTAATTATTGAATTCATATCTTTTTCATTATAAAATTGAAATTTTATTTCTATTAAGAAATTGATTTTGTTTAAAAATCAATTTAAATGAAAATAAAAAATAAAAAAAATCCCAAAGTAGGTTTATCCCACATTTGACTTGAAAATACCTAAAATTTTCACTTAATCCTTGAAGTAGGAGGAGTCTTCTTCATGTTAATTTGAATTGCATGTTGAATAGAATAAATCTCAGTCATTTTTGCCGAGTTTAATGGCCATGCAATATTGAAACTTTCTGATTTTGATGAAGAAAAAGTTCTTCATAAATTTAGAGAAGAACCAGAAAGTTGATTCTCCATATTTCTCCCTGAATTCAAGCTCATTTTGGATCCCACAATCCAATCTAAGATCCAAGAGAATAGTAGGAAAGATTAAGTGATGGTGTACTTTGAATGCCTGAAGAGAATAAAGCTGAAAGTTGAAGTCTTCAAAGGTAATTTATGAAACCCTCTTTTTATTCAATAAAGCATGCTGTCTTAATTGCTAAAATTGATGAATTAAAGTACTTATTGATCCTGATTTTTTCCGCTAATTGCATGCTAACTCCATCATCATGGTCAGCCTTAAGGGAAATTTAAATCCCAATTCACTTTTTGCTCGATTCTTTGAAGCTTCGTCGGACCTTAGGCAAGGTTCTTTCATCCTCACCGTGTCTCTCTTCATCATCTTGGTTCCCAACAACACGTCCCAATACTCTTACATCACTTTAAAACTTCACCAGGATAAGTTTGGACCCTTCGTTTTGCCAAAATAGGCTTATAACACTTTACCGGGGCTTATCGAGTGATTCATACACTTATCGAGACTTTCTAGGACATAACAATGCTTACCGGGCTCTACTGGCCTACTTCGGTGCCTACTGGGCTTCTACTAGCCTAATGGTCGCCTACCGAGCTTTATCGAGCCATTACAATGCTTAACGGGACAACTCGAGCAAGTATTGGGCCAATCGGGAACTATCAAGTCCCACTGATATTGGATCGACACCATCACGCAGCGAAAGAGTTCAAGATCCATAAACACTTTAATTCATTAATTTTGGTTGAAAAGGAATATGCTAAAACAAAGTATAATGGGTTTCAAGAACATACCTTGACCGAACCATGGAAATCTCCATTTTCAACTGCAAAATCCTCCAAATCCTTGTGTAGACCACCACAAGATCTTTCCTACTATCCTTTTAGTGCTCTAGATTGAGTTGTGAGACTCAAAATAAGCTGGAATCATAAGAAATATGGAGAAAGCTCACAGAACCAATCCATTGAAGAACACTTTCTTCATCCAATTTTTTCAGCAAAAATTCAATCGGTTCATCACCCAATTCTTCACTCCAATCTCTTCAAGATATTGTAGATTATCATGCAAAGAGATGTGCTACATGGGATGTAGCTCATGTTTGGAGTAAATTTTAAGTTTGTATAATTTTTCAATTTTCAAAAATTCAAAATTGATTTTAAAATCATATTTTATTTCTAAAATCAAAATTTAATTTTACAAATTAATTTCATAAATTAATTTTCTAATAAAATTAATAAATAATTATTTAAACAATTTAAATAATTCTAATTAATTTAATATCCAATATTAAATTAATTTTTACACAAATTCATCTTCATATATTTAAATCATATTTAAATATATTTTCTTCAATTCTGTTTGATTCTAATTTGAACGTTTCAAATTAACTTATCACGCTACTCTAGAGCTAATCCATTTCCGAGCTAGTAGGGAGACCTCATGGACCTACAGATCATGGGCTCCAATGATCTGAGATTAATCGGCTAAACTCATTAGACCGATCTAACCCCTATTCGTTAACTAATGGCTCACTTCACTAAAGCCACTAGTTGAACTCCCCTCACTGTAGATATATTATGTCCACCCGATATAACCATGTTTAGTAAGTTAACACTTCATAGGTTGTTTGCAATAACGGTTGGGTTAAATCTCTGTTTTACCCCTAAAATTACCTCTTGTTCCTTAAGTCCCCACTGATCCCCTAATGAACAATTTTTTTGTGATCTAATCACAAAATCGAGTCTCTCTCATACCAAATGAGAGGGTAGGATTTCTTATTCAAGCCCCAGAATCAGCACTTAAGGGAACAACCTCTCTACCATCCCTAAACCGGGTAGGAGTGAATTCCCTCTTGTACCCTATGTCCCCAGCTATCTATCCAGTCTTACTCCTGAAATGGTAGTCTTATTAAGCCGGCGTTGTTGAGCCAACCCTCACCTATGCAAATCTAAGGGCAATCCTGAATAAATAGGAGTTCATAGATAGCTCAGGATTAAGGTCAAATTACCCAGGTCATTATTTTGAAATAGTCAGTCTTAAACAGTAAACAACATTATAAAGTAAGAGTGACTCATTTCGTGGTCTGATCTTGTATAAACTCTTTTGCACAAGGACGCCCCCACTCCTCATGTCTAACATGAACGAATTAGGATCACTTCGTTTGTAGCACTTTACAACTCCTTGTAACAACTACAGAGCAAGCCGTACCCAATAGTGTTACCAAAATAAGGTACCCAACCTTATCCATATACTATAGATCATTTTGACTATTTATTGGAACCTCATTCACCTTTATGTCTCTATATAAAGTTCAAGTACTCATCCAATAGTCAAGGGACTTTTAGGTTTATTGGATTTCTATTCAAGCAATAGATCTATTCAATAACACATTTATTGAATTTTCAGAATAAGTTCCATTATTTACATACCACAAGCTTTAGGACATAAAACCCAACAACTGATGCTTCAGAATGCCATCCCGAGTGTCGGGATGTCATTAGCTTTCTCTTTCCTACTCGTGTATGCTTATTAAGAACCATTGTCAACCAACCCATGGGTAACTTTCCAACTTGGGACTTCCCAGACATTCATCCATTTGAACATATCGAGACTTAGACCCTTCCGAGTCCTTGTCGAATCAAAACGACATACTGGGTGCTACATTGAACCTCTAGCCCATGAGAAAAGGGTGTAATGTCGACACACTCGTACCGTCTGACATTGTCCATGAGATCCCATTCTCGATGAAAGACGCCCAAAACACTTGTCTTGTAACGTTCGCCCACGCCATGACACACGCATATACCATGGGGTAGCTCACTTAGGCCACAGAGCCTAGGGGTGGTGGAGAGCTGACACCATGCCTCCCCCTGCTCATGAATTTCTCCATGAATCACTTTCTCATATGCAACTTCCTTATGAATTTCTTCATTAGATGAAGACTCATCAAGATCATCATCATCGACATGATATAGTACCTTACCATCAGGTTATATGTCACCAGTATCATCATGTACATCATCAATATATTCATTTGTCGGCTGAACAACAGAAGGAGTAGAAGTAGAATCATTAGTAGTATCAAAACACAACTTTGAAGTAGAAGTGTACCTTGTACTAAGAAGATCTGGACCTTTCTCGTATTCAAAGAATACTACATCTCTACTTCTCAATACCTTTTTCTTTTCTGGATCGTAGAGCCTATAACCATTCTCTTCATCCCCTTACCTAACAAAAATACATGGATTGGTTTTCGAATAAAGTTTTGATTTCTATTCATAATTCACATGCATGTATGCCTTGCTGCCAAAGACTTTGAGATGCAAATAAGTGGAATCATGTCCTTCCATACTCTTCATCCCCGTTTTCCCTCTTCACACTACCAAAATCACAAAAATGATAGTTTATGAAATACTCTCTTTTGGGAAAACAATAGTTGGAAGCACCTGAATCTACCACCCACTATGTGTTTGAACTCTCTACATGATGACACTCATTGGTTGCACAAATCAAGGTGACAACATTATCAATCCGAGAAATAATTACTGTATTATTTTTATCTTCTTCCTTTTTTTGTGAGTCTTGCTTCTTACTTTGTTCTTTCTTCCAACGATAGAAAAACCTTTTTATATGGCCAGGCTTGTCAAGTAATGACATGTCCTAGTCTCTTTGTCTCTAGACTTGGACCTTCCTTTTGAGTTACCACGGTCTTTAGGTCCTTTATTCTTGTTTCTTCCATGATTCTCAGCAACAAAAGCATGTAAATTATCAACTCCCATCTCCTTTCTTCTTATCTCTTCATTGAACATGCTTTGTTTGATAACATCCAAAGACAAAAAACCTTTTGGAGCTGAATTACTAATAGTCACAACCAAGGTTTTCCAATTGTCCAGAAAAGAACTCAACAAAAACAAAGCCTGCAATTCATCATCAAGATCAATCTTCATAGTAGTCAACTTATTAATAATATCCTAAAACTCACTCAAATGTTTAGAAACAGACTTCTCGCCCTTCAATTTCAAATTAACAAGTTGCTTGATTAAAGAAGTTTTGTTATATGTGGTCTTTCTTTCATCAATACCTTCTAATTTCTTCTACAACTCATATGGGTCAAAGTCCTTAGACACATGGTTCAAAATGCTAATATCAAGCCACTGTCTAATAGTCGCCAAAGTTTTTCTCTTTAACTTTCTCCAGTCTTTTTCTTCAATTTTCTCTGGTTTTGCAAGTTTTGAAATTGTGCCATCTGCTTTTGTGATTATTTCAATTGGATCAAACAAATCTTTGCAATATAACAAATCCTCCATCATCGATCTCTAGATGGAATAATTGGTTGATATCAATTTTATCATTGAACTACCTCCACCATTACTAGTAGACTCCATAACAAGGATCCAAACAATATAACAACAACTCACTAGGATCTCCTCCAAAACAATCAACCAAATAATTGTTCTCTAAAACACGACAAATAAATCACCAAATAATCACCAAGTAATTAACCAACAATGGATAGCAATAAACCATAAAATTCTGGAAGGCTAAAACAAAGAGCATACACGAATTATATGTAGAAAACCCTTTCGATATGAAAAGTAAAAACCATGGGACTTGTGAGGAGTCCATCTTTGTCAATTTCTTTTATTATGATAAAATTGAGGGAAAAAGAACCCAAATAAGTCATACAAAGATTCACTATCTACCAATACTATCATATATAAAAAATTAACACTTGAGAGATAAAAAAAAAAAAAAAGAATTTGGCAGTGATTACGGACAAATCAGAACTCCAAATAACGATCCAACCGTTCAAAACGAGGCTCTATGTATCCCGAACAGGCTAACCAAACTACAACATGATTCAACAGTTCAAACTCCGGCAATCAATAACTTTGTGGAAATTGTTTCTGAAAAATTGAACTACTCTCTTTCTTCCGATTTTCTGCTTCGTTTTTTCACTCTTTTTTCTCTTAGGTCATCTTCATATCACATAAAAGAAAACCTAGGCTTATAAGATGGGTCAATCTAAAAAGTAATCCCAATTGGACTCACAAAACACAACTTTAAAATAATGTTTTGTTTGCACAACAAGTGGGTTGGATACCCACACCAAGGAGATCGTGTAGATTTGATTGTTGAAATACAAGAAATCTTAAAAGTGGTCTACCTATTTTTGTTAAGTATATGGGTTACCTTTAATGTATGGTTTAATTCTCAATAAAACCAAACTTCATCCCAACTAAGATTTTCTAAATTGTTAGAAACTTTAAACTTTCACTAGATAGTGAATAGTTCATTTGTAATATTAAAAAAAACTGAGTACTTTATTTATTTTATTTTTTAAAGAACAAGCTAATGCCCTGTGGCATATCAACATTGTGAATAGATACAATGTGTACCTTTTTTGAGTACTGGTGGTTGAGTTTGTGGGTCAAGTGCCCCTCACAATGGGGTAGCACCATGTTATATATAGTCATAATAGAAGTGATATTAACATACCATACGCATATAGGCCCCAATTCTAGTCATTTGCTTCCATATAATTCAACTTGGTTCCAATCAATTTGGAATAGAAATAATTGAAATACCATTAATTCTCTTTTAACATTTGAAACTAATATAATAATTGGCAAAGTAGTGGACAAATAATCTAAGACTTCAATTTTATATATATCTAAATTTCAAGGTCAAACTTTTATTAGCATTATAATACTTTTATCAATTAATCGAGGCTTCAAGTTATATTCAAGTTGTCAAGACTCTTTTCTCTTGGAATTTCTAAAAGAGTCACCAAATCTTACTTTAAAAGTTGGGAAATCAATGTGAGACTTCTAAAATAATACTGTTTGTGGAGAACTTTTGATTAATCACAAGTTGCTTTGTCGTTAAAGTGAACATCCATTTTATTGATATTGAGATCTATTAAGAATTGTTGTCCATGAATTAAAATTTGGAGACAAATAAATGACAAACTAGAAAATACCACATGTCTCATTCTTGACCATTTGATCACAACAATAGACTTATCAAATTCAACTATGATTAATCCTGGGTAATGATCGGTTAGTCTGATTGGTATCTCGGTGGAGCCTGGAATTATAGATTGGGATCAGACCAAGAAATTAAAGTTGCATGGGTCTAAAGTCTAACACAATTCATGGAAGGCTCATGGAAACTCTATAAATAGAGGTTTTATCCTTTTATTTTGGAAGGGTTAGAAGAACTGAAACAGAAACTCTAAAGCTCTCAAGTTTGAGGCTTATAGCTCTCAAGCTCACAAGCTTTGAAGACTGAAAGCTTGGAATCTTCAAGTTCTGAAGATCCAAAAGTTAAAGCAAATCTGAAGAACATAGCTCTCTAGAAGCTTTGAAGATCAAAAGTTTGAATCTTTGAAACTCTGAAGCTCTGAGGAAGAGTATAATTCTCAAAAGATTCTATAAGATAAAAAGACTCAAAAGATTAATGCTAAAAAATTTCAGAAGATTAGAATACTCTTTGAAACTCCTTAAGTCAGAAACTTCATAGACGATCTAGAGCAGAAATCAGAGACTCTAAAGGAAATTTTAAAGAGAATTCAAAAAACGGAACACTCTACAAACTCTTGAGAACAAGTGTAAAGTTCTCAAGATAAGTTTACTTTTCTAGAGAAAACATGAAAAAATCAAATACTAGAGATTATACCTATTCATATTATAAATTAATACAAATACGAAGTTCATTTTTAACGAATAAATTTTTTACAAAAATCTCGTCAAACGAATACATTTAAAAAAAAAAAGAACTAATATCAATGTCTTAATTAATTTTATGGTAATGTATAATTACTAATATGTCAAGAAATTTTTTTTTTATAAAAAAAATTAAATTAATAAATAAACGCTTTACAATTCTAACTAAAATTAAAATACTTATTATTAGTATTATGATTACATTTGGTTCATTTTATTGCTATTTTTTTAATATTTTATTGATTTAACCCCCTAAGAAGTAATAACAACAAAAAGGACAAGATAAAAGAACGATTCCCATTAATAATGTTTCAACGTTATTACTAATGGGGGCCACTACCATTGCATTATTTCACTTGAGAATAAAGGAAATTGATGAACAACATGCATGTGGCTTTGGTTGAGGTTTGTTTTCATGACTTTTTGGACTGTTTAGTTTAATTTTTTTCTTTCTTTTTTTTTTTAGGTGAAAGGGATTTGAATTTCAAACCCTTTATTAGGTATTTTAATCAGTTGTGAGCTGTAATGAGATTCATATGATTTTTAATATGTCCACACATTTATAACATCATTTAATCAAGTAGATTTGTTTTTGTATCATCGTCTTGATTTATCATTAAAATTCTGTTTGACAACTATTTCATTTTTTGTTTTTAATTCTCGAAAAATAAGTCTATTTTTTCATTTTGTTTTTACAATTATTTACATCTTTCTTAAGTACAATGGTTGAATTTTTAATCAAATTTCAAAAACAAAAACTAGTTTTTAAAAACTATTTTTTTAGTTTTCAAAATTTGACTTGGTTTTTTAAACTATTGATAAAAAAAGAAAATAACAAAGAAAAAAATTTGGAGGTAGAAGTAGTATCTACCGACTTAATTTTTAAAAACAAAAAACTAAAAGCCAAATGATTACCAAACGGATCCTAAAACTTACTTTTTCAATAGATATATAGACATTCAACATTGCATAATATTTGCAAAAGTTATATGTTTTAGCCTCTTGTGCAAATAACTAATGCATTTTACTAAATTTATTATTTGTAGATTTCAGCACTTTTAGTGAAAGAAGTGACTAACATTATTGTTAAATATAAATCAGTATGTAAATCATCAATAGATCTAAATTTTAAGCAAATAGTTTAATATATCATTTAATTAGCATCTCCCCCTTGAATTCTAGCTTAATTTTACTTAAACAGTTTAATATGAATTTCATGCCCTAGACCACACAGCAGGCAGCAAATAGTTTAATATGTTTACTTAAACAGTCTTATTTGAATTTCATGCCCTAGACCAATTTCACTATGCGACTACATTGTGCCCTAGACTAATTCAAACGTGAATTTCGTGAGTAAAAATCGAATGAGATTTTTATGGTAACTTTCTCCTAGTTTAAAGTTATTTTAGCGTTTAGAATACATTTTCAAATGTTTAATTTGAAAAATAAGTCATTTTAGAAAAAAATTGGAGTGTTTGACTTTGAAGTATATTTTAAATAGTTTTGATTAAAAGTGTTTAAATAAAAGTGATTTTTTTAAAAATCATTTTTTTCTTAAATCAATCTAAACGACCCTTAATAAAGTCACAATTTGTCGATTCAGGGCATTATTCTCTCAGTAAGGAAAAGATTGATCAAGAAAGAAAGTTCCTCTTTGAAGTTGGATCATTATTCAAGTGTTCTTCCCTAGTGTGAGTTGAATAATTGAGCTAGAGAAAGACCATCGAATGTGGTAGTTTCTCAAGGAGATTATAGATCTTCACATTGATTTAATTATTTTACTTTTCTCTTTATATTTTTATATTCTAGATCATCTTATACTTGTGGTTCTATTTTAATTTTGTAAAGGAGCATTCTTTTTATTTTATTCATAATGAGTTAAATTACCTAATGTAGATGCTCTAATTAAGAATGAGTTAACTAAAGGAGTTTGTATCAAACGAAGTAAACTAATCACTTTAAATTAACATACAAGTTGAGCCTTAATACTGAAAAGGTTATGATAAATATCATAGATTTCGTACGAGAGGAAGTATCAAGATAAAAAAGTAGTGTTGTGTTAAATGTTGATAAAGAATAATGTGCTATATTTCTTACAAGTTTTTCTAAATTAAGCCCAAGTATAAATTTAATAAAGGTGTCTTAGTGAGAACTAAGGTCGAACACATGGAATTATAACTAAAAGTAGATGTTGAACTTTATGGATGAAATGAAAGCAAGCGTAGGTTAATCAAATGAATGATGTGTGTTTTATACGAGAAAGAAAAAAGAAAAGCAATATTGGTGATGCATTGACAATAAAAGTGAGTTGTCATGCGGCGAAATTGTGAATGGTATGTGTTAATAGATGATATGCAGCATAATGAAACAACTTGCGTGGAGTGATGAAAAATCATTTTATAAAGCAGGGTTGAGAAGGTCCACTAACATTTGTCTAAGTAATGCACAGGTATCCGTCCATGTCTTCAACATATTAAAATTCAATATTCACCTGTCGGTGTTTTAGCCACATAATCTTATCTCTAAGATGCACACATGCTTAAGTTAAGAATGGACAAAAAGGTTAACTTTATCTGTAAAGTTACTTCTTTCCTTGTTTAATGAATTCTGCAACACATACTCTCTCAAGCAGTTAACCATTTCTATTTAAATTGATTGATCAGATGGATTCAAGCAATAGATTAAGCACACATTAAACAAGATGAACTTCAACATACACAATTTATGAGAACGTTAGTTTATTCTTCCCAACCCATTAAGAATTTAGCAAGTCATGGTGTAAGAAGTGAATATATGGATGGATAAGAAATGATAGAATTCATGGTCTATGTTTAAAATAAAGAGTTTCTCAATCTCAATATCTCAATACAAACTCAAATTAACAACAAAATAAATGTTTAGAGATAGAAATGTCAAGCTGCTGGTCACAATCTCTTGCTCCCTTTAGCTTTGATGGTTGGCTGCTTCAATGGTGCTGGTAATGAAGGTTGATGGAACTCTTCCTCTAATCAGAAAAGAGAACTGAGTTCTCACTTCGAATTTCTCAAAGATAAGATTGAGAGGTCAGAGATGACGGAGAAGGAAATTGGATAGAGCTTCGGCCAATCTCTTGGTTGAGAGTATATTTTCTTTGCATTTAATTCCATGCCTGCTGTGTAGACTTCATTGCATCATAGATTAATTGGTTTTTTCGCATTTGTCTCAAATCAACTCACAACTTGCACATTGATTTGACAGGCGCCCATCCGTTGCGTTTGTTGTTTCTCCTTTCTACATGATTCCTTTCAACTAGAGATGTCCATTTAACTCGTGGAGCCTTACCCCAAATGGATGGGGAATTCCCGATTAGACGGGGAATGGGGAAGGGAGCAAGGAGAAAATCTTCCCCATTGGCTAAATAGGGATTATATTCCCTGCCTTTGTCCCAGTCCCCGACCCTAGCCCACCTTGATTATATATATCTAATTTATATATATATTTTTATATAAGGTATATATATATATAAGTCATGGTTCACAAAGTTTTATAAATATAAAAGAGTTATATATATATAAAAACTGTTTTTATAATATATGTGTAATTATATATAAAGTTAATTAATTACCTATATTTCTTATTAAGTAAAGATTAAGATATATTGTTGTAATACTTAAATTTTAATTTTTAGATATTATGAAAGTTAAACGTTTTAATCATACATTTGTCACATATGAGTGAGATATTTAACTATTTAATAAAAAATTTTGATATTGTAATTTAAGTTAATTATTATTGTTATTTTTTTTTGTAAAAAAGTCCAAAAGGGAAAAAAATTTCCGCTACTCTGATCTCCATAGAGATTTTCATGGGGATGAGGAATGAAATGGGTAGTGAGGATGGGGGATGGGGAAGCTGTCCCCGATCCCGTCCCGCCCTGTGGACATCTCTACTTTAAACACATGGTTCTTCTTTGCAAGCAAGATTCAGTTGATCTGGTCCTTTTGTGCGTCCAATGGCCGCAGTGTTAGTTTCCTTTAATATTTCTGCTTCTTTTGTATTAAAATCCTGTGTTCAAAGATGTTAAACTTATAATATTTCAGGATCAATAAGTTTTGCTAGTACTAAACGCAAGTTTGGCCTTTTTACATGTTTTCTTTCTTTAGTTAATGCATTTTCTCTTGAATTTCCTTGATTATTCTAAATAAGAAACCACAATAACTTTCAAGTTATCAGATCTCCAAATTTAGAATAATGTTCTTCTTCAATCTTTACTTAAAGTTATCAACACGAAACTCAACTTCCTTAATGCATTAACACAACCTCTCATCATGCTTTCAAGTTCAATACTCATAGGCTAGTAGCTAGTTTCAAAGTTTTATTCACTCTCTTAAGAAATATTTTCTAAATTTAAATATGGCAAACTTATTTTCAAAACACCTTTACTCATTTCTAGATATTTTTGTTTCCCATTTCAGCAATGTGCTTATGGCTCATAGACAAAAAATAAAATAAAATAAAATAAATAATAAAAATAAATAAATCTTTACTCACTTTTATTTATAATCATTTACTATATAATAGTTGTGCATTGATTCGGGTTATCCTACTTTCTTTTTTGGATATTAATTTAAATCCTGAAGTTTCGTAAGTGTATCAATTTAAATTACAATCATGTTTTATTTGGATATATTTATATTTAAGGTTTAAATTGATATACTCATGAAAGTTTAAGATTTAAAATGATATACTTGTAAAAATTCAAGGTTTTAATTGATACAATTATTAGTTTGGGGTTGAAATTGATACAACCACCAAATTTAAAGGTATTAATTAATATTTGTCCTTTTTTTTTTCATCTTCTATGGTTTTTAGAGTTTCATTTTTATTTAAATTAAAAATGAAAATTTAAAAATCACCAGTTTTATGGGAATAACATAGATGTTTAGAATTATAGGCTTTTTGATGATGAATTGATTTTTTATTTTTAGTCTTTAAAAATTAGATGTATGAATATGATTTTTTTCCTTTAAAAATAAACTAAGATTCGAAAACTAAAAAGAAAAATGAAAAACAACGTTGTTTTTAGAATTTGATTAAGAATTTAAATCTTCATTTAAAAGAAGTAAAAATAGTGGAAAAAACATAAAGATATGCACAATTTTTTAAAACAAAAAACAGACATATTTTTAGCTTTTTTTAATATAACAGTGAGGATGAAGGATGAAACCTTTGATCCTATGGAAAAATGTCATATCGATTACTATTGAACTAAAACTAATGATATTTTAGCCTTAATTCAAATTTCAATTAATTATTTTTCAAATTTTAAAAAAACTATATGGTAATCTTTAGTTTGAATATATTGGTATTTTTTAGAAAAAGCGTGAATATATTGTTTTAGTCTCTAAATTATTATAAATATTTACAATTATTTTCGAATAAACTTTTATATTATTAGATTTAATAAAAATCTTAGATCATATCCACATAAATATATTGAATGGTAAGCTCATGTAGTTTTATTGTGTCGGCAAGATGCCCCTACAAATATTTTGCAAATATGGTCAATAATTAAAATTTTAGAAGTACAAACAAAGACATTTTATTTACTTACTTAATTTCCATTCTAAACTACATATTGCACTTTTGGTCTTAAAAGTTGGTGAGGAATCTGGGAGCGGACCCCAAAATTCATCCCAATATATATATATATATATATAAATTATATCTTTAAAAAGGTTAAGATATAAAATTTAGAATTCTCACTTAAAATGATTTCTATTAGAATTAAATTCTTTAACCACATTTCAAAAACTAAAACAAATTTTTGGAAACATTTTTTTAAGTTTTCGAAATTGAGTTTATTTTGAAAAACGTTATACAGTAAAAAGTAAATAATAAATTAAGAAACATAGAAGTAAAAAACAACCAAATGGTTATCAAATGATACCCAAATTTTCTGCTTTTTAATAAGTTATACTTCCTCACTTTTTTCTTTCTTTCTTTCTTCTTTTTTATTTCCAAATTCTTTTCTTCCTTTATTGATGAAATCATCTAAAGATGTCCAAACGACAACGTGGGATGACTCTTCATCCCTGTCTCCATTCCCATTTTATTTCTCATTTAATTTTGTAAAATTTTAGGGTGAAAAGTCCTCACGAAAAATTTTATGGATCAGGTTTCTCAAGAATTTTTTTCCATTTTGTTTTTTAAAACAACTTAATTAACTTTGAATAACTACTATTTATAATAAATTATTAAATTTCTCAATAATTTATATATATAATTAATTCCACACTGGGTAGAAATGGGGTGGCGATAGGGACAGAGACGGAAAGTGCATTCCCCATCCTGATTTAGCTTATATGGATTTTTTCCTCACTCTCTCCCTATTCCCTAAAAAAAAAAAAATGGACATCTCTTATGCATTCGGTTTTTTCTTCTTTTTTAATTTATAGAGATAGGAAAACTCTAAAATAATGACTAAATTTGATGTTATCGGGAGTGTTAGAATTTGATTGTACTAGGTTAAGTAAATTAATCGAATAGTCTTGATCCTACTAAAAGTGAAGGATCAATTATATTATAAATAATACAAGTAAAAATACTCCTAGTCATAATGATAATTACAATTCTAGTTAATGGTTGATAATTTAATCAACATTTTTAATTTTGTATTGAATGATACTCTGTTTTAGTTAGGAATACTAATCAATAGCATAGTTATTCCATCTATTCGGATATTAAAAATCAAAATATTGATGTTGATAATAATCCTTCTTTAATATGCGAACAAAAAAATTATTTTTATAGTTTTCAGGACAATCTACTTATCAAAATAATGTATGATTTTCACTAGAGTCGTAATTGAATTTTGTTTATAATTACTCGATAATAGATTTCAAACAAAAAAAAATTGTAACTTTTTTTTGTTACAAAAAGTAATCTACCATTTTTATTTGCACACTAATTTTAGAAAATGATATACCTAGAATATTTCTTTGTACTATAAATTTAACATCGGTAAAAGTATTTTTGTACTTTCATACCTAACATTTTGTACCTAAAGTTTTTGTTAAAATATTGTTTACAAATTTTGGTTTAAAAAAATTTACAAGAATTGTTAACTGAGTTTTTATTTATTTATAATAACACTCAAAATAAAAATTATTGATTAGTTTTTATTTGAAAACAAAATTTTCTCGATGAGAGACAACGAAGAGAGTGGAAGAAGAGGAGAGAGAATAAGAAAGATAGGGAGAAAGAAAGGAAAAGATAAAAAAAAAAAATTTCGATCCAACATCAGCATCTATAAAAAAAGTTTTTATATTAAATTTAAAAGTTTTCTCTAAAGAGAAACCTTTTAAACCTATTTTTAAAAAATAGAGATTAAAATAGTCAAATTTAAAATATTATAACTAAATGAATGTATTCTACAAAACTCATGAACTAAAATAGTTCACTGTTTTTTTTTTCCAAACATGCCTCTCCTCACTCTTAAATTTATTTTCTCATTATCTTCTTTTTTTCCCCTTAGGAATTGATATAATTTGATAAGTTTTTCTAATAATAAATATTTTCTTAGTCTTTTATCATATAATTTAGGAAAATAAAGTATAATTTGTTTAAATAATTCATAATTTTAAATAACAATCATACAAAATGCAATTAATATCATTAGAACAAAATATATAATTAAAATATAATGGCTATTTTTATCATTCTGTAATTTTTTTTTATTTGAAACTTTTTTTTTTAAAAAAAAAATTAATTTTCTTTGTACTACAGCTTATATATTAAAACCTGAAATGATAACAATTATTTTAGTAGCCATTTCAATCACAGAGTCAAATAAGGCTAGAATAATCAAGCCCATCTAAAAAAAACCTTTTTTTAGAGAGGGTAGAACAAAAGTTGGATGCATGAAAAAGTTAAAAAATGAAAATTGTATTACAAACCTTTATATTTTTCCTATTACTAAAAATAAATAAAAATAAATCTTCATCGAACAATTTATAAATTACAACTACAGGTCAATAAATAACATGATGTATTACTATTATTAGAGATGTCCAATTTCCCCGTGGACTCCGTCCCGACCCCGACTAGGCAAGGAATGGGGGAGAGAGTGGGGAAAAAATTCACTGATTCTCCGTTCCCGACCCCGTTTCCCATCTCCGTCTCGATTAGCTTCTATATATTTATTTAGTATAGTTAACTAATGTTATGTTATTATTATTATTATATAAATGTTACATTTAAATTTCAAATTTGATTATTTATTGGGAAAGATAATGAATATGTTTAAATTGAGATTATATATGTGAATAATTTGATTTATATTTATTTCTTTTTACTAAAAAAAAATTAATTAGTAATTTATATTTAAATTCAAATTGTCATATAAAATTAACCATAATAAACAATTTAGTGATAAAGTTAATTATTTAATTAAAATTTGCTCAAGACTTTTTACAAAAAAAAAAAGTAACGATGAAAAATTCCCTGCAGAAAACCCGATCCCCATGAATTCCTCGTAGGGAATCCCCACCCCGATCCCCATGAAAAATTTCACGGGATGTGGAATGAAATGGGGAGTGGAGACGGGATGGGGAATGACATCCTGACCCCGTCCCGCCCCCGTGGACATCTCTAACTATTATAGAGAGGTTGATTTCAATATCCGGTCTCCTATCATATCGAAGTGAAAAAGAAAATGGAAAAAAAAGGACGATCACATGCACACCAAGAAATTGCATCATGCAGGTCTATTCACAATTTAAGTATTGAAGTGTCGTGGGTTTATAATTATTATTATTATTGTTTGTTTCTTTTGAATTCTTTCTTTTGTGTATTATCGATCTCAATTAATATATGAAAACAAAAGTGAATTAAAAGAGAAAAAGAAAAAGAAAACATGTAACGTAGATGAACAATTGAGTTTTTGTGGGGTCGTTTGCTCGTTTTCAATTAGAAGATAATAAAAGCATAAATTTCAAAACTAAAAACGAAATCGGCATAAAAAAGGACCTAAATTTTGTCGAGTCGTGTTGAATTATTAAACATATGGAAAATAAGAGTGTCAAAAAGTGAGTTTTACAAGGATGGCCATTAGCATCTATGGACGTTGAAGATTGTACCAAGTGTCGAAGGAAAAATTATTCAATGAATTGGGTACCATGTTACCTCTTAAATAAATAAAATCGTTTTCGAGATCTCTATGATTTGCTCTTAATAATTGTTTTAGGTGAGGGTTCAACCATTTTTAAGGCTTTCATTTGATATTTATTTTGATATTATAAATATTATGATAATAGATGTTTATGTTTAGTATTCATTAACCATGTGTCATACCTTTATTTTCTAAAGTATTCTTCATGTGTCTTAATATTACACATTATTAGTATCTATGTAATCCATCTTTTACTAGCCAAATTGCCTATAAATAGTGATACTTGATAGGTTTTGAAAGATACATATATTGGGCAAAATCCATAAAAATTGGAGAAAGTTGAGATTTTAGAGAAATTTCTTATTTTATTTTATTTTATTTATTTATATGTTATGTTTAATTTATTTTAATATTATATTTTATTGGTATCCGTGTTTTTGTTGTGCTTCTCAAGTTCACAATACGTTATCAGCACGATCTCCTATCGTTTTCTATGCTAAAGGAAGGCCATAAAGGTATGTCATTTTTTTATTGGTATCCGTGTTTCTGTTGTGCTTCTCAAGTTCACAATACGTTATCAGCACGACCTCCTATCGTTTTCTATGCTAAAGGAAGGCCATAAAGGTATGTCATTTTTTTTTATTGGTATCCGTGTTCCTGTTGTGCTTCTCAAGTTTACAATACGTTATTAGCACGAGCTCCTATCATTTTTCCTGCTAAAGGTAGATCATAAAGGTATGTCGACTTTTTTTTTTCTCTTCGTTATAATTAATAAATTTAATGTTATTTTGCATATTAATATCTATTAAATTTCTAATATATATACAATATTTTATGATAGTGTTGCCATGACAAATCTCACAAAATTAGAATTTTTCGCTCTTGATATTAATGACAATAATTATTTGTCATGGGTGCTTGATGCCGAAATCCACATGGATGCTATGAATCTTAAAGATTATTAAAGAAAAAAATACGACATTCAATCAGGAATTGAAAATGGAGTATCTTACAATAAAAGATTCCCGTATCTTGTGAAAAAATTTGAAAGAGAGGTATGATCATAAGAAAACAGTTATTCTTCCTAAAGCTCATATGAGTGGATGCATTTGAGGCTACAAGATTTCAAACCAATAAGTGATTGCAACTCTGAATTATTTAAAATCAGTTCGAAGTTGTTGTTATGCGGAGAAAAAATTACTGATGCTGATAAGGTAGAGAAGACATTTTCTACATTTCATGTCTTGAATATGCTCCCGCAACAACAATATCGAGAGAAAAACTTTAAACAATATTCCGAACTAATTTCATGTCTTCTCATGGCTGAACAAAATAACGAGTTATTAATGAAAAATCATGAATCTCGACCAACCGGAACGACACCATTCCGTGAAGTGAATGCTGTGAATTTTAATAATAATCGTAGTCGAGATCATGACCGTGACAAGGGAAGAAATTATTATTATTTTCGTGGTGGTCTTTCTAATAATTCAAATTTCAAAAGAACCACACAAAATGATGATCACAAGCGAAAAGCTCCACAAGATAAGAGTTAAAAAAGTGTTGAAAATAAATGCTTCCGATGCGGAATGAATAGACATTGGCCACGTACTTGTTGTACATCAAAACATTTAGTCGATCTCTATCAAGCCTCCTTAAAGGAAAAAAAGAAAAATGTGAAAGTAAATTTTGCATACCAAGATAATGACATATTTGACCTATGCCATATGACAAATTTGGATGTGGCGGATTTCTTTGAATCTCCTGAAGAGAAGATCGGAACAATTGATGGAATACCAAATGTTTCTTTTGACTTTGAAAATATCTAGACGTAATGTTTTTTTTTTTTTTTATCCATCTTTATGTTTTTTTTTTCTTTTAGCAAATGTTAACTTTTGTATATTCCAAATGTTGTTTTTCTTATTTTAATTATTTTCTTTTTCATGAAGAAACATGGATCATTTTCATATATTGGTTAATTAGAAAATGAGCAAATAAGATATATGTCTGGCAGACAATACAACTACACATACAATACTTACAAATAGAAAATATTTTTCCAAATTGACAATGCTGGAAGCAAAAGTCAATACAATATCAGGTTTTGCAAGCCTAATTGAGGGGTTTGGAAAAGCAAATATCATTTTTTCTAGAGGAACAAAATTTACAATAGACAGTGCGTTGTTCTCTAGTCAATCGAAGAGAAATCTACTTAGTTTTAAAGATATATGTTTCAATGGTTATCATATTGAGATCGATAGAAAGAATAATATGGAGTATCTTTATATCATATGAAAAACATATATTGGAAGAGTTGACTACTTTATCTTTTGAATTATATTATACTCATATACGAGTAATTGGAACAAATGCAACAATGAACCTAAAGTTCATGAATCCATACATATTTACAATTTGGTATGATAGATTCGGTCATCCAGAGTCTATAATGATGAATTCAAATGGACACCCATTGAAGAGCCAAAAGATTCTTCAATCTAATCAATTATCATATGATGCTTGTGATGACAAAAATTAGTAAACGCAATATGCGATGCATGTCTTAAGCTATGCGTTAATTCTCATGCGTCGGTGGTCATGCGTTGGATTGAAACTCTGCGTTTACGAATGTATGCGATGACCTTGCGTTCCTATCACAAGTTTTCTTGCGCTCATGCCAAGTATAACGTGAACACAAGTTTCTCGGGTGATTCGAGGTCGAACTCAGGGACTTATAACTAAATGCTATGCGATGATGTGTTTGCGGCAGATGAATAAAAGAATGATGGAGGGTATAAGCTAATAACTACTCCTACTCCTAACTAATAGACAAAGCATTAGAAGTATGAATGAGAGGTAGAGACACGACAACTGTTGACGCGTGGTAAATGCATGAAAAAAATGGATAAAATGTGAGGATGTCTTCATCGCAACCCTAAGCTTGACCGCAAGGGCAACCTCAGCCAACGCAAGCTATGCGATCATGATACACACACTTGAGCCTAACTCTAGGAAGCATGCGATGTATATGCAAAGTGTCGAGAGGCCTTATTCCTAAGTCTCTATTCCTGCTCATGTGCTCTCACACATAAACAAGATGACCACATACCACTGTATCCTACCTCTTGGACGCATGCAATATCCTCTTTGTAGGGTGCATACACTGTGTAATAGAAAACAAAGCTTATTCCTAAGTTCCCCATTCTTTCTTATACATTCCAATCCGCTCTCTCGAGTCTTAGATTTGGTTTTTAGACTACTCTCTCAAGTATGCCTAAATGATGAATGGTGCGCTCATAAGACAAGGTAACTGCATAAACTTGGTTGACGTAAGATTATTCCTATCTCTAGTGAATACTTGCTTACATTGCTTAATGCGACCAGCCACTTACCCTCTCGGGCAGTTAGTTGTTGCTGACTGTACTCATAGACAAGCGTTGCATCCACCTATAGATAGGCGTTGCTACAGCTTCACACTAAGCAAATAAGGTTTTCTCACAACACTCATGCAACGCACACCTCCCGTTGGTTTGCTACATGCTTCATATTCCTATGCCGCATGATTAAATATGTGATACTCTAGCAATCTCACTAAGTGATGCAATGAATGTTAACGATGCTAAGTAAAGGAAGATGGAGATGGAATCGAAGGAAACATAGAAATGCATTGATCACAAAATATATTAATTTCTTAAATCAAAATGTAATACAATACAATATAAGAAAAGAAGTGAAAACGAAAGGACCAGTTGGAAGCAATGTCTTGCTTCCAGCGGATGTGTGTCAAGGCTACTGGTGGTGCCATGGAAGGGCGGTGGAGTTGACTCTCTCGAGATCTAACTCCGACGAAGGCTCCAGTCGTCACTCGAAATGGATGAAGGAGATGAAGAACTCTCAAGCTTTCTTCTAACGCTTTGGTTTGGATCACAAGGATCCACCTAAAGGTAGAAACTTGGATAAAATGAAATTCTGCTCATCGACTTCTACTTATAGAGCTTGATCGCCAACAACATTAATGGACCTGCTCTGATTGACATTCGCGGCGCGTTGGTCCTTTTCTGAATCCCTGCTGCTAATGGCGTGGTAGGTGAAATGTCAACACCATCTTTTGGTTTTCTCGAGATATGCATTAATGTTTCCATTCCACCAACCTTGCGTCATCTCACTATTATGGTTATCATCGTATAGCCGCAATCTTGCAATGACGGCATTTGCTTGATTACCGCAATTTCTACACGATGACCGCAATCGCTTGACGATCGCAACTCCTATGTGATGGACGTATGCGGTTGATTATCGCAACACCCATACGTTGAACGTATGCATTCACATTTACGATGGAGAATTTCTCTGCTTGCAGTCGTCTATGCGATAGCCCCGCTTCTGCTTCTGCGTCCACTTTTTGCGTTAACTACAAAGATAGATAATTTAATGTATAATAACACATAATAGTGGGTTAGCCGAGATTCTTAATGCTGAACGACACAAACTCATTTTCTCATAAATTCCTAACATAATTGCCGCATATTCTGCTTAACAACCCTCATAATTCTAAATAAAAGGCCTAAGATGACGTACATTTCTGCATGTCATCAGCTTGCTCCCAAGAAAAATTGATTAGACCATCACTGGCTAAAGTAAGGATTAAATCACCTGCATTTTTAGAACAAATTCATGGTGATATATGAGAACTTATTAACCCACCAAGTGGACCATTTAGATATTTTATGGTATTAATAGACGCATCCAGCACATTAAATCAAAATCTTGCATTTGCAAGATTACTTGCTCAAATAATTAAGTTAAGAGCACAATTTGCTAATTACTACAATTAAGACCATTCGTCTTGATAGTGCTGGTGAATTTACATCCCAAGCTTTTGATAATTATTGTATGTCAATTGGGATAAGTGTTGAACATCCTGTAGCTCATGTTCATACAAAAAATGGTTTAGCAGAATTATTCATAAAACGTTTGCAGTTAATTGTTAGACCATTACTTATGAGAGCTAAGCTTCCTACATCTGTATGGAGACATGCTATTTTTGCATGCAACATCACTTGTATGTATTAAGCCAGTAACTTATCATAAGTACTCATCATTACAGTTAGCTTATGGCCATGAGCTAAATATTTCCCATTTGAGAATTTTTGGATGTGCAATATATGTTCCAATTGGTTCATCACAATGTACTAAGGTGGGTCCTCAAAGTGGTTAAGAATTTATATTGAATATGATTCCCCATCAATTATCAAATATCTTGAACCCTTGACGGGTGATATATTTACTACACGATTTGCTGATTGTCATTTTAATGAGACAATTTTTTCAACATTAAGGGGAGGAATTAAAAAGTTGGAAAGAAATTATATGGAATGTATCGTTATTGTCTCATTAAGATCCTCGTATATATCAATGTGAACTTGAAGTTCAGAAGATAATTCATTTGCAAAATATAACAAATCAGTTATCATTTATAGATGCAAATAAGTAACTGAGTCAGATATACCAGTTGCAAATGTTCCATTGAAAATTGATATCCCAACATAGTAAACTGTCACTAATGAGCCTAGAACATGTCAGAAGCATCGTAGACCAGTGAGTTCAAAAGATAAAAATTCTCAAAAAAGAAAAAAATAAATAGTTAAGAAGAACTGGTTAGGATATAAATACCCATGGAGAAATCCTTGACATGACTAGTGAGGAAGCTGAAACACCTAAAGATAATAATGAGATTTCAATAAACTATGTCATGATAGGAAAAAGATGGAACCGAACTGATGTAGTTATTGACAACATTTTTGCATATAATGTTGCTCTTGATATTATATCTGAAAGTAAGGATCCTGAACCAAAATTTGTTGAAGAATGTCAACATAGAAAAGATTGACTTCAATGGAAAAAAACAATCGAGGTAGAATTAAACTCACTTTCAAAGCGTCAGGTCTTTGGACCAGTAGTCCGAACTACTAGAAGGTGTCAAATCTGTAGGATACAAATGAATATTTGTGAGGAAAAGAAATGAAAATAATATGGTTAAAAGATATAAAACAAGACTACTTGCACAAGGTTTTTCACAAAGACCTAGTATTAATTATGAGGAGACGTATTCTCTGGTGGTGAATGCAATTATATTAACATATTTAAATGGTCTGATTGTATATGAAATCTGGACATGCATCTTACGGATGTAGTCACAACATATTTATATAGATCTCTTGATAATGATATTTATATGATAATCCTAGAAGGATTTAATGTACCTGAAACATATCAATCAAATTCTCGGGAAATGTATTCAATAAAGTTACAAAGATCGCTATATGGATTGAAACAATCAGGATGAATGTGGTACAACTGTCTGAGTGGATATTTGTTGAAAGAAGGATATTAAAATAATCCAATATGTCCATATGTTTTTATAAAGATACCATAGTCAGGATTTGCTATTATAACTATATATGTTGATGATTTAAATATAATTGGAACTCCTGAAGAGCTTTCAAAGATAATATAATATCTTAAAAAAGAATTTGAGATGAAAGATCTCGGAAGAACAAAATTTTGCCTTGCTTTGCAAATTGAGCATTTAGTAGATGAGATATTTGTTCATCAGTCAACTTATACAGGAAAAGTTTTGCAAAAGTTCTATATGGACAAAGCACATCCATTGAACATTCCAATGTCAAGAAGGATATATTTCGACCTCGAGATAATAATGAAGAACTTCTTGATCTTGAAGTATCATATCTGAGTGCAATTGGTGTACTTATGTATCTTGCTAATAATAGAAGACTAAATATTGCATCTTCAGCAAATTTATTAACAAGATATAGTTCTTCTCCAACAAAAAGACATTGAAACGAAATTAAGCATATACTTCTTATCTCCGAGGAATGACTGATATAGGTTCTTTTTATTCAAATAAATCGAATTTTGGTCTAATTGGTTATGCAGATTCTGGATATTTATCTGACCTACACAAAGGTAGATCTCAAACAGGTTATCTATTCACATATGGAGGTGTAGGGATTGAGATCGAATCCCATTGCAACAAAAGCATTCTTGTTGGAATGCCATGCATCCCACAAATCAGTTTTTACATTAAACAAAATCGTTATACTAGACGAAATAGATAAACATGTAAACTAGCATGCTATTAGGGAAATGGTTAGAACGATTCTTACCTTTTTAGATTCTCAAGTGCCACGAACAATCCTCTCCAAGGTTCCAATGAATGGATCTCCAAACGGTCTTGATCCCGAACAAGTCCTTGAGCAATCTTAAACACTAAGACGAGAGTTACCTCGTTATTCTCTAGGATTCCAATAGAGGGATAGGTGGTATCCAATTATTGGGAGAGGGAGAGGAGAGGAAAATAAGGTTTTGGAGAGTAGAGAAGATTTATGACTTAGAGAAAATTTTGCACAATAACACTAAAGAGTTGTGTATTGTCAAAGTTTCTCTACAATGAGAATTTTGTATTCAGTGTATCCCCAAAGGGTCATGGGGAGGTCTTTATATAGAGAAGGGCCAAGCCCTTTCCCAATATATTTTCTTTTTCTATAATTAATTAAATCACATTTATTTAATTAATTAACCCATTTAATTAAATAAATTTTTTTAATTAAATAATACCTATTTAATTTTAATTTGCACAATAATTAAATAACATTAAATTCAATTTAATGTATATATTTAATTATCATATGCATCTCATGTATATGTGCAAAAAAATATCTATTAGTTAATTCTTTGTGAATCTAATTCACTTGAATTAATTTGAATCTTATTCAAATATTACTCTCCAATTTAATTATAGATCATATTCATAATTAATTATATATTAATCACATTAATATATAGTTTCCTCAAATTAATTTGAACAATTCAAATTATCCCATTTAAGTATCCTTTAGTGATCTACGAGGGGACCTGGTGGACTTGTAAATCAAAAGCTCCAACGATGTGTGATTAATTGGTTAAACCCATTAACTAAGTTAATTAATATTCGTTAACTGCGAGTACACTCCATTAAAGACCCACAGTTGCACTATTCTCACTACAGATATATTTTTGTGTCCACAGATATAGACCAATACCAGAAAATTAGTCCTTCACCAGTGTTCATAACTTCAACTGGGTTTAATTGTACCCTTGGGTTACCTCTGGCTCCTTAAGTATTAGTGCTCCTCTAATGAACAACTTGTTTATGGTCCAACCAATAAATAGAAACTCATCTCGAGCTAATGAGACAATAGGGCATTTTGTTCAAGTCTCGGAGACACCACTTAAGGGAACACTCATCTACTTACCCTTAGACGAGAAGGAGTGAATTCCATCTTATATTATCATGTTTTCAGCTCCCCACCCGGTCTCTTCCCCAAAATGTTAGAAATATTAGGTCAGCGATCTGGCCACCCTCATCCATGCAAATCAAAGGACAATTTATCGTGAATAGAAGTTTATAATATACTCAAGATTAAGACTAAGTCACCTAGGTCATCTTATTGAAATAGAAACCTAACTAGTCAATGGTGTTACATCTAGTGGTTACTATTTCGCGGTCCAGTCTTATGCAAACTCATTGTATAGGATACCCTACTCGCGTGTCACCTACACGAACACGTTGAATCATTACATTTGTATCAAATACAAAGTGGGTCATATCTATAATGTTACTAGGATAATACCCAGTCTTATCTCTATACTATAGACCCTTTAGGATGTATCTTGAACATTGATCCCTGTATGTCTCCACATACAGTTCAAGACTCAAAAGACAACCTTGGATGTTAGTTTATTGGATTAAGACAAAATAGACAACAATAAAAATAACAAGATCTATTGATTTAGCATCCATAACTCTTTATTGATGACAATCAATTAATAAAATTTACTATCTACGAGTTTTAGGGCATAAAAGCCAACAAACTCCCACTTGAACTAAAACTCTAGTCAGTGGGTTGTTCACAATCCAAAAGGTAGGATAATGCTAAATACAATAAACAGGGTACCCATATACCCATTACACGTCTCCCACTTGCCCTAGATTATGTTAGGGTTGATGCCCTAAATCTCATAGGGTCCTGTAGTTTGTAATTATATTGTACAAAAATTTTATTTATTTGATAAAATGTGAGATGTTTTATTTGACATTTAGTGGCATTAAACCCATAAACCAATAAACTAACATCTAATGTTGTCATCTGTAGTTTAAACATGTATATAGAGACATACAGGTGGATCATATTTAAGTGACAATCTAAATGGTCTGTAGTAGATGGATAAAGTTGGATACTTTATCCTGGTGACACTACGAATACGACCCGCTTTGTAGATGTTACAATTGTTGTAAAGTGCTACAAATCATCTGATCCTGATCATTCATGTGGATGTTGGGGTTGATGCCCTAAAGTCTCATGTCCTATAGTTTGTAAACAATTTGTACGAACGCTTGTGTTATATAATATATGATATTTACTTCACATCTTGTATTTTGCTCAGTTGCTTGTTTTATTTGCTTTACCACAAACCAATAAACATAAATCCCTGGTTATCCGTATGTGACTCAAACGTGTATGTAGTGACATACAAATGGATTATGTCTTGAGTGATAACCAAAATGGTCTATAGTATATGGATATATGAGGGAAACCTTACCCTGGTAATACTACGGGCTGGTCACAAGTGTTGTGACTTGTCATAGATGGTCTGATTCTGATCATTCGTGTTGGGGACATGCGAGCGGGGGCGTCTATTCAAAGAGTTTGTATAAGACTTGACCACGAAGTGTTAATGTCTCGTATATAAACACCGTTAATGACAGAGACCTCATTTCACTAAGATGACCATAGGTAACATGACCTCAATCCTGAGTGAGTTGGGAGCTCCTGCCATTAAGGGCAGTCCTTTGATTTGTATGGGTGAGAGTGGCCAGGTCGCCGATTCAAACCTATCATTTTGGGGATGGGAGCTGGGAACTCAGCTATACAAGATAAAATTCACTCCTTCTCTGAGGTAGGGGTAAGTAGATAGATAGCTCCCTTAAGGGCTAATTCCAGGGCTTGAACAATGTGGCGCCATACACCTTCTCTTGGCCCGAGAGGTGTTGACACATAGTTGGACTATGTGGTATTGTTCATTAGAGGAATCAGTGGTAGTTAAGGAGTGAGATGTATCTACAGGAGCAAAACGATAATTTGGCCCAGTTGTACTTACGAGCATCTGTGAAATGTTATTGTACTCATGATTGGTTATATCCGATGGACACAGAAATATATATGTGGTAAGAAGAATTAAGCTGTTGGTCTTTAGTGGAATGCCTGACAGTTAACAGATGGTGGATCTCATGGCTAAAGAATTTAGTCAACTATTCACGGACCGTTGGAGCTTTGAGCCACAGGTCTATTAGGTCCCCTAGGTAGCTTGGATAAAGTCAAGAATCAGTGTTTAGGTTAATTTAAAATGTTCAAATTGACAAGAGGAAATTCGATTATATATGATATAAATGGACTGGTTAATTATATACGATATAATTAGCTAAATGTATGAGATACATTATTTTGGAGGAAATTAGATATAAATATGATTTATATCAAGTAGAGGAGAAAATACTATAGCAGATATGTGATATCAAACTATAGGTTAAAAATATAATATGATTATATTTATTAATATTTTAGTTGGTTAATTATATGATAATTAACCCAAAAATCACGTTTGTACGTGGGTTAGTGGGGTAGTGTCGGTTTTTGTAATCGATGAATTAAAATGAAAATAATTTTCATTTTGAATCAGTCATCCAAAAAAGATAGAAGAACGCACTGGTGAATCGTAAACGATCACTTAAGTATTTCGAGAGCCTATACGATAGTCGCTCTGCATTTAGAAAATCGTCCACCTCGTGCCTAAATGATCGCACACTAGTTCCTATATGATCGGATAGCTTCCCTGAACATCGTATTGTGTGCCGAATTAGCTAAACGATCGTTCAGTAAAACCTACATGATCGTGTAGTTTCTTCTAAACGATAAGCATCGTACTATACAATAAGTGCCTTTTTCCCTCCCACTTGCTTATCACCTACACGATTTGTTTGTCCTCCTTTCTCTACCAAATTCACAAAAGACCACGCTTTGGGTTCTTACTCCGAGAATACCTGGGGCTCTTTTCTGGTGGTGTCGTCTCTGCGACATTCGTGTTCGTGCGGTTGTTCAAGCGTTGGTTGATCGGGAGAGGTTTCTGCTACATTGAGTTCTGAAGTTTGAAGAACGTTTTCAACTAGTATGGTAAATCTCTCCCTCGTTTATTTTTGTTCAAAGAATGCCTTTAATTGACTGTTTGTTTGCATAACTGTGCGCTTGAATGTATATTGTTGTATTTCGGTCACTGTGAAATTGGAGCGATTCGAACGTGCTCATGAAACTCTTTGGTAAGAGATCCTTCAGTGGAGACATGTGAGCGGAGGTATTCTATACAAAGAAGTTTGTATAAGACCGAACCATGAAATGACTAGTCGCATTATATAACGTCGTTCTTAACTGAGACTTAAATTTCACTAGGATGACCATAGGTGATATGACTTGAATCCTGAGTAAGTTGTGAACTCCTGCATATAAAGGTGGTCCTTTGATTTGTATGGCTGAGAATAGCCAGATCATCGATTCAATAAGCCTACTATTTTGAGGATTCGTCTGATTGGAGAGTTGGGAACGCAGTTACACAAGACGGAATTCACTCATTCCCTAATGTCAGGGTAAGTAGATAAATTGTTCCCTTAAGGGCTGATTCTAGGGCTTGAACAATATGGCACCACGTCCTCTCTCCTGGCCTAATAGGAGTTTGGTCATAGTTGGACTATGACATATTGTTCATTAGATGGATCAGTGGTACTTAAGGAGTTAGATGTAACTACAGGGGCAAGATGTTAATTTTGGCCTAGTTGTACTTATGAGCAATTTTTGAAGGATCGTCGCACTGTTGACTGTTTATATCCAATAGAGATAGAAATATATTTGTAGTGTGAAGATTGCAGTTGACGGTCTTTAGTGGAATGCTCGACAATTAATGGATGTTGAATAATTTAATGAAAAGAGTTTAATTAATTATTCAAATACCATTGGAACTTCAAGTTACAGGTCTGAGGTCCCCTCTATAGCTCAACATATATTTAATGAGAATCAATTTTGGATTAATTTGAATTGTTCAAATTAATTGAGGGAATTAATTATATGTGATATAATTAATTTAATTTAATTATATATGATATAATTAATATAGTGTATTTAATACATTATAATATAAAGTTTATTTAAGAGGAAATAAATATTTGAATATGATTCAAATATTAATTTTGTGAATTGGATTTATATAACTAATTTTAATATAAATGAGATTTATATTAAATATCATGTATTAATGAGAGAATTAAAAACTATAGGTTATATTGTATTTGATACAATATAAAAACTATAAGTTATGTGTTATATGCGATATAACATATGGTTTAATATATATATTATATCATAAATTAGTTATTATATAAATATATATTAATTTTTATTATAATTATTTAATATTAAATTTTGAATTTAATTATGGGAGGGAGTCCTTTTTCCTCTATTTTTCACCGTGATAGGGAAGTTTAGTAGAGGGTGGTTTTGCTTGATCTTCTTAACAGAAGAATTAAGAAAACAATTATAGATCTCAGTGATTTTCTCCCAGACTCTTTTCCTTCTCAAATTTCATCTCCATCCCTCCCAAAATCTCAAAAGCCCACGCAACTCCTTGGATTCTCATCCTAAAGAATGCAGAGGAAATTTTCGTGGTGGTGGCCATCAGGATTTCGAGTTCGTTGCAGTACGTGGCCATTTTGGAGAAAAGGAAATATGTGAAGAAAAGGTTCTTCAAGGATAAGTCTCCCTTTCTAATCATTTTCTCAATTTTTTAGCATATGCTGTATATTTTAATTGAATTGCATAATTGTTTCTGTAATTGGTATTCTGTGTAAATTTGAAATTGGGACCGATCTCTACGTTTCCGCTTAGGGCCTTCACAGGTTCCTTCAGATTATACAATGTACATGTCTCGTAGACCTAAACTGTCTAGATGACCTTCAAATACTTTAGCCATGAGAGCTTTTGTAAATGGATCAACAATGACTATTATCCACTATTGTCACAGTATAAGGTGATAGACAAATCTATATTTGGAACCACTTCCAAATTACTTAGAAACTTCCTTAGTCAGACTTATTCCTTTTCTGCTTCACAAGCAGTCACATACTTAGATTCTATAATGGAATTTGCAATGCATCATTGCTTGGTGCTACACTATAGCTCCTCATTTAGGGTAAACAACGATCCTGACCTAGATTTCCCGGAATTCTTGTCAGTTTAAAAATTAGAGTCGGTATATCCTATAAGGATCAAATCCTTAGCTCTATACACTAGCTTATTGTCCCTCGTTCTCCTAAGATACTTGAGGATGTTCTTAACCACTGTCTAATGGTCTAACCCTGAATTGTATTAGTACCTACTGATAATTTCCACTGCATAATAAATGTCTAGCGTGGTGCAGAGCATAACATACATTAAGCTGCCTACAACTGAGGCATAGAGAATACATCTCATGTCTTTCACTTCTTGAGATGTCTTAGGATATTGTTCCTTAGACAAGTGAACCCCATGCCTGAAAGGTAATAAACCCTTCTTAGAGTTCTGCATTGGATATTGAGTCAAAATTTTGCCGATATAAGATGCTTGAGACAAAGCTAGTGTTCTGTTCTTGCGATCCCTGATGATTTGGATCCCAAGTACATATTGTGTCTCTCCCAATTATTTCATTTGGAATTGGACTGTCAACCATTCCTTAATGTCAGTAGGGTATCCTACATTATTCCTAATGAGTAGGATATCGTCCACATAAAGTATTAGAAAAGCTACTTTGTCTTTAATGATTTTCTTATATATACAAGATTAATCTATGTTTTGATCAAAACCTAATGATTTGATCACTGTATCAAATCTAATGTTCCAAGATCGAGCTGTTTCAACCTATAAATGGATCAATTTAGCTTGGAAATTTTTTGTTCTTGACCTTGGGCTATGAACCCCTCGGGCTGAGACATAAAGATATTCTCCTCAAGATTGTCATTCAGAAAAGCAGTATTGACATCCATTTGTCATATCTCATAGTCATAATATGTGGCTATGAATAAGAGGATTCTTATAGACTTAAACATAGCAACAAAGGAAAAAGTTTCCTCATAGTCAACCCCTTTCTTTTAGGTATAACCCTTTGCTACAAGTCTAGCTTTGAAGGTCTGTACCTTTCCAGCTACATTTCTCTTTCTTTTGTAGATCCATTTACACCATATGAGTTTGACCCCTTCATGTAAATCTACAAGCTCCCATACTGAATTGGAGTATATGGACTCCATTTCAAGGTCCATGGCTTTGACCTATTAGTCCTTGTCTACGTTATTTATTGCCTGTTTATAGGACAATAGATCCTCAACACTATCATCTGATATGACAACCTGAATTTCTGTTAAGCCCAAGTAACGATTAAGTTGTATCACAATCCTCCTACTGCATCGAGGCTCTCTCAACGATTGAGAAGGACGAGACTGACCTGAAATGTTGGCTTCTTCATTAACTCTTGATGAAGGACCAACTTCATCAACAACCCTTATTGATTTTTCAGTAGCTTCATTTAATACTACTTTTCTATGCGGTTTATGATCTCTCATGTGGTCTTTCTCTAAAAATGTAGCGTTTTTCGATACAAACATTTTATTTTCTTGAAGGTCATAGAATAGACCACCTCTCATTTCCTTAGGGTAACCAACAAATTTGCACAATCTTGATCGAGGTTGTAACTTCTTAGGATTTATCACTAACACATGTGTAGGATAACCCCTGATTCTGAAGTAACGTAAAATCGGTTTACACCCCCTCCATAACTCGAAAGGTATTTCAGAAACGCTCTTTAAGGGAACATTGTTTAAGATGTGAACTGCAAACTCTACTACATGCCCCCAAAATGAGTAAGGTAATTGAGCGTAGCTCATCATAAAATGAACCATATCTAATAAGGTTCTATTTCTTTTGTTTGATACACCATTTTACTGAGGTGTATTAGGTGCTGAGAGTTGGGATTGAATTCTATGTTCTATCAAATAGTCCTAGAATTTTAAATCCATATACTCTCCACCCCGATTAGATCAAATAATTGTTTTACCTTATAAGTTTTTAGCTTCATCCTTATACTCTTTGATCTTTTCAAAGACTTCAGACTTATGTTCCATTAGGTATAAGTAACCATACCTTCAATAATCATCTATAAAAAAGATGAAGTATTTGTACATTTCTCTAGCCTTTACATTCATTGGACCGCAAAGATCTGAATGTATGAGCTCTAAGGGCTCTTTGGCTCTATAACCATTTCCACAAAAAGGTCTTTTAGTCATTTTTTCTTTGAGACAAAATTCACATGGAGGCAATGAATCATCTTCTAACTTGCTTAGAAGTCCATTCTTTACCAATCTCTTGATCTTATCGAGATTTATGTGACCTAATCTCAAATGCCAAAGGTATGTATCATTGTTACTTGGAGAAATTCTTTGCCTTTTAGTTCGAGTATTAGCAGTTTTAAACATCTCATGATTTAAAATTGCTTTTGATTTAGTTGGTCTTAACACATATAAGTTGTCTTCTAGTTTAGCTTAACAATTAGTCATACCATTTTTCATAATGAACGCTTCATTTGAATTAAAAGAAACTGAGTATGATTGTTCAAATAAATAAGAAATAGAAACAAGGTTCCTCTTCATCTTGGGAACAATATATAAGTTTTCTAAAAACAAAAATCTATTTCTAAAAGACAACTTAGCAACTGCCACTGCACGAGCTGAAATGGCGTCTACCGTTCCAACCTTGAGTGTCATTTCACCCTTTTCTAGCTATTGAAAGGAACTAATTCCCTGTAAAAAAGAACAGACGTGATTAGTGGCTCCTAAATCAAGTATCAAGGCATCATGTTTACCTTCCTTCTTTTTCTTTTTCTCAACAAGGTACTTTGGGAAATTGCGTTTCCAATGACCATCCACATTACAGTGGAAGTATTTGCCCTTTTCAGCCTTAACTTTGCCCTTGCCTTTGCCAGCAGCAGGAGCCTTCTTCTTCCTTCCTTCCTTTTTCTGGATCCTGTTAGTACCAAAAGTTGAAGGAATGAACTTAGTTCTAGAGAATGTACCCTTATGGAACTTTTTGGAATGGGCAACATTTGCCTCTTCTTCTACTGGTTCTTTACCTTTCATAAGAGACTAAAAAGTCTGTAACTAGTTCAAAAGGGTAGTCAGATTGTACTGTATTTTGTTCATTATCGCATTGTTGCGGAATTGAAAAAAACTCGTTGGAAGAGATTCCAAAATAAAGGACATTTGACTTTGCTCATCTATAACCGCATCGTCCATTTCGGCGACATTGAAATGGACCATCAGGTCGAGAACATGTTCTCTCACTGATTGGCTTTCTTTCATGCGCACATTATAAATGTACTTGAGGGCCTCGTGCCAGATCTGAGTAGACGGTTGTCCAAACATCTCCTAGAGAGACTCCATGATCTAATATGCAATCATCATGGCCTTATGCTTCTTAGTAAGAATGTCGAACATACTTGCCAAGATGTAGACTCGAGCCTTATCATTGGCCTTCATCCAACGGTCACAACACTTGAGATGCATTTCAAGCGGGGACTGGAGGCCATTCCTTCGTCAAGACAAACCATAGATCATCAACAACAATAATCGTATTCAGGTTAGATTTCTACGTTACATAGTTTTCACTGGTTAATTTTTCATTTTTAAGTAAATATATGATTGTGGAAGATATGCTGAAACATATAACAATCAATTGGCCTTATTAGTTATTTTTGTCATAACCCATTACATAATTATCCAATCAATTTAGCAAACACACATGTAATCATAGAATCCTAAATAAACTATTGATTTTAGTTTTTGCAACAAACTGAACGCGATGTAATCAAACTTATGGTTGACGCCGTAGAGAATATAAAGCCCACTTCAGAGGTTTAGAGCAACAACCACCGAAGTGTGATAAACTACTCCTCCCTTGAATTGAGACAATCTTATCCAATCACTAATACTAGAATAACTCATATTCTTATAGTTTTTAGCTACCGTTGTTTTCGTCAATGATTCATTAACTGACTTAACCCCTCCCGTAAGTGTGACCTTTCTATTTTCGGATCCCAGAGGTATGCTTCAACAGGCCATCGAAGGGAAAGATAACTGTTGAAGATTAACTTAAGAAACCCTATCCATTGTTGGAGTTAACATTGTTCCGACCCCTATGATGAGGTCCTCCAAAGGGATGGTCGCTCTAGGACGACATGCAAGCAGACCATGGGAATCTCACGGTGCCTCCTAATGGAGGAAACCTAGGATACGTTGACATGCGTCCCTCTACTACTTACTATAAATACTTTCCCCATTCACCTTGTTATTGACTCATGCAAACACTTCCCGAAGGGAGTGCGCTCCTAGGACGACATGAAGCCGAGCATGGATCTCAAGGTGTGAACTCTTGGGGACGTGAGAGCTGAAATTTGATATATCATATATACCAAATTCCTCCTACTAAAGTATTCCAAAATTTATTAGGATTTTATTATACTTAGTGAAAACCCGACTAATGAATTTATCTAAGTCCTTTACATTTTCTCAATATAACATTTATATTGAATGGTTTAACAATGCTTGATTTCATTTATTAAACTCTTTTAATAAAATCATCATTTATTAAACTCTTTTAATAAAATCAATCATTTATTGCATGCTTATAAAATATTTGCTCAATTCACCTTCCAAGTCAGTTTCCAGGTTGAGGTGTTCCGTTTCCGTCAGCTTAAATACCACCTCCTAGATAGAACCTTCCTTTGACAAAGATCTTTTATGGGCAATTATTTTATAAATTTAATCTTTTATTGAAATTCATTTTAATCCTATTAAAACAAATTAAAAAGATTAACCTATTCCTAATCCCATTAGAAATAACATAAGTTATTTTTAAACAATTGAAAATAATTTGGACCTATGTTTGCATTTAATCAATCTCATTAATGCTACAACTCTTTATAAATTAATGAATTATTAAAACTATAATCACATCAAGCATTCACATACATCATTCAACTATTTACTAGAACAATTTTAATATATAGTATGATGTAAGGACATGCTTAGACTAATCATACATCACTAACATAACATTTATATTATGATGCTTCAACATGCTAATTCAATCATGCATCTATAAAATATAACCCTTTATATTTAATCATGATGCATGTATATATTTATCCTAAGGTGGGTAATCTTTTGAATCTATATGACATACAATATGTAATATGAATTCAAATATTAATTTAAAACATACATCCAATGCATAACTAAATTAAATTGCAAAAATTGGAATGATTTTTGGCACCCAAAAATAAAATTAACTGATTAAATTAATATAACTATTCTATTAGTTTAATTAATCAATATATAAAATAAAATTACAAATAAGGAAATTAGGGTAAAGGTGCAGCTTCCGAGACTTCCCGCACGCACCACATCACTCCGTCAATCCTCGGAGCGTTGCAACATTCTGGGCAACATTACAACGCTGCGACTGGAGTGCTTCACCTCTACCTTGCAGGGTTACAACACTATGATAGCAATGTCGTGATGCTATGCGGTAGAATGCTATTGTTCTTCCTTTTTTTGGCTCCGAACTTGCCCCGAACACCTCCATTTGATATCAATCTCTTCAGCAACCGTTGCTCTATTGATGGACACGAACTTATAGACTTAAAACATGAATTGAATGGCCCAAAAATACAACGGGCCCTTACAATTTAATCAAATTAAAAAGTAATCTAGTGCCAAAATCGAAGACATCCAATTTTGCAAACCAATATTCAAACATTCATAATGCTGAATATGAAAACCCCCTCTAAACGAGTTTGTTTCAAAAAATACAAAGAACGAAGATGTAAGGAATTAGCTCTGATACCAATTGCAGGGACTGAGATCGAATCTCGTTGCAACAGAAGCATTCTCATTAGAACACCTTGCATCCCACAATCAATTTTTACATTAAACAAAATCGTTGTACTAGACGAAATAGATAAACACGTAAACTAGCATGCTATTGAGAAAAGGGTTAGAACGATTCTTACCTTTATAGATTCCCCAAGTGTGACGAACAATCCTCTCTAAGGTTCCAACAAACAGATCTCCAAACAGTCTTGATCATGAACAACTCCTTGAGCGATATCGAACACTATGATGAGAGTTACCTCATTATTCTCTAGGATTCTAATAGAGAGATAGGTGGTATCTAACTATTGATAGAGGGAGAGGAGAATAAGGTTTTGGAAAGTTGTGTATTGTCGAAGTTTCTCTATAATGAAAATTGTGTATTCAGTGTATCCCCAAAGGGCCATGAAAAGGTCTTTATATAGAAAAGGGCCAAGCCCTTTCCCGATATATTTTCTTTTTCTATAATTAATTAAATAACATTTATTTAATTAATTAGCAAAATTAAATAACAATTATTTAATTTTAATTTGCATAATAATTAAATAACATTAAATTCAATTTAATGTATATATTTATTATCATATACATCTCATATATATGTGCAAAAACTCTCTATTAATTAATTCTTTGTGAATATAATTCACTTGAATTAATTTGAATCTTATTCAAATATTACTTTCCAATTTAATTATAGATCAAATCCATAATTAATTATATACTATCACATTAATTTATAGTTTCCTCAAATTAATTTGAACAATTCAAATGATCCCTTTTAAGTATCCTCAAGTGAGCTAACGAGGGGACTTAGTGGACCTATAGATCAGAAGCTCCAACGATGTGAGATTAATTGGTTAAACTTATTAACCATATTAATCAATATTCGTTAATTGTGGGTACACTATACAAAAAATCCACAACTACACTCTTCTCACTACAAATATATTTATGTGTCCACAGATATAGACCAATACCAACAAGTTAGTCCTTCACGAATGTTCGTAACTCCAACTGGGTCAAATTACCGTTTTACTCTTAGGTTGCCTTTGACTCCTTATGTATCAGTGCTCCTCTAATGAACAACCTATTTATCGTCCAACCAATAAACAAAAATACGTCTCGGGCCAATGAGAGGGTAGGACACCTTGTTCAAGTCCCGAAGACACCACTTAAGGGAACACTCATCTACTTACCCTTAAGGTGGGAAGAAGTAAATTTCATCTTGTATTATTATGTTCCTAGCTCCCGACTTGGTCTTGTCTGCAAAATGGTAGCTATATTGGGTCGGCGATCTAGCCACCCCCACCCATGCAAAGCAAAGGAATATCCCTCGTGAACAGGAATTCATAATATACTTAGGATTAAGACTAAGTCACCTAGGTCATCCTATTGAAATAGAAATCTAGCTAGTCAACGGTGTTACATCTAGTGGTTATTATTTCGCAATTCAATCTTATGCAAACTCGTTGTATAAGATACCTCACTCGCGTGTCACTTACACGAACGGGTTGGATCATTACATTTGTATAAAATACAAAGTAGGTTGTATTCATAGTGTTACCAGGATAAGGTACCCAGCCTTATCTCTGTACTGTAGACTCTTTAGGCTGTATCTTGAACAGTGATCCTTGTATGTCTCCACATACAGTTCAAGACTCATAAGATAACCTTGGATGTTAGTTTATTGGATTTAGGGTTATTAAACTAAAATAGACAACAATACAAACAATAACATTTATTGATTTAGATTTCATAACTCTTTATTGATAACAGTCAATTAATAATATTTACTATCTATGAGTTTTAAGGCATAAATTCCAACAAGAGGAACTGTTGTATCGTGGCGGTTAGTGAAATAGACCGTAATGGCTACTTCCTCAAATTATACTGAAATTCTTGCAATTCACGAGACTAGTCGAGAATGCATATGACTAAGATCAAAGACTCAGCACATTTGTGGAACATGTGGTTTGTCTTCTTGTAAAAGTCTACCAATAATATACGAAGTCAACACAATATGCATATCCCAAATCAAATAAGGATATATTAAAGGAGTTAGAACAAAGCATATTTCACCAAAGTTTTTCTACACTCATGATCTTGAAGAAAATGACGACATCATTGTACACCAAATTTGTTTGAAAGATAACCTGATAGAGAGGCATTACCAACCACAATCTTTGAAAAACTGGTACACAATATTGGAATATGGCGACTCAGAGATCTCAAGTGATGTGTCCAATAGGGGGAGATAGGAGTATAAATTATATGAAATATATACTCTTTTCCCTTCACTAGGATTTTAATTTTCCATTGGTTTTTTTTCCTAGCAAGGTTTTAACGAAGCATATTTCATATATAAAATAGATATCTAAGGGGGAGTATTATAAATATTATGATAATAGATACCCATTAGATGCTCATGCTTAGTGTCCATTGATCATGTGTCATGCCCTTATTTCCCAAAGTGTTGTTCATGTGTCTCAACATTACGCATTATTAGTGTCCATGTAATCTACCTCCTATTTTCCAAATTGCCTATAAATAGTGGCATTTGGAGGATTTTGGAAAACACACATATTGGGCAAAATCCATCAAAATTGGAGAAAGGTGTTATTTTATTTTATTTTATTTATTTATATATCATGTTTAATTTATTTTAATAATTATTTATTTGTTATTATATTATATTATATTTATTTTAATATTATATTTTATTGGTATCTGTGTTCCTGTGCTTCTCAAATTCACAGTAGATTTTGGATTTTGGGTTTTTAGTTTTTAATTTTTAAATCTTGAAGAACAAAAAACCATACATGTTGGATATTGTTTTTAGTTTTCTATTTTTTAAGGAAAAAAAAAGTCTTTCGTAAATTTTTTTTTTGGTTTTCTGTTTTCAAAAACTAAAAAGAAAAAATATGTTTTATAATTGTGTTTTTGTTTTCTATTTTTAGAAAATCAAAATAAGTTTGATGATTTATTTAGGTCTCCGTTTGTTAACTATTTCATTATTGGTTATTAATTATTGGCTTTGGGTTTTTAAAATTAGTCTATAAATACTCTTTTCACCTTTAAAATCAATGTTTTAAAAAACCAAACAAGTCTTGAAAAAAAAAGGTTTTTAAAAGTATGTTTTTGTTTTTAGAATTTGGCTAAGAATTCAACTCTTTTACTTAAGATATTAATTATTATAAGAAATTGATGAGGAAATAACTTAATTTTTAAAAACTTAAAACAAAAAAGAAAATTGTTACCAAACGAGACTTTAATTGCTTCTTATAAAAATAAAATTAAACTATTTTTACGATAAGTTTTTCATATAATATGCATAATCATAAAATTATATCTTTATTTTTATTCTTTTTCTAAAAAATATATTGATAAAACAACATTATCAATATTTTAAATACACTGATTAATCATACATCACATGAAGGAAAAAAAGGTAAAAATCAACATATTGACTACTTGTTAATTTACGAAAATAATTGTTTATCAAAACTCTTCAACCATTGATTCAACAAACACTACAATGTGTGAGTAATATATCAAATAGATGAAAATTGGAGGAACAATTCTTTACGTTTTTGTATGTATTTAAATTAATAAGAAAATCACATATCAATAGACTATTTGAGACCGTTAAAATAAATAAATTATTTATATTTTTGAATATTTTTTAATCTAATAAAAAAAGCACATATTTATAGATTATTGTGATGATTCAAATAGTCATATTTTCGAGAAAAGATATATCATTTCATTCCTTTACAAAAACTCATTCCCTCAAAAAGATATATTAGGATTATGATTACTCAAAATATAGAATTAATTTTTATCATTATTCAACTTCAACTTTACAGAGTATATAATTATTATGACTAATTATAACTTGAAAAATAAAAACAACTCTCTATTTCTTAAAAAAAAAAGAAAGAAAAAAGAAGACCACGCACATTTTTATAAGTAATGTTGTCCCTAAAATTATGGAATTTAATTAGTATATAGTTACAATATTAAGGTTAAAATTATAATTTTGCTTTGATTTTTTTTTCTTTTTTAGTTTTGTTTGTTGAGGATATGAGAACATTTCCTCCCTTTGATAACATTCTCATTTCTTATTTGTTGTTTCTTGTTTCTTGAGAAAAAATAAATAGAAACAGATAACTATTACTTATTTCTTTGTTTCTTATTTTTTTAATAAATATAATATAAAAAAGATATGTCATACATTAAACATTGAAAAAGAAATGATCAAAAGTTTATATGATGTAATACAAATAAGCCTTGCTGCATAACTAAAAACAATAACAAAATTGTATCTATCCTTCAAATGTTGTCCAAATTTGATGATCAATATTATCTCTCACTCGAGTCATTTGTAAAATTGTAACGGGTTTTAAATGAATGTTATAGTGAGAAAATTTTATATATTGTAAAATTGTAATTGGTTTTAAATGCAATATAAATTGAATTTAAAATAATATATAAACATGTATATTATATATAATTTAAAATTAATGATTAAAAAAATTAATGTACATATTAAAAATTTAAAAATTAAAATAATATATAAAGAGATTTTTTTAATCTAAAATTAAATGATTATATAAATAAAAAATTAAGAAATACAGGAAATACAAACTAAGAAAGAAAGGAAAAAAGGAAAAAAATGCTTAAGCCTTGGGAAATAAAAGCAAACAAACAAAAGAAGTAAATCTCTCGTGAAATTTGAAGCCAGGAGAAGTAATAATAATAATAATAATAATAATAATAATAATAATATAATAATAATATAAATAATAATAATAATAATAATAATAATAATAATAATAATAATAATAATAATAAATGGTCCAACGGATATGAAAGCCACAACCTCCTCGTAGAATGAGTTTTGGGACCGAAATGAAATAGATAGAATTTTTTTTTTTAGTTTTTAAATTTGTGCCTATTTTTAAGAAAATGTTTCTTAAATTAAAAAAAAAAAAAGAAATGGAAATGATTATCAAATACGTCAATTTCTTGAAAAATGAGAAACAAAATAGAAAACGGGTCCTTCTCTTTTCCCTTTTTTATTTCTATTTTTTAATTGTTTCTCATTTTTTTTATTTTTAATAAAAAGACAAAAAAGTATATTTGGTAATCAATTCTTGTTCTTATTCTCTAAATTAAAAATGTAGCTTTTTTTAAGAAAATTAATTTTTAAATTAAACATCTAATTATTTATGTTATATTTAGTACATTGAAATATTGTTATGAAATTTGTAATTCAAGAATGATATAAAATAATATTTTTACATATGTTTTGAAGAAAAAAAACAAGAAATAAGAAGCCTGGTCTAGTTGTTTCCAAAATTTCAACACTACTTTAGAAACGATTTTGAAAAAATGAGAAATAATAAGCTATAGCAAATTATCAAATGTTTCTATTTCTTTTTAAAATATATATATATAAAATAAAAAATCATATACAGAAGTTTTACTTATACCCTATTTGATAATAATTTTTTTTTTAGTGTTTTTTTTTAAAGCGTAGGCTTGTTTTCTCCCAATTCTTTAATTATTGTTTTCATCTTTTTCAATGAAACACTTGAACTTCTAGTAAAATTATGAAAACAAAAATTACTTTGTGCAATTTTTAAAACTTGACTTAGATTTTTTAAAATAATATTAGTAGTAAAAGTGGCTGATAAATAAGTACTTGTAAATAGATGTATTGTTTATAGTTTATAAGCTTCATTTTCCAATTTTAATTTTTTTTTCAAAAAAAAAAAAAGTTATGAAAGGAGCCGATTCATTTGATTTTCTAACCTTTTTTTTTATTATTATTATTATAATTTAAGCGGAGTCTTTAAGATTTAAAGCATTCCAATTAGGTAATTGAATTAACTATGATTTTATGTCCCTACTATTAACATGATTACTGAATAAAAATTAATTGATAACCAAATCTTTATCATATTAAAATGTGGCAAAAAACTAATTTCTCTTCAAAGACAATTTTTCTTATGTTATCTTCGATAAATCTTGCTTTTCTCGTCTCAAGCAATGATCTAGAAAAGGATCATAAAACTTAAAACCCCCAGAGCGCTTAGAATACCCAACAAAATAGCAGCTCACACAGTTCTTAAGTCCAATTTTCTTCATTAGGCTTATAAGGCCTAGCCTCAGTTGGACAACCCCAGATATGAAAGTGCCCAATACTAGACTTCTTTCCTATCCACAACTCATAAGGGATTTTAGATACCACTTTACTAGGTACCATATTGAGGATACATATTGCAGCCTTTAGTGCCTCTCCCCAAAGGGGTTCTAGTAAAGAATATACATATTGCAGCCTTTTCTTTCCAAGTTGAAGTTCAACTTCAGCCTTGAAAGTTTTGAAAAGATCTAAAGATTGAGACTTCCCATGAATTAAATATAGTACCCATATCTTGAATAGTCGTTTATGAACGTAATAAAATATTGTTGTCTATTCCAAGAAACTGTAGAGAATGGACCAAAAATTTCTATATGTATTAGTTTTAAGACGTTTGAGCATTTGTTGGCACCTAATTTTCTTATGTTTGTCTGTTTTCCCTTAATACGTTCCACACAAACTTTAAAGCTACTTAAATTAAGGGAATCAAGAATTTCATCTTATACAAGTCTCTGAATTCTCTATTTAGAGATGTGATCTAAACACTTGTTGTTGGGATTAATGTCCTAATTCTCCCGGAGTTTTATTGTTTTGTAAAAATACACATTGTTCAATGAATAAAATAAATGTTATTTAATTCTAGCATTTACTCATATCCAATAAACAAAGCTCCTTGGTTATCTTATGTGAACTTAAGCGTGTATATGTGATATATAAGTAGATCATGCCTTAAATAATAACCTAAATCGGTCTGTAGTATAAGAATTAAGGTGAGATACCTGATCCTAGCGACATTATGAATACGACCTACTTTGTCGAGGTTTGCAAGTGTTGCAAACTACTACAGATAGTAGATCCTGACCATTCATGTGGAGATAGTAGATCCTGACCATTCATGTGGAGACCTGGACCACGAGATGACTAGACTCTGTATATAACGTCGTTGATACTAGAGACTTACATCTCACCTAAATGACCATAGGTGACACGACCTCAATCCTGAGTGTTTTGTGAACTTCTACCTTTGAGGGCGGTCCTTTGATTAGTATGGGTGAGAGTGACCAGATTGCCAACTTAACATGCCTACCTTTTTAGGGACTTGTCTAATCTGGGAGCTGAGAACTCAATCTACAATATGGAATTCACTCATTTCTCGAAGCAGGAATAAGTAGAGAGATTGCTCCCTTAAGGGCTGATTCTGGGGCTTGAACATAGTGGTCATAGCTTCTCTTTGGAAGAGAAGACTCAGTCATAGTAGGACTATGATTTATGTTCATTAGAGGGATCGATGGTACTTAAGGAGACAGATGTAACTACAGGGGCATAACGGTTATTGGTCTAGCTGTACTTACGAGCGTTCTATGAAGGGTTGTCGCACTACTCATTGGTTAAGATGGACACATAATATATCTGTAGTGAGGAGAGTTCAGCTGTCGGTCTTTAGTGAAGTGTCTGGCAGTTAACGGATGGTGGACCTATGACTAAAGAGTTTAGTCAGTTATTCACGTACTGTTAGAGCTTCGGATCTACAGGTCAATAAGGTCCCCTTGGTAGCTTGGATCATGTTGAGGATCAGTGTTTGATGTTGATTTGAAATGTTCAAATTGACAAGAGGTATTTTGATTATATATGATATAATCGGTATGATGTATAAGATACATTGATGTAAATGAGATTTACATTAAGTACCATGGAATAGAAAAAGAACTATGGTTTATATGTTTCATGAGATTAAATATTAAAACTATAGGTTATAAATATAGTATGATAAGTTGGTTATCATTTATGTTTATAATAATATTAATTATTAGATAATTAATACTTTTTCTTTTAAATAACCAAAGTAGTGGGTGGTTATTAGATCATGGTAACCGTGAGTTTAAAAGGAAAGTTGTTTCCTATTTTGAAAAAGAAGTTTTTACAAAAGATTGAAAAGGATTTTGAGTTTTCTCTCAGCGAAAAGAAACTCACGGAAGTCGCCAAGTAAATACAGATTTACTAAACAATGGCTGGACGAGCTAAACGATCGTGCAGGTACGAGCTAAACAATCGTGCAGTGTTTACTAAACGATCACATACTTTATCTAAACGATTGGGCATCGACCTATACGATAGGTCTCAGCCATCTCCCACTTGTCCAGTCGTGTACGCAATCATTGTTTCCTCCATTCGTTTGCCTCACACCAAGTCCGAACAGAGCTCACCCTCTGGATTCTCATACCGAGAATAGCAAAGTCGCCTAGTTGGTGGTGTCAGACTCAACTCGACATCATTGAGGTTTTTTAGAGGCTGTTTGTACTGCCGTGGAGGCCGTTCTTGTCGCTGAGGACGAGCGCGAAATGTTCGTGCGGTGTTGCGGTCGTATAGATCGAGCGCTCGTGGTTATTGTTGTTTGATCAGAGTTGTGCATCGGAGCGTGAAGACGCTTCTGCCGATGTTCGTATAGAGTTTGATCTCTGTTCTTCTGTATTGTTCATACTGTAATTTCTTTGTATAATTGTATAACCGTTTGTTTTGAAGTCAACTGTAAATGTATTGTTGATTCATGATTGTAATTTGGAATAGTCTTGTTCCGCTGCTCATGGAAATCTCGATTCCGATTTCTTTCACTTGTGCCATAAAATAACAGAATTCTCATTTAATTTATGCTTTGTACCACATGAGTTAGATAATAGGATCTTGTTAGATGAAGCAAAGGAATCAAGCATATATAGATTATCAATTAAATAATCAGTACCAATAAGCTTGGAATTTTGAGAAAACTAATTTTATTATTTCCAAAAGAAGAAGAAAAACTAAATGTATTAAAACTAGAAATAGAAACTAAATTTCGTTTAAAGGACAGTTCAACCCAAAAAAAAAAAAAAAAAAACAGTTTTTTTAAACGTAATGTAAAATTCTCAATTGCTTCAACTGAAACTACTCTGACATTGCTCACATAGATGAATCTTTTAACATCATTTGGTAACCAACTCCATAGACAACTCTGCATAGATATACTTATGTGAGTAGTAACACCAGAATCTACCCACAAAGTATTTGTAGGTACAGAAGCTAAATTAACTTCAGAAAAAACCAAAGTAAGAAGTTTACCCTTCTTTACACGACACTTGACGTACTTGGGACAATCTTTCTTGAGGAGACCTTCCTTTTTGCAAGAAAAACACAAGGATTTTCAGTAGCCTATTTCTTGCTCTTGTTGTTCTGAGATACCCTTTATGCAACACTCATAGATTTCCTTTTCGTCTTATCACTGAGCCAGTTGCTAAATGAGCATTTTCTGTCATTTCTCTCTTAATCCTATTCTCTTCTTACACACATCGTGAGATAAACTCATCAGTGCTTCATTTATCCTTCCGAGTATTATAACTTATCTTAAACTATGTGAATTATGCAGAAAGAGAAATAAGTAGATGTACAAGTAAATTTTCACTTATCTCGATATCAAATGCCTTTGATTTACCTGCAAGATTGGACATTTCCATAATGTACTCCATTTTCTCATTGCCTTTATACCTCATGGAAGTTAAAGAAGTCAAAAGACTACCTGTTTTTTTTTTTTTTTTTTTTTAAAAATTTTAGCAAAATATTTCTCAATTTGAGCAAGGAATTTATTGGCATTTTCACAAAACTTTGAAATAGACTGCCTAATGATCATCAGACACATGCAATTTGATTGTTTCCACTTCTTAATATTAGCAGTATTCAGTTGTTCCTTAGTAGAAGTAAGTTTATCAGTCCTTAATGCAAGGTCCATATCATCCAAGAAGTATCTCCAGACTTTCCTTTCAGATCTCGAAGTTCGATCCATTCTGTAAGGATGAATGCCCTAGCACAACGAAAAACACGGAACCAAAACTCATTATTAATTTGGGATTTCTAAAATACCCATACACTGGGAAATTTAGAAATAATACAGAGACCAAAGAAAAATAAAATTTAGTTTAAACCTAGGTTAAGCATGCTTAAAATTAAATACATAGAAAAGGGATAGGAAACCTTTACCTTTGTATAACCAAATGAAAATCCTATTCTCCAATTGGAATTTCACGAACACCACCAAGAGAGTAACCCTATCATCTGAGAAACCTTTGGTATTTTTGATTTGTGGGAACCAATTGAATTGGGAAAAAATAAAAAATGAGGAATTTTCTTTTTGAGAGAAGTAAAAGTGCAGGACTGTTTTGTAGAAACTTTCTTTTTCTCCTGTGATAAAACAAACTTTTTGATCAATAGAGATAGAGAAGAAGAAACATAGGGTCACCCATGTTTTTAGATAACTTCCTACGTGGGAGTTATCTAATTAATTAGTTAAATTAATTATTGATTAATTAATCATTAATTTAAATTTAATTAAATAATTATTTGATATTTTATTTGGCTTACATTTGAATCATATTCAATTGTATTTCTCTAACAACCTATAGTTTTAATGCGCATCAAATACACATTAATTTTAACCTATAATTTTAATATGAATTTGGACTTACAGATTAATTGGCTAAACTCATTAACCAAATTAAACAATATTCACTACAGGTATATTTCTGTGTCCATGGATATAGACCAATGACAACAAGTTAGTTCTTCACGAGTGTTTATCACACCAGCTGGATCAAATTACCGTTTTACCCCTGGGTTACCTCTATATCCTTAAGTACCAGTATTTCCTTAGTGAACAACCTTTTTATAGTCCAACCATTAAATAGAAACCCTTTCAAGCCAGTGAGAGGGTAGGGCCCTTTGTTAATGTCCCGGAGACACCACTTAAGGGAACACTCATCTACTTACCCTGAAGTTGGGAGGGAGTGAAATCCATCTTGTATTATTATGCTCTCAGCTCCCCAGTTGGTCTTGTCTCCGAAATAGTAGGCATATTGAGTCGGCAAACCGGTCACTCTCACCCATACAAATCAATGGACAATCCATCGTAGACAGGAGTTTATAATATACTCAGAATTAAGACTAAGTTGCCTAAGTCATCCTATTGAAATAGAAACCTAACTAGTCAACGGAGTTACATCTAGTGGTTACTATTTCGTAGTCCGGTTTGATGCAAACTTATTGCATAGGATATCCCTACTTGCATGTCCCCTACACGAACGTGTTGGATCATTGTATTTGTATCAAATACAAAGTGAGCCGTATCCATAGTGTCACCAAGATAAGGTATCTAACCTTATCCATATACTATAGAATCTTTGGCTATATCTTGAACACTAATCCCCGTATATCTCCACATACAGTTCAAGACTCATACAACATTCTAGGATGTTAGTTTACTAGATTAGGGTTATTTAGACAAGATAAATACAAGATAAACAATAACTATTTATTGTAATAAACATTAATAACACTTTATTAATGATTGGTCAAATGTTACATTTACTATCTATGAGTTTTGTGGCATAAAACCAAACAACTTAGAGATTGAATTCAGATTTTCTGATATTTGAGTAAGACCAACTAATGTACCTTTCAATACAATACGTCATAAAATAAAATATGACAATAATTTCACGTATATGGTAAGCCCTTTTAAAAAGATACCTAGCACAACATTGATGTCTAACCTTGGGGTAAAAACACCAACTATAAATAGTACTCTCAATGTAGTAATCAAAGTACTAATAATAAATGCTGTAAAAAATAACCTTTTCTTGGACCGAATATTTTTCATATGAGAATCAAATTAATTTTGGATTTGAATTGTTTAAATTAATAAAGGGAACTAATTATATAAGATAAAATTAATAAATTTAATTATATGAGATATAATTAAGATAATGTATATGATACATAATAATATAAAATTTATTTGAGAGAAAATAAATATTTGAATATGATTCAAATATTATATGAATGTGATTCATATAAATACTATAGATTGAAATTAATAGGAATATGATTCATATTAAATACTATAGGTTAAATAAGAGAATAACAAACTATAAGTTATATTATATGTGATATAATACAAATTATAAATTATATGGTATATTAGATATAACATATGGGCATTCATATATATATATATATATTTATTAAGTGAATTAAATTATTTTATTTAATTGATTGTTATTATGTTTAAATAATTGAATTTTAAGAGGAGAGTTATGAGATACTGTCCCCTCCCCTCTCCCCCAATTCTCTCATCAACGTGCATGAGTGGAAAAGGGGGTTGAGATCTCCTCCTTCTTCTTCCTACTTGAGATGCATAGAGTATATGCAAAAGAGATTTTTCCCGAGAAGAACTCTGTGAAAAATTGCTCTCTCATGTTATCTCATCCCTTCCTTCAAAAGTTAATTTTTTTGAAACTCACACGCTCTAAAAAGACTCTCTGCCTTTGAGAATACCAAGGTTTCCACCTGGTGGTGTTCGTAAGTTCATGGGATTTCAAAGATTTCGTGGAATTAGAGAGGAATCGAGAATAATTTTGGTCTTCAAGGGTAAGCATTCTTCGACCCTTTATTTCTTCTCAATTTGTATGTAAAAGCATGCTTTATTAGGGTTGCATATTTTGTTTTCGTCCTCTGAAATTATGTATGTTTTTGTAAAATAAAATTGGGGCTACAAATTGTCCACATTGGGTGTTCACACATCCTTCAATTGGTATCAGAGCTAAGTTTTTTTAGTCACAATTTAATTTTTCGAAATTAAATTCAGAGTGTTGATGGGTTAACTATTTTGCATTTATGAATGACGAATGTGAGTTTGCACGTTTTGGATGTTTTCGGGATTGACTTTTAGAATTTTTTCTATTTATTTATGATTCAATATGTTGGCATAATAATTGCTATAGAGTTTGTATTTGCTTTCCGAGTCGATCTTGATCTAGTTTCTAGCTTAAATTTGGTGAAAATCAGAGCCAAAATGGAGGAAAACGGAGCAATTCGACGTTGTACAGAAGTTGTCTATGCAATAGCGCTGCTATGTTGTACCCTAGCAACTTGGCACTCCGATGCGAGGATGAATAGAGTTTTTCTCCATAGCATCGTGGCGCTCTAGACGTATGACGTGTCGTGGCACTCCAAACGTATGATGCGCGTGAAGGGTAACGGTCCAACTGGCGGTTCGAGTCCTCCCGGCAGTCCAACGACATTTTTCTTCCTTTTCTTAATTATTAATTGTAATAATTAATTATTTGTTTGTTTTTTGCTTAATCAAATTAATATAAATGCTATATTAATTTAATTAATACTTTAGGAAGCCAGACACAATCCAAAATATTGGTTTTAATTATGCATTTGATATATGGTTAATTTTATTATTTATTATATCCCATAATGTATGTCATATAGAAAAATCGCACCATAGGATATCTATTTATTTTTGCATTATTTTAATATAAATGTTATATTATAAAGTTGCATGAATTTTATTGAGTATGCTCATGCATTATATTATATAAATGTTATAAAGTATGAATGCATGCATAAATAACATTGTCATACATCATATTATATTATAAATATTATAATATATAGTTTAGATATATGTATCTATGTTATTTATTTTTCATTACTTTAATATATAATTGTTATATATGGTTTGTAATAAAAAAGGAAATGCATGATGCATGACACTACTTTAGTAAATTATAATTGTTATATTTTTATAAAGTATGTCGTTAGATGCATGGTTAGGTTTTAATTATTTCATTTGATCTTTATAATAGTTATAAATTAAATGATATTAGAATTAAAATCTATAACAAAGAGTTGCATGCTAACATAGGTTAAATCTTTTTTAAATAGTTTAAAATTGGTTTTACTTTAGACCTATATTCACAAATATTTCTAATGAGATTAAAAATAGGTTTAGTCATTTATTTTAGTTTAATAGGATTAAATTGGATTTGCATAAAAGATTAAATTTGTAACAAATGTATCTATAAGGGACCTTTGTCTTAGGACAGTTCTGTCTAGGCTGGGGTATTTAAGCTGAAAGAAATGGAACACCCCCACCTAGGAACTAACCTATAAGGTGAATTAGATAGATTTGTTACAAGAATGCAATGAGTGATTAAAGTTTGTTAAAGCGTTTAATGAACAATAATCAACATTGTTAAACCTTCCAAAGTAAATGTTACATTGGGCAAAGTTGACAAACACTTAGTAAAAATAATTAGTCGTATTTTTCTAAGTTAATCAACCCTAGGTAAAATACTCAATGGGAGGAAAATGGGATATATGATACTTCATTTTTCCTTTCACGTTTCTCCTTAAACGTTCACACCGTGAGACCTAAGCTCGGCTTGAGACACTTTTTCTTGTGTCCCCCTCGGGTGGTGTTTGCATAGGTCAATATCAAGGTGAATGGAGAGAGTGTTTATAGTAAGTAGGAGAGAGACATGTATCAACACATCCCATGATCTCCTTCATTAGTTTGTAGTATGCTCAGCCTTAAGACACCTTCGTTTGTGTCGTCTTACGGATGGCATTTGCATGAATTTTTACTCAAACTCTAGAAATGGATAGGATTGTTTAAGATTTTGCCCCAATTGGTTTTTTTCCTACGGTTGGCTCATTAGGGTGGAACCCTAAAATCTAAAGTGAGGGGTTACACTTACAAGAAAATGTTAAGTAAGTCAACAATTTCTGGACCAAATAACGGTGACTAATAATTATAGGAATAAGAGTTATTCGGGTACAATTATTACTTGAAATTGTCTCAATTCAGTGAAGGAGTAACTAATCACCCTACAATGACTTTTATCCTGCCCCTTGAAGCATCGTTGCAAAATAGATGTCATATAGGGTACATTATTTTATTTTCTAAATTGATTGGTTGTTTAATTGGGTAATGCAAATATAACTAATATAAATAAATTGTATGTTTCAACAATTTTAAAATGACAAGCGCTACGTTAAACTTGCATTCCACCGATAAACTTAACAGCAATGAATATACAACATGGAAAAATACTATCGATATTATGTTAATAATCGATGACTTTCGATTCGTCCTCGTTGAGGAGTGTCCTCAAGTCCCACCTGAAAATGTAACCCAATATGTTCAGGAGGAATATGAGCGATGGGTCAGGGCAAATGAAAAGGCCCGAGTGCACATCCTAGCCAGCTTATCTGAAGTTTTGGCGAAGAAACANCAAATGAAAAGGCCCGAGTGCACATCCTAGCCAGCTTATCTGAAGTTTTGGCGAAGAAACATGAGTCAATACTAACTATCCGTGAGATAATGGAGTCCCTAAGGGGAATGTTTGGACAACCGTCCACACAGCTCCGCCATGACGCTCTAAAATACATCTTCAATGCCTGGATGCAAGAAGAAGCCTCTGTTCGTGAACATGTTCTGAACATGATGGTCCACTTTATCGTGGCAGAGATGAACGGGTATGTCATCGACGAAGCCACTCAGGTTAGCTTCATTTTGGAAACTCTACCTGAGAGTTTTCTCCAGTTTCGTAACAATGCTATTATGAACATAATTGACTACAACATAACCACCCTACTCAATGAGCTGTAGACTTATCAATCCTTGATGAAAGTCAAGGAACAAAAACACAAGGGTGAGCAAAATGTTACCTCATCCTCTAAAAATATTTAGAGAGGTTCAACCTTTGGAACTAAGTCTGCATCTTCTTCCTCTGACACCAAAAAGTGGAAGAAGAAGAATGGGGGTCAGAGGAAAGCTAACCTCGTTGCTGGCCAAAAGGGCAAGAAGGCCAAGGTTGAAAAGGAAATATATTTTTATTGCAACTAGGAGGGACACTGGAAAAGAAATTATCCCAAATATTTAGTAGAAAAAAAGAAGGCTCAACAAGGTAAATGTGATTTACTCGTGTTGGAAACTTGTTTAATGGAGAATGATGATTCTGCTTGAATAATTTATTTAGGCACCACTAACCATGTTTGTTCTTCATTTCGGGGAATTAGTTCTTAGCGGCAACTGAATATTGGTGAGATGATGATGTGGGTTGGAACTGGGCATGTCGTCTCGGTTTAAGCACTGAGAGGACTTCGTCTTTGTTTACATAAATCTTACCTTTTATTAGAAAACATATATATTGTTCATGATTTAAAAAGGAACTTGTTTTCTGTAAAATGCTTGTTAGAATAAAACTATTCCTTATCTTTTAATGTAAATAAAATGTTTATTTACAAGAATAGTGTTCAAATTTGTTCTGAAAATCTCGAAGGTATCCTTTATGTGCTAAGGTCGTTAGCATTTAAAGCCCTCCTTAATATTGAACTGTTCAAAACTGCTATAACTCAAAACAAAAGACTAAAAATTTATCATAAAGAAAATACCTGACTTTAGCACCTAGATTAGGTCACATTAATCTCAATAGGATTGAGAGGTTGGTTAGGCATGGACTTCTAAGTGAGTTAAAAAAAAAAATTCTCTATCAGTATGTGAGTCATGCCTTGAAAGCAAAATGACTAAAAGAACTTTTATTGGAAAAGGTCACAAAGCCAAAGAACCCTTCAAACTTGTACATTCGGACCTCTGTGGTTCTATAAATGTTAAAGTAAGTGGAGGGTTTGAATACTTAATCACCTTTACTAATGATTATCAAAGTATGAGTATGTTTACTTATGCAACATAAGTATGAAGTCCTTGAAAAGTTCAAGGAGTACATGGCTGAAATTGAAAATGCATTAGGTAAAACAAGTAAAACACTTCAATCTGATCGAGATGGAGAGTATATGGATTTAAAATTCTAAGACTATTTGATAGAACATAGAATTATATCCCAACTCTCAGGATTTGGTACACCTCAGTAGAATGGTGTATCAGAAAGGAGAAATCGAACCATGTTGGATATGGTTCGATCTATGATAAGTTACACTCATTAACTTGATTCATTTGGGTTATGTAGTATAGAATTTCAAATCTGGCCTCTATTCGTGAACATGTTCTAAACATGTAGTATAACTCACATTTGGCCTCTGTTCGTGAACATGTTCTGAACATGATGGTTCACTTTAACGTGGCAGAGATGAACGGGTCTGTCATCGGTGAAGCCACTCGGGTTAGCTTCATTTTGAAAACTCTACGTGAGAGTTTCCGCCAGTTTCGTAACAATGCTATTACAAACATAATTGACTACAACGTGACCTCCTTACTCAATGAGTTGTAGACTTATCAATCCTTGATGAAAGTCAAGGAACAAAAACACAACGGTGAGGAAAATTTTGCCTCATCCTCCAAAAAGCTTTAGAGAGGTTCGACCTTTGGATCTAAGTCTGCATCTTCTTCCCCTGGCACCAAAAAGTGGAAGAAGAAGAAGGGAGGTCAGAGGAAAGCTAACCTCGTTGCTGTTCAAAAGGGAAATAAGACCAAGGCTACAAAGGGAATATGTTTTCATTGATACTAAGAGGAACATTGAAAGAGGAATTGTCCCAGATATTTGGTAGAAAAAAAGAATGCTAAACAAGATAAATGTGATTTACTCGTGTTGGAAACTTGTTTAGTGGAGAATGATGATTTTTCCCAGATAATTTATTTAGGTGCGACTAACCATGTTTGTTCTTCATTTCAGGGAATTAGTTCCTAGCGACAACTGGATATTGGTGAGATGACGATATTGGTTGGAACTGGGCACGTCGTCTCGGTTAAAGCAGTGAGAGGACTTCGTCTTTGTTTACATAAATCTTACCTTTTATTAGAAAATGTATATGTTATTCCTGATTTAAAAAGGAACTTTATTTCTGTAAAATGCTTGTTAGAACAAAACTATTCCTTATCTTTTAATGTAAATAAAGTGTTTATTTACAAGAATGGTGTTCAAATTTGTTATGCAAATCTCAAAGGTAACCTTTATGTGCTAAGGCTGTTAGCATCTAAGGCCCTTCTTAATAGTGAATTATTCAGAACTGCTATAACTCAAAACAAAAGACTAAACATTTATCATAAAGAAAATGTCTGACTTTGGCGCCTAGATTAGGTCACATTAATCTCAATAGGATTGAAAGATTGGTTAGGAATGGACTTCTAAGTGAGTTAGATAAAAAATTCTCTACCAGTATGTGAGTCATGTCTTGGAGGCAAAATGACTAAAAGACCTTTTATTGGAAAAGGTCACAGAGCCAAAGAACCCTTCAAACTTGTACATTCGAACCTCTGTGGTTCTATGAGTGTTAAAGCAAAATGAGGGTTTGAATACTTCATCACCTTTACTGATGATTGTTCAAGATATGGGTATGTTTACTTAATGCAACATAAGTATGAAGTCCTTGAAAAGTTCAAGGAGTATAGGGCTGAAATTGAAAATGCATTAGGTAAAACAATTAAAACACTTCAATCTGACCGAGATGAAGAGTATATGGATTTGAAATTCTAAGACTATTTGATAGAACAAAGAATTATATCCCAGCTCTTAGCATCAGGTACACCTCAGTAGAATGTTGTATCAGAAGGGAGAAATCGAACCTTGTTGGATATAGTTCGGTTTATGGCAAGTTACACTCATTTACCTGATTCATTTGGGTTATGTAGTATAGATTGCAGCCTATATTTTGAACTGTGTTCCATCCAAGAGTGTTTCTACAACAACTTTGAAATTATGGATTGACCGTAAAGGTAGTTTACACCATTTGAGGATTTGGGGTTACCCAACACATAGCTTGAGGCTAATCCTAAGAAATTGTGACCTCATTCAAAATTGTGATTATTTGTAGGTTACCCCAAATGAACGAGAGCTGGTGTCTTCTACCAACCTAAAGATAATAAAGTGTTTGTATCGATAAACGCTACATTTTTAGAAGATGACCACATCAAGGAGCACAAATTGCGTAGTAAGATAGTATTAAATTAGCTTTTCAGCGAAATTATTGAAACTTCAACAAAAGTTATTGATGAGCCAAGTATATCAATAAGAGTTGTTGATGCTGGTTCATCTAGTAGGTCACATCAACCTCAACTGTTGAGGGAACCTTGACATGGTGGGAGGGTTACAAACCCATCTATTCATTATATGGCTTTAACAAAAATCCTAACCGTTATACCTACTAACGACGTTGAAGATCCATTGTCCTATAAGAAGGTAACGGAGGATGTAGAAAGAGATGAATAGATCAAAGCTATGAATCTTGAAATGGAGTCTATGTACTTCAATTCAATCTGGAATCTTGTAGATCAACCTGATGGAGTAAAATTTATAGGTTGCAAATGAATCTACAAAAGAAAAAGAGGTGCAAATAATAAGGTGCAAACCTTTAAAGCTAGACTAGTGGCAAAGTGTTATACCCAGGTTGAGGGAGTTGACAATAGGAGTCTTTCTCACCTGCTGCCATGTTAAAGTTTATCCGGATACTCTTGTCTATTGCTGCATATTATGACTCTGAGATCTGACAAATAGATGTCAAGACTGCCTCTAAATGGCAATCTTGAGGAGACTATCTATATGCAGCAACCAGAGGGATTCATAACCCAAGGTCAAGAGCAAAAGGTTTGCAAACTTAATCGATCCATTTATGGACTGAAACAAGATTCTCAATCTTGTAATATAATATTTGATATTGCAATCAAATCTTATGGCTTTAATCAAAATGTTGATGAATCTTGTGTTTACAAAAGAATCATCAATAGTTTAGTAGTTTTCTTAGTGCTATACGTAGATGATATCCTACTCATTGGAAATGATGTAGGTCTATTGATTGACATAAAATAGTGGTTGGCGGCCCAATTTCAAATCAAAGATTTTGGAGAGGTACAATTTGTTCTAGGTATTCAAATCTTTAGAGATCGTAAGGATAAACCGTTAGCCTTGTCTTAGGCATCGTATATTAGCAAGATGCTTGTCAAGTATTCGATGAAAAACTCCAAAAGAGGCTTGCTCCCTGTCAGGCATGAAGTTTCTATGTCTAAGGAATAGTGTCCTAAGACACCTTAAGAAGTTGAGGAAATGTGATGGATCCCCTATGCATCGTTTGTTGGCAGCCTGATATATGCGATGTTATGTACTAGACTTGATATCTACTATGCAATGGGGATAGTCAGTAGATATCAGTCTAATCTATGATTAGATCACTGGACCACCTTAAAACCATCCGCAAGTATCTTAGAAGAACGATGGACTACATGTTTGTGTAAGGGTCTAAGGATTTGATTCTTACGGGATACACTGACATTGATTTTCAAACTAATAAGGAGTCTAGAAAATCCACTTCAGGATCAATGTTTACTCTTAATAGAGGACCTATAATCTGGAGAATCACCAAGTAGAGGTGCATCGTTGACTCCACTATGGGAGATAGTACATCGAGGGGACGTGATCGTCATGCAGATAGCTTCGATGCACAACGTTGCTGATCTGTTTACAAAAGCCCTCACAGTTATGGTGTTTAAGGGTTACCTGGAGAGTCTGGGTCTATGAACAGGTCCACCCCCCCCCCCCAAATTCTTTAATCAATGTGCATGAGTGGAAAAAGGGTTGAGATCTCCTTCTTCTTCTTTCTTCTTTTGAGATGCACAAAGTAGACGCAGAAGAAATTTTTCCTAAAAGAACTCTGTGAAAAATTTCTCTATTAAATTCTCTCCTCTCTCTCTTCCAAAGTTAATTGTTTTGAAGCTCACACACTCTCAAAGATTCTCTATCTTTGAGAATACCAAGGTTGCCGCATGGTGGTGTTCGAAAAATTCATCACGTGTATTTCTGGTGTTCGTGAGTTCATGGGATTTCGAAGAGTTTGTGGAATTAGAGAGGAATCACAAAGAATTTTGATCTTTAAGGGTAAGCATTCTTCAACCCTTTATTTCCTCTCAATTTGTATGTAAAAGCATGCTTAATTAGGGTTGCATATTTTGTTTTCGTTCTTAAATTATGCATGTTTCTACAAAATAAAATTGGGGTTACGATCCGCTTCCGCATCGGATGTTTGCACATCCTTCAGAGTCAAACCACTCAAAACTAAGCTATGAAGACTTCATCATCTAGTCGTTACTGGGACCCAATTCATCAAATCTTCATAGACAAACCACTCAGATTCTGAGCTATGAATATTTCATCATTATCCATCAAATCCATATCAGGACCACCCAGAGAAAGTATTATGGATCATTTAAAGGTTTTAGTTTTATCCATCAAGTCTGTTTTAGCACCACCCAAATAAAAGGTTATGGATCATCAAGTCTATCACAATAGACCTGCTAGAAAAAAGGCTGGACAATCAAGTGTATTGCAATAGACCACCCAGATAAAGAGCTACGAACCACTATAAGGGTTTAAGCCCCATGTTCACTAAGGATTGTAAAATTATCTTCATTGTTAGTCCTTTGGTTAGAGGGTCGGCCAGATTCCTCTTAGACCTCACAAATGCCAAAGAAATAACTACTCTTTTTAATAATTGTTTTATAGCTCCATGTCTGGGACAGATATACCTCATTTTGCCATTATATACACTATTCTTGAAAATTTTTATGGCAACTTGTGAATCAAAATGTACTGAAACTGGTACTGATGCCCCCACAATGGTACATCTCCTAATAGACTTCTAAGCTACTTAGACTCTTTTCCTGCTAACTCTAGAGCAATAAATTCAAATTCCATGGTGGATCTAATATGCACATCTGTTTTGCAGACATTCATCATATGCCTCTTCCTTCGAGTAAGAATACATATTCACTAGTAGAATTGACCTCGTCATTATTTGTTACCCAATTTGCATCACAATTTCCTTCTAATACAGCAAGGAATTTATTGAAATGCAAACATAGTCTAGTGTGCCCTTAAGATAACTTAACAAACGACGAAAGCACCCTTATGATTTATATCAAGATTATACGTATATCTACTCAATCTACTCACAACGTATGCAATATCAGGTTTGGTCTTGTTCATTAAAAACTTAACACTATCTATGATATTTGCATATTCAGATTGAGACATACTATCTCCTTTATTTTTTTTAAGACTTATACTAGCATCATAAAGTGTTCATATAGGAGAATCATCTAAGCAGTCAAATATCTATACTCCAAAAATTTTTGAATAAACACATGTATTTTCCTGACTGGCAACTGATTCTCCTATCATCAACATACAAGCATACAATCACATACTCTACTCCAAAAAATTTTGAATAACACATGTATCAGAGGAATTCACCTTGAACTCATTGTTTATTAAAGTATTATTGAATTTTTCATATTATTGTTTGGAAGCTTGCTTAAGACCATAAAGAGATCTTTTAAGTTTACATTCTTTATTTTCCTGACTGGAAACTATAAAGCCTTAGGCTATATCATATAAATTTCTTCTTCTAGATCACCATTATGAAAAGCTATTTTTACATCCATTTGGTGAATTAGAAGTCCATGGATGGCAGCTAACACAATCAAGGCTCTAATTGTAAATGATAGAAAGAGGCAGAGACTAAACGATCGTTGCCGAGAGACTAAACGACAGAGGCAGGAGTCTACACGACAGAGGTGATAGTGTAGACGATAGGGACAGGAGACTACACGATAGAGTTGAGCGTGAAAACGATAGAGGTAGAGACTACACGATAGAGTCGAGAGTGTAAACGATAGAGACAAGAGACTACACGATAGAGTCGAGAGAGTAAACGACAGAAGAAAGGAAAGAAATCTATTAGACGATCGGCCTTCCGCGATAATGAGAGCCCGTCGTGTAGTAGCTATTTATTAATGTATATATTGCCACATGGCATAATAACACTGGTTTAGTATAACAACTATGAGAGAGAAAAGAAAAAATAACAACCAAAATAGTGGAACATGAATTGCTAAAGGAAGACAGAAGAAAACAAAGGAAAAATTTGTTGTAATCAGTAGACGTAAATGACTCTTTTATCACTAATTGCAGCTATTTTTGTTACAAGAAAATACGTATCAAAGTAGTCAATACCTTGTTTTTGTGTATACCTTGACACTACTAACCTAGCCTTGTATCTTTCAATTGAACCATTTGGTCTTATTTTCTTCTTGAAAATCCATTTGCACTTAATACGCTTACTTCCTTTAGGAAGATCCACCAAGTTTGGTTCATAGTTAGATAATCTAGGTCACTCTTAATGGCTTCCTTTCATAAGCTAGAGTCTACAAAACTAAAGGTTTCTTGGTAAGCTTTAGGATCCTCATCTATTAGATACATACATGCAAACTGACAACCGATATTATCTGGCCTTTCAACTAAAATAGTAGTGAAGAAATTAGGACCAAAGTTTTTCTCAATTCTCTATCTCTTACTTCTTCTAGGTTCAGTTTCATGTATTCTATCAGAAGTTCTAATATATTCAAGTTCTAGAATACTACTAGAAACTTTATTATTTTCAATTTCATGCCTACTATTACAACATTTATTATTTTTAATTTCATGCATACTATTATAACCTTTATTATTTTTAGTTTCATGCATACTATTAGAATCTTTATTATTTTTAGTTTCATGCATACTATTAAACGATGAAGGCATATAAGTAGATACATTCTCATAATTAGATGTTCTATCTAATTCAGAATTTGCCTTTTTCATTGAAAATATATGTTTAAAAAAATTTGGCTTCCCAATATTCATATATGGTACTATCATTTAAGCACATAAATCTATATGCAGCCCTATTTTGAGCGTAACCAACAGTACTGCATATGAACCTCTCTTGGAGTTATGCATCTAAAACTTGACAAGTATCTTGTCAATGTATGATTCCTGAGACGGGGCTAGCATTTTGTTCTTTCGATCTCCAATGTTCTGAATGCCCAGAACAAACCGTGCCTCTCCCGAATCTTTCATTTGGAACTGAGTCGCTAGCCAATTTTTAATTTCAGTCAGTAGACCTACATCATTCCCAATGAGTAGGATATCGTCTACATATAACACTAGAAAAGCTACTGAAATGTTGATGATTCTCTTGTAAACACAAGGCTCATCAACATTTTGATCAAAGCCATAAGATTTGATCGCAGTATTAAATCTTATATTCCAAGGTCGAGAAACTTGCTTCAATCCATAAGTGGACTGATTAAGCTTACTCACCTTTTTCTCTTGACCTTGGGTTATGAACCTCTCAGGCTGCTCCATATAAATAGTCTCCTTAAGATTGTCATTCAGAAAAGAAATCTTGACGTCCATTTACCAAATCTCATAGTCACAATATGAAGCAATGGATAGGAGAATCCAGATAGACTTTAACATGGCAATAGGTGAGAAAGTCTCCTCATAGTCGACTCCCTCAACTTGGGTATAACCCGTTGCCACAAGTCTAGTCTTGAAGGTTTGCACATTCCTATCGGCACCCCATTTTCTCTTGTAGATCCACTTGCAACCTATAGGTTTAACCCCATCAGGTTGATCTATAAGATCCTAAACAAAATTAAAGTTTATAGACTCCATTTCGAGATCCATAGCTTTGTTCCACTCATCTTTGTCAACATCCTCCATTGCCTTCTTATAAAACATGGATCCTCAACATCTTCATCAGCTACGATAGTCAGGGTTTCTATTAAACCCATATAATGAATAGGTAGGTTCACAACCCTCCCACTACGTCAAGGTTCCCTCAATACTTAAGGTGGATGTGACCTACTAGATGAACCAACTTCAACAACTCTTGTTGAGGTATTGAGTTCTTCATGAACTCTTGTAGAAGGTTCAGTAGTTTCATTGGAAAGTTCACTTAACACAATCTTATTGTGGAGTTTATGCTCCCTTATGTGGTCTTCTTCTAAAAAGATAGCGTTTATCGACACAAACACTTTATTATCCTTAGGATTTTAAAAGTAACCACATATCATTCCTTTAGGGTAACCTACAAATAGGCACACTTTTGAAGGAGGTTCCAATTTCTTAGGATTTGCCTCAAGCACATATGATAGGTAACTCTAGATTCTGAAATAGTGTAAACTACTTTTACGACCATTCCATAATTTCAAAGGTGTTTCAGTAATACTTTTGAATGGAACACAGCTCAAAATGTAAGTTGTAGTCTATACTGCATAACCTCAAAACGAGTCAGGTAAGGAAGCATAACTCATCATAGACCAAACCATATCCAACAGGGTTTGATTTTCCCCTTCTGATATACCATTCTGCTGAGGTGTATCAGGTGTCAAGAGTTGGGATACAATTCCGTGTTCTATCAAATAATCTTGGAATTCCTAAATACTCTCCACCTCAATTAGATCGGAATGTTTTAATGGTTTTGTTTAATGCGATTTCAACTTTAGCCTTGTACTCCTTGAACTTTTCAAGGGTTTCAGAGTTATGTTGTATTAAATAAACATACACATACCTAGAATAATCATTAGTAAAAGTGATGAAATATTCAAACCGTTCTCTTGCCTTAACATTCATCGGACCACAGAGGTCTGAATGTACAAGTTGTAAGGGTTCTTTGGCCCTGTGACCTTTTCCAGTAAAAGATCTTTTAGTCATTTTGCCTCCAAGGCATGACTCATATACAGGTAGAGAATTTTCTTCTAACTCACTTAGAAGTCCATTCTTGACCAGTCTTTCAATCTTATTAGATTTGTGTCCTAATCTTAGGTGCCAAAGATGGAAATTTTCCTTAGGAGAAATTTTAAGTCTTTTATTCTGAATTATTACAATTTTAAATATTTCAGTATTCAGGACTAATTTAGTTACTAATGGTCTTAGCATATAAAGATTATCTTCCAACTTAGCATAACAAAGTTCTATACCATTCTTAGAAATAAATGCTTTATTCATAGAAAAATATACATAACATTTTTGTTTAATTAAACACTTTACAAAAATTAAGTTCCTCTTTAAATTACGAATAATAAATAAATTTTCTAATAAAATATATCTATTATGTAAAGTAAGCCAGAGTCCTCCCACTGCCACAGTTGAGACAAAGTGCCCAGTTTCAATACACATCATCATCTCCCCAGCCTCCAGTTACCGCTAGGAACTAATTTCCTGAAATGAAGAACAAACATGGTTAGTGATGCCTGAATTTATTATCCAGGCTTAATTATCATTCTTCACTAAACAAGTCTCCAAAACAAGTAAATCATATTTACCTTGCTTGTTCTTCTTCTTTTCTGCCAAGTATTAGCAACAAGGAGAATGTTTGAGACAAAATGACCATAAGCTAGATACCTTTTATCAACAAAGTCTCCATTTTTTGTGAGGGTAACCTTGTCAGCTTCTAGTACAATTTTAAGCCCAACCCGACTCAATAGACTTCCAAAAACCAGGTTCCTATGTAAGGAAGGTACATACAACACATTACTTAATGATAAAGTTTTTCCAGAGGTTAATTTTAAAAGAATCTTCCCTTTTCCAAATACTTCTTTCGTGGTAAAGTTCTCCATGGATACACAATCTTCGTCAGTAGAGTTCTAATAGTCTTGAAAAAGCTCTCAGTTTGAGCAAAAGTGTCTTGAAGGTCCGATGTAAAAAATCTAGTCAAATTTGTTTTCCACCAGATTGGCTTCCACAACAGCAACTATTATACCATCTTGTTAAGCAAGATTGGCTTGTGGGGTGGATCGTTGATCTAACCTTCATTTCATTTGATTACATTGGTAGGATTTGTGCTCAGGCTTCCCATAGACACAATAAATTACTTTCTACGTTTCAATTTTTCCATCAGCAACTTTGTGATATCTCTTTGAGAGGAATTATTCTTGTTAGGTTTGCTTGTTATGATTTTTTAACCTGTCTTTGTTAGTAGCAGCAGATTCAACCAAGTTAGCACCAACTGAATTTAGATTGTCAGAAATTTACTTATCTTTTAGCCTGTTAGCTTCTTCTATGCGCATGTGACTAATCAGCATCTAGAGTGTCATATCCTTCTTTTTGTGTTTCAGATGGTTTCAATATTCATTCAGGATGGGGGAAACTTCTCAAGCAACACTTTTTCTTGGAGAATTTTGCACATCTTCATATCTTCAGGCAAAACATTTGCTACCAAATTTTCACACTCATGGATTTTATCAACAACAGGTTTCTCGTTGGTCATCTAAAATTGTAGCCAATTTCCGACGACGTATTTTTTCCATGCAACATCATCTCCTCCGTACGAAGACTCTAGCATGATCCATATTGCTTTAGCTGAGTTTGGACCATGAATAGATCAAACATAGGGTCTATCATATGGTTGAGCAGATGGCCATAGAATATTTGTTATGTTTCTCCTATTTATCAGGATCGATCTTAGAGGGCTGCTTCAGTTGATTAGAAACAGTGATGGGTTCTTCAGAAGATTTTTGGATCAATGACAGTAGATACCTTCTTGATAGCAGCAGGTGCTTTTATGGTAAGGATATAATAAATCTCCAGCTACTCAATGAAGATCAACAATTTTGAAGACCAGTGGCGATAATTCATTCCATTGAGTAGTTCGAGCTTGGACAGATCGGGAAGAACCTTGCCGTTCTTGATTGACATCTAGAGAAAATAATTTCTTTTAGAGTGTAAATATAGATGTCGAAGAGTTGCTGCCCACTGCCCTGAAAGCAATTACGGTGCGACTAATTTTTAGGTTAAAAAATCAAATGGATAAGTAATAAAAAGTCATTTATTATTACTTTTTTCTTGCGCAAGCGCGATTACTCTAACTCGAATCTGCACGTTCGACGAGACGGTGGCGGCGAATGCATGCGTGTGGTAAAAGGGTTATACTTCCACCATCACCGCACTTTGGAGTTACCTTTAGCATGCCTTGGTATTTATACTTTTTAGGCATTGCTTAATTCTCCATTGTGAAACCGTTTCTTTTAACTTTTGCTATGGGCCTAACCCCAAAAGTCAGTTCCAACAGTCATAATGTTCCAGCTTTGAAGGAAATTTTCTCATGCTTTGTTGTGGGCCATTGGATATTCTATTGACTTTGTAGGCATTCGTTTACTGATGTTGAACTGATGTATCAATGTTGAACTTGGTGTTTTGTACTTTAACATATCCTTGTTTGAGAGAGGAGGAGATTAAAGGACCGTTTGATGACGTTCTTGTTTTCTATTTTATGTTTGTTGTTCTTGTTTCTCATTTTTCAAGACACTAATTTGTCTGATAACCATTTTTGTTTCTTGTTTCTAGATTTTGAAAAATGTTTCTAAGAAATGTGTCAAATTTAAGAAATTACAAAAAGTAATTTTTCCTATTCTATTTTAATTTTATGGAAACATATATACAAAGGTTTTTATTTGGTTTAGTAGTGCCTCCCTTGTTCATTATATTCCAGGTTTGAGCTTTTTTTTTTTTTTAACCTCCCCCTCTAGGATGGAAGGTAATATCAGATACTACTGAGCTAAACTCACTTTGGCAACTTTAATTAGTTTTTTCCTCTTTTTTCATTTCTTTACCTATTATTTTATTTTTATTTTTTATTTTATTTCTGCCATATTATTCATATTTACATATTTTTTTAATTTTTAATTTTGCAATATGTATATTTACATATTATTTAATTTATTTCTTCAATTTGTTATATGTATATTTATGTACTACTTTGAATGATAAATTCTAAAACTTGCAATATATATATTTATAAATCATTTTAATTTTTAATTTTATTTCAGAATAAGCGGGTTGGAAAAGATTCAACTTTTAACCTCTGATCGTTAGTGCAACTTTATGGCAGTTAAATTACACTCATTTTGACTACTAATTTTGAATTTAAATTTTGCAATATGTATACTTTTATATTTTCTACCAACATTTACATAATAACGTAATTGAGTTGGACTTAAGTCGACATTTGTTAAGACAAAGATCTCGAGTGATAGAAAATATTGCAAATTAAAATTTGCATGGAGAATAGTTTGTATTAGATAATGTAAGCTTTTGATCATTTCTTTTTAATGTGTTTGGATGCATATATATTATTTTTATGTTCTATAACTGAATTATGTTTTTAAAAAGAAAAAAAAAAAAAAAAAAAAAAACACGAAACAGACCAAAGTATATATCCCACAATTTGATTCGTGGTTGTGCTCTGTTTCCAAATTGGCTTTTAAGTAAGAGCAAAACTCGCCTTTCCAATCGCAATAGTAGACAAATGAATGACTAATCAAGGACGGCTCAACAGTAGTCCCTATAATTTATTCAAAGGGGAGGAAAATTTTTAAGAGATAAGCAAACAAAGTGTCAAAGTCTAACATTAAATTAGAAAAAGGAAACGATCATCAACATCCATCGAGAAAATTTTCTAACCCTATACCTCTTTATTCTGTATTTTTAATAATTCTCTCTAAACAAAATTGTTCTTCTTTTACTTCATAAATAGTAAATATATCTGTTCATTTTTTATTATTTATGTTTTTTAATTTATTCTTATTTGTAGATTTCATAACAAAATATAAGAACATCTCTTGATTGTAACGTATAAAAGTAAAGTCACGAGAGCTTATAACTAAAGTAAACAATAGTATATCATTTTAAAGATACGTAAACATTCTTGTTCCTTAAACAATTCAAAAGTTCACATGTTTATGCAAAAGTGTGAAAAAAACCCTATAATTAAAAGCAAATTGAGTTGGCAGTACTATCTCATGCTAGCTGCCTCTCTCTCTTTCTTTCTTCACCACACATAAAGAAAATAATTCCCCCATTGCCAAACATAGCCATCAATTTAACATTATCATCCCTCCTTTCCTTTCCTTTTTCCTTTTTCTTCTTTTCTTTCTCTCTCTCAAACATTTAAATTTGAGAGTTTTTAGAACAATTTCAGATCTAAGGTAAGAGAGAAAAAAGAAAAAAAAATTAGGGCATATGGGTTTTGTTGAAGAATACTTGCCAGCAATGGCTATGTTTGGGCTTCAAGTGACTTATGCCATTATGGCTCTTATCTCAAGGACTGCCCTGTTGAAAGGCATGAGTCCTAGAGTGTTTGTTGTTTATAGGCAGGCCATTGCCACTCTCTTTATTGCACCCATTGCTTATTTTTCCAGGTATTTATTATTAGTGTTTTTTTTTTTTTTTTTTTTATAATATGCGGGAGAGGGAATTCAACATCTAAATTCGAAGTTGATACTACAAGTACTATGCCCTTTGAGCTAAGTTCATCTTGACTAATTCATTCTTTATTCTCAGAATTGCGTTTTTTGTGTTTTTGTTTATGTTTTGTGGGGATGAAAGGTCGAAATCTAGGAGGGTGCCTTTGAACTTGAAGACCTTTTCTCTAATCTTTCTTGCTTCTTTTGTCGGGTACGATTCAGAAGACTTTCGGAAGACTCGTCGTCTTTTTCCTTATTAGGGTAAATATATTGAATGTTCCTTGAATTTAGGTAATTCTCAATTTCATATTCTTACTTTTGAAAATTCTTTATTTAGCTTCTTTTTTTTTCCTGTAAAAGAGACTACTTTGGTTTTTTATTAATCTTACATTTCGATGAATAAAATTTGCACCACACATTAACAAACTCAATTTCTTCCACACACAACTCAACGATACATCATTTTCTTTTGATTACAAAGCTTAATCTATTTAATAAATTGAGAATTATCTAAAAGATTAGCAAGAATCATTTTATATATTTACCCTTCTTTGTTTCTTTTTTTACTCTTCTCCTAATTTTGGAGGGTCTGGACAGTGTAACGATGAATCAAAACCTTTACTTTGAGGGAGTTTTTTTAGTTAGCTCGTCAATGGCGACGGCAATGACTAATTTGATTCCAGCAGTCACGTTTGTGATAGCAATGATAATCGGGTAAGTTGAAATGGTAAGATTTTATTATATAGCACTTAAACTTTTGAGTTTAGTAGTGATTTGATGGTTGTAATGGAATTTTTTTAGCATGGAGAGTTTGAAGATGGGAAGCTTGAGGAGTATGGCAAAGATTGGAGGGACAGTGGTTTGTGTGAGTGGGGCCATGTGCATGGCTCTTCTAAGGGGTCCAAAGCTTCTTAATACAACACAAGGTTTTGGGGTGAAATCTACATTATTTAATGTGGAAAGTGGAAGTCACAATGCTTGGTTATTGGGTTCTTTGTGTCTCTTTGGGAGTTCTTGTTGCTGGTCAATTTGGTTGATTTTGCAGGTATATTTTGATTTCATTGATATATATATAGCAATATTATTTTAATTTTTTTTTTTTATCATATGAGAAGTCAAAAATCGAACCTTTGATATCGAGATGTCGATAGAACATAAGGCTCTATGCCAATTAAACTATATTGGCATATAATAGTATTGGTCGTAAGGGATTAACTTTATTCATTTATTTATTTTCAAAGAAAATAAGGTTGTTTTGACTATTTTGGAAGTTTCTTTATCAAAAGAAAAAGTGAGCTTTTGTTGGGTTTTATTAGCTTTTTTTAATTCCTAGTTTCTTTATATTCTCAATTTGTTTTTTTGCTAGGGTTTTGTTTTTCAACTTGATTTTGGTTTTGTGAGTATAGTTAGATTAGAGGCTTGATTGGGATTTTTTTTTCAAGACAATTATGTTTTTTATGCTTTTAGGAACAATAGTGAATAAAGCATGTTTGAAAGATTCACTTAAAAAAAAAAGAGTTGAAAGGCTGTTTGTTAGATGTTTTGAACAAACAACAATAAATCTGGTAACTGTTAGATATCTATCATTGGACGATAGACCGTGTTAGACATTTATCAAATACGGATAGATTTTTATCACAGTCTATTACATCTATCTCGATAGATAGTGATATTTTGCTATATTTGTAAATAATTTACCCAATTTTCTAAATTTAAAAACACCCCATTAATTTTTTATGGGTTCCTCGATCATAATCCTTAAAAAACACAATTTTGTTAATCAAAGTCATGTTTGATAACTTGATGATTTTTTAAAAATTAAGCTTATAATTACTACTTAGACCAACATGAATTTGTTTATTTCGTTGTATAATTCTGAAGAATGGTTTTTAAAATCTAAAAAGAAAAACAGTTTCAATTCTTTTTAATCACCCATCTTCAAATGAAGTTGTCAAACTAATTTTTATAGATTATATTACTTTCTTTAAAGTAATATTTACAAAACAAGAAATGGGAAATAGTCGAAAAAATTTAATAATAATAATAATAATAATAATAATAATAATAATAAAAAAAAAAAAAATAATAATAATAATAATAATAATAGTTTGTTTATTAATAAAACAGGTACCAGCTTCAGCAAGCAATCCCGACAACTTATCTTTATCGGCATGGATGTGTTTGTTTGCGACAATTCAATCCATCACTCTTACTCTATTGGTCGAACCAATCGATCTACAAATTTGGAAAATACATTCAATTATTGAACTTATTTGTTACCTCTTTTCGGTAAGTTCTTTTCTTTTTTTTCTTTTTTTCTTTTTTTATAATTTTTTAGAATTTGAATTTAGGTCCGATTTCATAATCATTTTATTTTTTATTTTTGTTTTTGAAAACTTAACTTACGAGCATTACTTTTTGCTATAGTTTTCTTGCATAAAACCCTACTGAAGACGAAGAAAAAAAAAATTAAGGCTCATTTAAAAATATTTAAAAATCATTTTGTTTTTTATTTTTAGTTTCCAAAAATTAATCAAACCTATTTTCTCTCGATTTGTTACCCTACTTTGAATCTTTTTTAAGTAAAAGAGTTAAGTTTTTAGCCAAATTTCAAAAAAATAAAAAGTTTTTAAAAATTATTATTTTTTAGTTTTCAAAATTTGGCCCGTTTAAAAACACTTCTAAAATATAGCCAACAAAACTAGGGGTGTTCAAAAAACCCAAAAAAATCGATCAATCCAACCCAACCCGTGCAGTTTGGGTTGGGTTATCAACTCATTTGGATTGAATTGGGGTTCAAATAAATGAAAATTTTATGGGTTGGGTTGGTTCATGGGTTCATCTAATATAACCCAAACCAACCCGAGTTTATTATTAACTTTAAAAAATATATTTTTTTATTACATATAACACATTATTTATACATATATTGATTTTAATTTAATTTAATTTTATTTTTTTTAAATAATTTATTCTTCAAAACTCTTAAAAGTAGTTTCTTTGCACTCTAGAAATAAAATTTTCATTATATAAATTGAAATTGAGTTGTTAATTTTAATTCAATATATGAAAATAATTAAATAAGATTTTTCATATTTACGTTGTGTTTCGTTTTAGAAAAAAATTTAAAACAAATGACCCGATTAACTCGAACCAACCCAACCCAAATATTTCATGGTTGGGTTAGGTTGGGTTCATTTTTTAATAAGAGTTGTTGAAAGAAATTTACAACCCGAACAATTGGGTTGGGTCTAAAAAGTCTTTCAACTCAACTCAACCCAACCCAACCCATGAACACCCTAACAAAACTTTGAAAACTAATGGATGGAAAATGAGACTTGTAGGCTTAATTTTTAAAAATTTAAAACCAAAACCAAATGGTTACCAAAGATTGAATTCGAAAATTAAGGTTGTGTTTGGTAACCATTTCGTTTTTGTTTTTGGTTTTCGAAAATTAAATCTATTTCCTCCTCTCCCTTTTTTTTTTTTTTTTTTTTTTTTTTTTTTTACAATTATTAGTATTTTTCTCAAGTACAGTACTTAAATTCTTAGTCAAATTCTAAAAACAAAAATAAGTTTTTAAGAGCTTTTTTTTTTTAGTTTTCAAAATTGACTTAGTTTTTAAAACTATTGATAAGAAAAAGATAACAAAGAAAGAAATTTGGAAGTAGAAGTAGTGTCTATAGGCTTAAGTTTTAAAAACAAAAAATAAAAAACAAATAGTTATCAAACAAGGCCTAAATAAGTAGTTCTTAAAAATTTGATTTTTTATTTATTTATTTAAGTTAGAACTCAATTGCTTTTACGGTGAAAAGTCTATTAAAACTCGTAAAGAAACAAGTATATATATTTTCAAAAACAGAAACTAAAAAAACGAAATAAATATAGAAACTAAAAAACGCAATAGTTATCAAATGTAACGAAGGTAAATTGAGTTCTGATTTGTGTAAAAATTTGGTTTCTTAGGGAATTATTGGGTCAGGGGTTGCATTCTTCGTTCAAGCTTGGTGTGTTTCAAAAAGAGGACCTGTCTTCTCTGCAATGTTCAACCCTCTTTGCACCATTGTTACAACTATTTTGGCAGCTATAGTTCTTCATGAGGAAATTTTTACTGGAAGGTAAATTCTTTTCTTATATCTTTTTCATTTTAGATGCCTTCTTTTTCAATTTGATTGAAACAACTTTTTTTTTTTCTCTTTTTGGTTGGGTTAACTTTTGGGATGAGAATGAAAACGATTATTCTCGTTCAAACCCTAATCCTATAAAAAAAAATTATTCGATGGAGCCATCAAAATGTGACTATGACTATTTTATAAGATGTACATTTGACTCTTAATTATGCATGCATCCTAATCATTATAGGATACAAATTCAATGAACTTTTATTGTTTCTCTCATACATTCAATAATCGAAAACTATCATTGTGGGGTCCTCTCGAATAATCTTTTTAACCCTACCTTTCATTCCAAATTTTTAAGTCCTATTTTATGTATTTTGTTATTACAGGTTTCACCTCTCTTATATCTATGTATGTATGACGTATGTATAGAAAAAAAGAAATTTTTTAATACATTTTTAAAGTTTTCAAAACTTGGTTTAAATATTGATATAGCAAATTTAAAAAGTAAACTAACATAAAAAAAAAAAAAAAAAAAAAACTTATGGATAGAAGTAATAGTTATAAACTTAATTTTCAAAACTAAAAAATTTAAACCCATGCTTGATAACCTTTTGATTTTCTATTCTTTGAAAATCAAGTTTATAAACATCGTTTCCATTTTTAAGTTTCTTCATTTTATTTTCTACTGTTTTACCAACGTTTTAAAATATCAAACCAAAATTTAAAAACTAAACAAAATAGTTTTAATTTTTTTTTAAAAAAATTTGATTATGGATTCATATGTTTCTTTTAAACAATTTAAAACATTCATCCCCCCAATGCACATCCCTTTCTTTCATAGCCTTTTATGTTAAAGATGAGAAATTTCAATGAAAAGCAATAGGTAGAGTTTCCTCATCTTTTTTCTCATAAATTTCATTTTTGGAGCAAATTTTCAGCTTGTTGGGGGGTGTGGCTGTAATTATTGGATTGTACATTGTTCTTTGGGGAAAAGCAAAAGATTATGTGAAGGAAGAAGGCAAAGAAAAGCAAAGTGTTGAAAAAGAAGAAGTTGAGGGAAGCAACTGTCAAAATGATTTGGAGGAACCCCTTTTGTCTAAAGAATGTATACATCAAATTCGCTAGCCAAAAGAAATTTGTTAGTATTATATATTACATGTCAATTAATTTTTGTTTCACCTTGTTAGTTATTTCTAGACAAGCACTCTAATATATATCCTCCTTCTTTTTGGCCCAAAATTCTATTTTGTTTTTGTTCCAATAATTATATTTAGAATTTGAAATTAGAAATTGATTCATACCAAATTCTTTATTTGCTTAACAATTAAATTTGATTAAGATGAACTTAATTCTTTAGTGCATGATAACGTGATACTGTAAAGCAAGTATAACTCAATTGGTATGTAATATGTGTTAGTGATCAAGAGATCATGTGGTTTATGAATTCCCCTACCCCTATGATACTAAAAAAAACATGAAGTTACATCTCAAAATTAATTGAGTAACTCATATATCTTATAAATATTAATTGTCAGGTCACATCACCTCTCAAGATGATGCCTCTTGATGCCATATATTTGAGAACACGAGATTCCATCTCGAAACCAATTGGCTATATATGGGAGGCGCAATAAATCTTATAGGATCGGTATGGCAACTTTAGATGTGGTGAATAGAGTTTATTAAACTAATGAAAACTTTTTCCTAAATGTAGACCCAATTAAGCAAATTAATACACTTTTGCTAATAAGTAGTTTAAACAATAAATTCATACAAATAAATTGAACCCAAAATAATCAATAAGTTAATAACACTACTTTAAAGTATCTAGTTTGATTCTAATAACAAGATTGATGATTAATGTAAAAATTTAAGAACTACCAATCAAAATATGCAAATATGAGCAATTAATTCAAGAACAAATATTGCAATTAATTTTATGTAATAGACTATAATAAACATTATTTGAAAAATTAAAGTGGTATAGGGATAGAGAAATTAACACTGGAAATTCTTATAGTGGTTCGATCAAACTCAACCTACATTTACTTTCCCAAGCACCTCTTGGGATTTTGAATAAGGAACCTTATAGCGATTCGACTTTAAGTAGTGGAAAGAGTTAAATTCTAGTGAATTACCCTAGAGGAGTTTGGGAAGTTGATGTAGGCTGATTGTGTCGAACCACTATAAATTTTTCGGTGTCAATTTCTATATCCTTATACTACTCTAATTTTGTAATTAATTTATTATAACATTTTATTGCTTGAATTAATTGCAATATTTGTTCTTGAAATAGATTGCTTATATTGGTTTAATTTTGAATGGATCGTTTCTAAATTTTCATATCATTTACCAATCTTTTTAATATAATTAAATAGGGTGCTTTAAAGTGCGATTCTTAATTTCTTGTTTAATAGTGAAATTATTTGCATGAATTTTTTGTTTAAATTACTTTCTAGCAAAAAGTTTATTGATTTGTTTAATTGGGCCACCTTAAGAAAAAAAATTAATTAGTTTTAATAAACTCTATTCATCGTCTCCCTTAGGGTTACATACTGATCTTACAAAAATACTATTTTAGTTGTTATACTTTCAATAAATCTTAAATTTAGTCTCTCAAAATTACTTTTTTTAATGAGTTAAATAATAGTAGTAATTTTTCATACAAAACATACACTATGGGAATATATTTTCACAATTTATAAAGAGAATTATAATAGACTTTATATATATATATATATATATATATATATATATATATATACTAACTATTGATGCTAAAATTCGGATATAGAAAAGAGTCTGACTTTCATGTGACAACAATGATGAATTTGTTTAGAGGAAGAATAACTTAACCTGTAAAAGAAAGGGAAACCTACACATCGGTATGATATTTATCATACTCAATCTGATGCTTAAGTCCAAGAATGAATTAGTGTGGAAGTTTTAGGATTTGAGTGTGAGAACTGACTTACTTTTCCTAGAATTATAATGATGTATTTATAAGAATAAATGACCTCGATTATCCTCCATCATTTCAAAGCTACATTAGAATGACCCTAATCTCCTTGAATTAGGGCATGTCTCATTAACCATTTTGCTAGGCTTAGTCTCTGTGAGCATCTTCCCCTAGATTCATTTTGGTTCAAAAATGACGTTTTTAGACTACGACATGCACATGCTTCTCCCATTAGGCATTTTGTTAGATTCTCGATTTGGGTTAAGACCCATGTGAAGCCTCTTTCGTAGGTTTATTTTGGTCCTATGATACTACTTTTAACTCAAATCATATTATTATTGTTGTTGGCTATGTCACTTCCATTTCTATTTTGAATCAAATTACGTAGTTTGATCTAAAATCACCTATAATACTAACTCTTAAGTACATACGCAATCAAAATAAAACAAAATTCGAAGGGCATGCAAAACCAAAATTATTTAACCCATCGAATAAAAATAATGAGTTTAAAAATGAAAAATAAATGTTCTCCCAAAAAAAAAAGTGAAAAAGAAATAATGTGATATAATTGGATAGGGCCACAGACCAAAAATAATTATTGTACGTAGGAACTAAGGGAACAAGTAAGTGATAACATGTGACTTCAATTGAGGTTTGTTTTAATTCTTATGAAATGATTGTTGGTTCTTGGACATTTCCGACACATTTACATCAATATTATTAAACATCTCTAAAGGGAAAAAAAACACTTTTCCAGCTCAATTTTGAATAATTTTCTGGAAGTTGGCGTAAAAATGTGTTTACAAGGGGTAGAATTAACAAAATTCCACTTCATATATCACTAAAACCCAACGCTAATTTCACTTTTTGAAGTTATATATGGTTGGGATTTTTTTAAATCAACATATGTTATATATGGTTGAGATTTTTCTTTTTAAATCAACATATGTTTATGATATAAAATCAACACATGGGTTGGGATTATTTCTTCTTCTTTTTTCTTAAAATCAACCTTTATCCATGTTGTAGTGTGCTTATGGAATTTTTCAATATTTTCATATATTTTTATGATACATATTGATATACATGAGGGTATTAAGATTAGGAAAATTGTCGATTTTTACTCAAATTTTTTTTTTCTAATTTAAAAGTAAACTCATTTTTAAAATCTATATTTTTTTAACTTCTTTTCGGTCTTTAAGTGGAGGGATCCACTACATGAAAATATCATTTTGCCCCTCAAATGCTCATTCAATTATCTTAGATATGAAATCACCCAACTTACCTAAGTCACATATCTTAAATTAGAAACTTCAATATTCAGTTTCACATTTTGTTTTCAAGATAAAATTGCTTTTCCTGAAGGTCCCAACTTTAGAGAGATAATCATTTTCAAATGGTCCTAAGTTCAAAGGAACAATTTCTTTTCTTTTTGAGAGTTCTAAAAGAGACAGATATGTTAAAAAGTAGTTGTTTATTTTTTTATGTTGAAAAGTAGTCATTTGTCTCATAAAGTCAAGTTTGTAAGTAAGTCTTTTGTCTTGTGAAGTAACTTCACAAAACAAACTTATAACATTACGAGACAAACAAGATAGTTTGTTGTTTGTCTCCTAAAGTTATAAGTTTGTCTTGTGAAGTTATTCCACCAGACAAAAGATAGAAATAAACTCAACTTTACAAGACAAAAGATAGAAATAAACTCAACTTTACAAGACAAAAGATTGACTTTTGTCTCTCGTTAAGTTGAGTTCATTTTTGTCTTTTGTCTCGTGAAGTGACGACTGTGAACGAGACAAACGACAAAGAGCTTTCAAGCTAATTTACAAACTTCCCACTATTGTGTCTTGTGAAGTTACTTCACAAGGCAAAAGACGGAAATGAACTCAACTTTATGAGATACAAAAGTCAATCTTTTGTCTCGTGAGTTGCGTTCATTTCTATCTTTTATCTCGTGAAGTAACTTCACAAGATAAACTTGTAACTTTACGAGACAAATGGTAGACTATCTCATTTTTCTTGTAATGTTGTAAATTTGTCTTGTGAAGACAAAAGACTTACTTACAAACTCAACTTTACGAAACAAACGATTACTTTTCAACATGAAAAAATAAAAGACTACTTTTTAACATACCTGCCTCATTTGGAACTCTAAAAAAGGAAAGAAATTGTTCCTATGAACTTCAGACCCTCTGAAAAGGATTATTTCTCTAAAGTTGGGACTCTCATAAAGTATTTCTATCTTGAAAACAAAATAGAAAACTGAAGATTGAAGTTTCTAATTTAAGATATATGAGTTAGGTAAGTTGAGTGATTTCATATTCAAGGCAATTGAATGACCATTTATTGAGGGGCAAAATGGTAAGTTTCATGTGGTATTTTAAATGTTGAAAAGATGGAAAATAGGTTAGAAAAAGTAGATTTTAAAAATGAGATTACTTTTGAATTGGAAAAAACTTTTTGGGTCAAAATCAACAATTTCCATTAAGATTGTTTGGGTTTTAGGCTATGGGTTTTATGGTATATACTCTATCATATGATTATGGAATAAGGCTTTAAAAACGTTTTCTGATGTATGCATTCATTCTTATGATATATATTGAGGGGTTTATCAAGTATCCATGTCTTAATGAACGTGTTGGTTTCTCATTGCTTAGGTTTATATGAAATATATTGGGATATAAAATAGGGGTTTATATGATATAGTTTGGTATAAATGATCAATGAATAAGGTTGACTGATATATACTACAATGTTATATAATTATGGGCTCGGTTTCAACTTATTTGCTTGATATACTCTTTCACCTGGGCTAGCTGCTTGACTTATATACTAAAATATATGTTCAATTTATGTACTGAATTGTCATATGTCATTTATGCACTGTCATATGTCATTTATGCACTGAGGTATAACTTATACAGATGGTATTTATGAGAAATTGTGCAAAGTGTGATATATTCCCTACTTTATATATACATATTGCATGTTATAGAAAATGGTTGGGGTAAAAATGTCAACTAAGTAGAGAATGAAGAAAAAAAATGACAAAGATAAAGTTATCATGATAGAGTATACCTGGAACTTATAAGAAAAGTACACTGACAAATATGTTATTACAGGATGAACCAATCTAACATGAAGCATGAAAAAATTGAAAAAGTCAAATTTCCAGACTCATCTGAATTTTGTCAACGTCTTTCTGGAGATACAGCTAAAGAATTTATGCGTTTGAAGATAGTTCAACCCCATAAAGATCTTTCGGTAGATGAGGAGAATGACACTATTGGAATTCAAATAATTCCATATGGTTACTCATTTGATGTATGTTCAAAACTCATAATCAAATTACATATTCTATATTTGTATGTTCTAATATAAACTTATATTTACAAGCCAAAAAGAATGCTTCTCATGGTGATAAGCATAAAACAAATGACAAAACATATGAAGACAATATAGTGAAGGAAACTATCGATGAGGTATACTTGTTTAATGCGAAGATATGACATCAAACTAGTGGGAATAAAAGAGCCAAACTGCGAAGCGATTCTGAAAAAGCCAACAAGGTATATAATGCATATACTTTGATATATTTTTGTTATCGTTACATTACCAATGATCAACCTCTTGAGGGATCTCGAAAGACTTGTAATGGAACGCTTAGCACAATTAGCATTTTTGTACTGAATATTCGGGTATCAAATTTGGTATGGATTATTGAAAAATAAGACAAACTTTTTGGTTTATTGGGGCGATGGGGATTCGTAATTTTCCTCCGAGGAACAGGCGAAAACGCGAACACTCAAGAAATCCGTCGGACATGCAGATTCACACCATTTATATTTCACATATACATTTGCAACAGCCAAATAGACAAATCGGGGAAAACAGAAGATAAAATTTGAATTCTAAGGCAGAAAAAATATAAAGTGCATGGAACTAGACAACTGATATGAGGTATGTTTTGTATAAACAGACTTTGAAACAAAGCTTGATTTGAAAATTATAACGTTAGATAAAATTTAGTGTGGGATGCACCATTACTCCTACCTAGACATATGTGGTCTGGTGTATAAAAGTTGAACATCTATAGAAATTTTGAGGTCATTAGAAACATTAAGGATAATTGGAGAAGGAAGCATTTTAGAAAGTTCTTAAGTTGTCATTTTGGCCATTTAAATTTGAGAGATAAATCGTTAGATTTAGAATACAAGAGTTTGAACAAATCACATGTTTAAACTGTGGAGAGTTGCCAACTTTGAACATGCATAAGTTTAGTGTCAGATTCCTAAACAAGTATTTCAAACAAGAAAACCTATTAGAAGGACATTTTTAAGCTAGATGTTCATGACTAGGGAGTCGGTAAAGAAGAATGATAGAATGGAATTGGCTTGTACAATTTCTTATTGGGTAATCAAGTAACCACGGGTGTTGATATTGATCACATAAGGATGTTGGACGATGAAGAACAGTTTGAACAATATCCATGGGGTCGAATAACTTATATGACCACAATAGGAGGACAATTGCTATTAGGCGGAAGTATAATTAGGCTTTTCACGTCATTAGGAATGTGTCAACGACCCTCATTACCTAATGGAAAAATTATGTCTCTATGTATTGAAAAAAGAGTTTTGTTCAAGTAGTATGGAGAAACAAGCTCCTTAATAACGAATGCTTCACAATAAGAACAATAGATACGCGAGAGCATGAAATCTGCAACAAATCTCATAACCTACAACTATAGCGTTTGTAGCTAGATGAACATCATGTTGATTAGATCCGTCAATCACTTGATATTACATAGCATTTACTGAATAAAACCAAAAAACAATATAACGAATATTAGACATTAGATTTCCAAAATTAGCATTAAATATATTATGTACTAACCCGCATTGATCAACCCATCTCAATTTGTTCCCTTCTCTGATTCTCAATCGACTTGGTGAAATCTGTAACTTCATATGCTACCTCTCATTCCATCTATGGTATAATCACTTTTGTGACATCATTCTTAAATCTTCTAAGATGGATGACACAAGCAGCTCTCTACCATCTAAAATAGCAACATCCAAACTCTAAGATATGTTTATCATCATAACATTGTATCTTCTACATATAGAATAAACATGAGCCCATTTCGAAAATCCAATTTTTTATAACTCAACTCGTATACCTCTTGCACTTGATTCCAAATAACACATGTGATATTCGAATTTTACAACATTGAAAACTTTGACACATGAATAAAAGATGTTGTCAATAAGCTTATCCTTGAGCCTAAACTTCAAATTTCTACACAAATGTACAATGCACATGTAATCACAGATATTGGGAAGTATTAAATCAACTGCTTTAATTTTGCTCTTATGTTGATCAGAAACAATCACGACAGTACTAGTATCAATAATTATTCACTTCAATTGGACAAAAAACCATTACCATGAAGCATCATTCTCACCATCAACAACAAACAATGCCAACTAAAAAAAATTGATCATTTGCATTTGGAGTAACAACAGTTAACAAAGTCCTAGGGTACTTATTCTTCAAAGATGTACCATCCACATAAATCATTGGTTGGTAATGCTTCCAACAAAAAATTAATGTAACAATTGACATGAAAAAATATACAAATCTGTCATCATCGTCAATATGGTATTCAATAATTAAATCTATATAATCAAAATGTATATCAAAATGTAGAAAAGTTTATATAACATATAAACAAAATAACTAATCGTATTTACACGATACAAATAAAGCATATTCAGTATATACCAAAGTTTTTACTTCCAACATATACGCAAAAATAGGGATCCTTTTGTATGAGTATTTAGGAGTGTTTAGTGCATTCAATGCAGCTTCTCAAGCATGTCAAGCTTTCTAATAACTAATGTTTAAACCATGCTCGGATCTTATATAATGTACGATTTCTATTGGAGTGGTTAATTCATTACCATAATTGCTAATCTTCCTTAAAATACAAACCTTGAATGGCTTACTTATGATCTATACAAACCATGCTCGGATCTTATGATCTATCAAGTAAATACAAACCCTGAATCTTATAATATCTTCGTCAAAATTAGATATAATCCATAAATCACTGCCATCATCTCCAAAACGAGTAGCTTGAATCTTTCGATGATATACATGAACCACACATTGTACTACCAAAACATAAGGATTTGATTTTGTGCGTGTTATACTAAAAGTTATCTCTGATCATGATAGATCACAAAACTTTTTGTAATATATACTTATAAGCAAACATGTCATCCACCATAACTTAAAAACTGGGAAAAACTTAGCAACATCAATACTATGAAAGAATCATCCTTCAAGAGCATCATGATTACTCTACTTGACCCAATTATTGATGTATTATCCATAGTTAATGCTAGAGCATTTTTTGCTTCAACAATTATTGAACACAATTGTTCAACACCAATGGACACAAAGTTGTGCAACCATTGAACATCATTATCGTTTCTAATGTCCAAGCCTTTTTTTATGAAATCCTTAAATCTTATACAAACAAACAACTGGGGGGGTGCAAAATCGCGTATAGTACATAAGCTCTGAATAATTGATTGTTCTAACTTGATAAATGTCTTTCCATCATGCATGACAATCCCTGCTAATTTGTAATCTATAAAATTGTTCATTTCATTGAAATAATCATCATATAAAATTGGCATGCAAACGATACCTAATTAGTATGACATACATATTAGAACATCTGAGATACATACATACATACATATATACATATATACATACATACATATATACATATATACATATATACATACATATATACATATATATATATATACATACATATATACATACATATATACATATATATATATATACATATATATATACTCAAAATAAACAATGAAATGTAAGAAAAGAAATCAAATAAGATTCATCATATCAAAATGGCATTTGTATGGCACACATATCAAAACGTCATGGGTACATAGTGCATACAATATACACTATGAAATATATGTGATGACAAGGCATAATATAAACATACTTGATACGAACCGTCCAAGATATTTGTAGAAAATAACAAGTTTTTTAAGTAGTTTTTTATTGGGTTTTTTGGAAATTTAAAGGCCCAATGACATTATTGTAATTATTGAACAGTGGCAAACTTGTAATTATCCCTATCTTCTCCAAAATTAGGGCATTTTCGTTTTGTCTTATTAGCTGAAGAGAAAATTGAGAGAAGCAGCCGAATTGGACTTGAAGACAGATATGTAGCCGTCTCAAAGGGAGAGCCGAAAGTCGTCTGAAGCAATCCGTCTGCCGCTTCTATGGGTGACGAGTTCTGACGTGGGCGAGCGTCCGCGGTGGTGGCGTGGGTGTCCGGCAAGATTGTTGGGTGTCGGCTTCGTGGAAGTGCAGCGGCCGGTCGAAGAGCCGCTCAGTTGGACGGTGGAAGCAGCAGCCGGTCAGATCTGGTTTAGCGTGTGGGTTTGTTTGCAGATCTAGTTTTGGTGGTCCGCCGGTTAGAGTGGGGTAACACACTGTTTTGGGCTGTTTAGCAGCAGGTTGTTCTCAGTTTTCAGAGGCGACGTTGTGTGCGGGTCTCTCTTGGTATCAGTTGATATTGAAATTACAGATTGGTGATTTCGTTGATTATCTGTAATTTTTAAATTCCTTTATTGCTCATTAATAAATTAATTTAAGCTGGTTCTCAAAGTGGATGTAGATCAAATTGGTCGAACCACTATATATCTTGGCGTTCTTTACTGCTTTCGATTTATTTCTGCTGATTGTTTGCGCTGTTTGGCCATCTAAGTTAGGTTCAGAAACTCTCACAAGCGATATCAGAGCTTCAGTTGATCCAAAGAGGTTGTGCGGTAGTGTGTGCTGACATATTCTTTGTCCAGATTTTTTTGTGGAATTAATTTGACGGGTGGCTTCGATGTCTACACGGTTCGAAGTTGTTAAATTTGATGGGAAAGGTGATTTCGGGTTATGGAGGAAAAAGATTAAGGCTATTCTGGTATAACAAAAGGTAGCCAAAATCTTAGACGAAGATAACCTTCCACCAACAATTACAGAAGCTGAAAAAAGGGATATGGATGAGATGGCCTATTCAACAATAATTCTGTATCTGTCAGATGGAGTGCTTAGGCTAGTAGATGAGGCCACTACTATAGCGAAGTTGTAGAAGAAATTGCCAAATAAATTATATCTAAAGGAAAAATTCTTTGGATATAAGATGGACTCAAGTAAAGGCTTAGAAGAGAACCTAGATGAATTTCAGAAGATTATAGTTGATCTCAATAACATCAGTGAGAAGATGTCGGATGAAAATCAAGCAGTTATTCTTCTGAATTCTTTGCCAGAATCGTATCGAGAAGTTAAGGCAGCTATTAAATATGGACGAGAACGAGAAATCTCGAGATTAAAAAGGAACGCAAGAATAGGGAGTTACTCATGGTCAGAGGCAGAAATGAGAAAAAGAACGAAAAAGGAAAAGAGTCGAGATCCAGGTCGAAATCAAAGGGGAAAAGCAAAAAGTGTTTCCTATGTCATAAAGAGGGACACTTTAGAAAGAATTTCCCTATGAATAAGAGCAAGGAAGCATCAAGTAGCCTAGGAAATTCTAGTGCAGCAAATATTTCTGATGGGTATGATTCAGCAGAGGTTTTGATGGTGTTCAGTAGGGACATTCAGAATGCTTGGATCATGGATTCAGGGTGCAAGTTTCACATGACTCCTAATCGGGATTTCTTGATTGACTTTCAGGAAAATGATGGGGGATCAGTTCTACTTGGTGATAATAATGCTTGTGATGTAAAAGGAATTGGGTCAGTTCAAATTGCAACACATGATGGTATGATCAGAATTCTTACAAATATAAGGTATGTTCCAAAACTCAAACGAAATCTAATTTCTTTGGGCGAATTAGATAGATCAGGTTATTCTTATAAATCTGAGAATGGAGTTCTGAACATTATCAAGGGTTCTTTGGTTAAGCTGAAGGGGACTTTGAGGAATGGTCTTTATGTGTTGGAAGGTACAGCAGTTTTAGGTAGTGCTGCTATTGCATCTGGGAAAGAAACAGATAAATCTATGTTATGGCATAACAGATTGGCTCATGTGAGTGAAAAAGGTCTGCAAGCTCTTTCACAACAAGGTTTGCTTGGAGGAGTTAAAGACATTGAACTCCTATTTTGTGAACATTGCATAATGGGAAAGTATACCAGAGTGAAGTTTGGGAAAGGGAAGCATTCTACTAAAAGAATTTTAGATTATATTCATTCATATTTTTGGGGTCCTACAAAGGTACCTTCTATGAGAGATTCGAGATACTTTATGTCAATCATTGATGATTTTTCAAGGAAGGTGTGGATGTATCCACTAAAACAGAAGGATGAAGCTTTTGGGAAATTTCTTGAATGGAAAAAGCAGGTTGAGAACTAGATAGTCAGGAAGGTAAATTATCTGAGGATGGACAATGGTTTAGAATTTGTGAATCATAAATTTGATAAATTTTGCAAATCTGAGGGAATTACGAGGCATTTCACTGTTACGTACACTCCACAGCAAAATGGTTTAGCTGAGAGGTTCAACAGAACAATTATGGAATATACAAGATGTCTCTTGACAAATGCTTCATTACCCTTGAAATTTTGGGGGGAAGCTGCCCAAACAGCTTGTTATCTTATTAATAGGAGTCCGTCTTCCGCTTTAGGCCTAAAGACTCCTCTGGAGATATGGACAGGAAAAGCTCCAACCTAGGATCATCTCAAAGTGTTTGAATGTTCAGCTTATGCTCATGTTAAGAAAGGGAAGTTGAACAAGAGGGCACTGAAATGTATGTTTATTGGCTATCCTCAGAGTGTTAAAGGATATAAACTTTGATGCTTGGAAGAGGGCAGAAATAAATGCATTATCAGCAGAGATGTGACCTTTAATGAAACAGAGATGTCATTTCATGTCAAAGAGCAGCAGAAACAGCAGACAGTTGATCAGGTTGAGGTAGAGGTTAGAATTGATTCTAAAGCACAACCATCAGTTAGTTCAGGTGATTCCAGTGATCAGTGATCCAGTTCTGATGGTAGATAGCCTCAACTGCAGAGAACTTTGATTGATGAGGGAGCTTTTGTTGAAGAAAGCTCAAATGGCAGTGACCTACAGAACTATCAGCTTACACGTGACAGGCCTCAGCGAGTGAGGCAAGCTTCTACGAGGTATGGTTATGCTGATTTAGTTGCTTATGCTCTTACTTGTGCAGCTGGCAGTATTGAAGCAGAGCCTCTTACTTTTGAGGAGGCTATTGTATCTAATTCGAAGGAACAGTGAAAGGATGTTATGGAAGTAGAGTTGTTCTCGTTGCAGAAGAATCAGACATGGTCATTGGTTCCAAAGCCTCCTAATCAGAAACTCATTCAGTCAAAGTGAATTTATAAAATCAAGCCAGGTACAGGAGGTGACAGCAAGCCTAGGTATAAGGCTACACTAGTAGCCAAGGGCTACACTCAAAAGGAGAGAGTTGACTTTCATGAGATTTTCTCTTCGATGGTGAGGCATTCGTCCATTCGATTAATTTTATCTATTGTTGTTCACTTTGATATGTTTGTTGAACAGATGGACGTTACCACAACTTTCCTTCATGGTGACTTTGAGAAAGTGATCTACATGGCTCAACCTAAGGGCTATGAGGTGAAAGGAAAGAAAGACATGGTTTGTCGTCTTCATAGGTCCATTTATGGACTGAAGCAATCACCAAGACAGTGGTATATCAGGTTTGACACCTTTATTCTGAAGCAGGGGTTTCACAGGAGCTCTTATGATGCCTGCGTGTACTGGAAACTATCTCAGAAAGGTACATATACTTATCTACTTCTGTATGTAGATGATATGATTCTGGTGTCTAAGGATTATTCTGAAATCTGTGATCTCAAGAAACGATTGAGTAGTGAATTTGAGATGAAAGATTTAGATTAACTGACAAGTATCCTAAGCATGGATGTGAAAAGAGATAGGGAGAAAGGTTTTAACCATTTCACAGGAGAGTTATGTGCATAAACTGCTTGAGAAGTATAATATGTCTGGTTGTAAGGAAGTTTCGACACCCTTAGCATCTCATTTCAGGCTTTCTTCGTCTCAGTGTCCTGTTATTGAACAAGAAAGGTTAGAGATGGCTAATATTCCCTATTGTAATGCTGTTGGAAGTATTATGTATTTGATGATTTGTACTAGGCCTGACTTGGGATATGCTATGAGTATGATAAGTAGGTTTACGTCAAATCCTGGGAAGGAGCATTAGAATGTAGTTAAATGGATGCTTCGATATTTGAAAGGTAGTGCCAGTATATCATTGTGTTTTAGCAGGGATTGTGATAAATCAGCACTGTTGGAAGGCTTCACAGATACAGATTATGCTGCAGACCTTGACAAAAGAAGGTCTCTATCAGGTCACATTTTTTGTTTGTTTGGTAATGTGGTCAGTTGGAAGGTTGCTCTACAGTTAGTTGTTGCCTTGTCTACTACTGATCAAAGTATATTTCAGTGGGTGAAGCTGTGAAAGAGGCAGTGTGGTTGAAAAGAATAGTTGATGAGTTGTTGTCGTTGGAGTTCATTCCTATCGTCCGTTGTGATAGCCAAAGTGCTATTCATCTTGCGAAGAATCCATCTCATTACGAACGATCTAAGCATATGGATGTCAAATTTCATTTTATCAGAGAAGTTGTGGCCCAGAAAGATGTTGAACTGGTCAAGGTTCATACAGTTGAAAATTTGTCAGATATGTTAACTAAGGTTCTTCTAGCCCATAGGTTCAAATACCTATTAGATGGGCTGAATATTAAATCTAGAGTGTCCATGATTAGGAAGATCTGAAGAATCAGCTCTGGCACTTAATATCTTGTTATGGAGGAGCATTTCGTAGAAAAATAACAAGTTTTTTAAGTGGTTTTTATTGAGCTTTTTGGAAATTTAAAGGCTCAATGGCAATTATTGTAATATATTGAACAGTGGCAAACTCTGTAATATATCCCTATCTTCTCCAAATATTAGGGCATTTTCGTTTTTGTCTTATTAGCTGAAGAGAAAATTGAGAGAAGCAACCGACTTGGACTTGAGGAACAGATTTGTACCGTCTGAAAAGGAGAGCCGAAAGCCGTCTGATAGCAATCCGTCCGTCGCTTCTCGTCTGTGGTGACGAGTTTCTGACATGGTGCGAGCGTCCGCGGCGGTGGCGTGGGTGTCCGACAAGATTGTTGGGTGTCGGCTTCGTGGAAGTGCAGCGGTGCGGCTCGAAGAGCCGCTCAGTGGACGGTTGGAGTAGTAGCTAATCAGATCCGGTTTAGCGCGTGGGTTTGCTTTGCAAATCTAGTTTTGGTGGTCCGCTGGTCAGAGGCGCGGTAGCACATTGTTTTGTGTTGTTTAGCAGCGGGTTGTTCTCAGTTTTCAGAGGCGGACGTTGTGTGCACGGTCTCTCTCGATATCAATTGATATTGAAATTACAGATTGGTGATTTTGTTGATTATCTATAATTTGTAAATTCCTTTATTGCTCATTAATAAATTAATTCAAGCTGGTTCTCAAAGTGGATGTAGACCAAACTGATCGAACCACTATATATCTTGGTGTTCTTTACTGCTTTCGATTTATTTCTGCTGATTGTTTACGTCTGTTTGGCCATCTAAGTTAGGTTCAGAAACTCTCACAATATCAAATTATTAATTATATTTTATTTAATTATTTTATTGTAATTTTATCGTTTTTTTGTTATATTAAGTCAAGTTATTTCTGTCATTTTACTATGAACTATATATGATGTGGTATTAGGATTTTCATTGAGAGGCTATTGAAGCATTGCCTTTAAGTTGTTTTGAGTTAAGTTTTACGATGAATCAAATTTGGGATTTGTTCTTATTTCAAGTTTAGCCAAAAGAGCTTCTTGAATTTTGCAATTCATGAATTGAGTTGCATGTCAAGAACATTCAAGTGGGATTGATCATCTTATCTTGTGGAGTGTTCGAATATTGGGCCAGGGAACTTATTCTTTGTTTCAAGAACTTTGATCTTAAGAAAATCTGTGTCTAACCCAATCCTTAGGGTTGAAATCGAATCAATTTGGGGGTTTTAGTGATTCACAATTAGGGGTTCTCATTCCAAAAAGGTTTCTAATTCCAATTAGCTAGAGTTTTCGTATCATTTGGTATAAGAGACTATGCTCTAGATTATGTATATGTTTTATTGAACTATTTCCTTTGTTGAGTCTATTTTTAAATTAGGGTCCTTGTTTTGTTATTCTTTAAGAAAGAATATTGCATCAAAAAAATTAGGAGATTTTCATTTCAATTGGAGGTAAGAAAAAAACAAGGTAGAGGTTGGTGTTTTTTTGAATCAAAATTGCAAGAAAGAAGAGAGAAAGAGAATTCGGATTTGGGAAAAAATTGAAATAGAAAAAAGAAAAGGTAAAATTGAGAAGCTGGAGAATTCGAAGTTGGGAAAATTTTTCAAATTGAGAAAGAGTTTAAAAAAAAAAAAAAACTAAAATCAGGTTGACAAAACGTGAATTCGGTGGTGGGAAAAAAATAACTGGAAATAGGCACATAAAACAAGCACTTCAATTAAGCAGATGAATTTTGTAAGTTGTATATGCACAAAGAAAAGCTTCAAGGAATAGTTGTCATGTTGCTTGAAACATGTTTCCATTGTTTTATAGAAGTATTTCATTCCAAGTATCTTCTTTGAGAGGAGGAAATTGATTCCATATTTGATCACCATCATTATAGTGAAAAGGGAAAGGTAAAACTTATTATTTCTACGTTTGTAGATTATGCACTAACATGGTGGAGTCATTTCTTGTAGAAAAGCAGGAGAAGTGCAAATCATGCAATTGAAGGAACGGAATTTCCCGCGGTTCGTGTGAACGTCGTACAATTTGAATTCAGTTTATATACAAAAAAAATTGAGAAGAAAACATGCTTCAAAAATAGGATAAACATTAAAAAACCTAAGCATGTTTTCTATAAAGAATTTAGAGAAAAGAGGAACTCACCCTTGACGAATCACAAAACTTCACGAGATCCTCTTCTTTGCCTTGGTCTCAAACCCTTCTCGACTTCTCACGTTCACTAGTTCATGAACATAGTAAAGACTCCAAACAAGAACACCACCACAAGTGAAACCTTGTTATTCTCAGGAAAACAAAGAAAATGGAAGTGTGAGTTGCAAAAGAGTTTTTGGCAAATGGATATTTTGAGAGAGATTGAGAGAGTGAGAGAACTCTGAGAGATTTTCTTAATTCTTCAGTATTGCGTTTTTCTCAACAACACAAATTAGAGAAGATGGAGGGAGAGAGAGTTATTTTCAATATTATATTAAAATCAAGAATATTAATTAATATTTATAATATGGTTATTTAACTATTAATAAACCATATTATATGCATTTATAATCATATTATAATGCAACTTCCTCTTATAACCTACAGTCTTAATATGAATCAAATTCATATTAAATTTTAATGTATAGTATAAATCATATGTATATATATATATATATAATATTTGAATCTCATTCAAATATTTTTCTCTCACATATTATATAGTTTTAATTATAAATCATATTTATAATTAAATATATATTCTAATGTATCAATATACATTATACATTATATTAATCATATTAATATAATTCATTACTTAAATTCCTATAAATAATTTGAATAATTCAGATTAATTCAAAAACAATTATTCCTTGTTTTTATCCTTAGTGAGCTAACAAGGGAACCTTATGGACCTACAGATCAGAAGCTCCAATCATACGAGATTAATCAATCAAACTCTTTAATTGGATTAATCAACATTCGTTAACTGTCAATGACTCCACTAAGGACCTGTTGGGATTGGTGTCCTAATTCTCCTGGAGTCTCATTGTTTGTAATGATACACATTGTTTGATGAATAAAATAATTGTTATTTCATTCTGACATTTACTCATATCCAATAAACAAAGCTCCATGGTTATCTTATGTGAACTTAAGCATGTATATATGATATACAAGTGGATCATGACTTAAGTGATAACCTAAATGGGTCTGTATTATAAGGATTAAGTTGGGATACCTAATCCTGGTGAGACTACGGATACGACCTGCTTTGTAGAGGTTTGCAAGTGTTGTAAACTACTACAAATGGTAGATCCTGACCATTCATGTGAAGACGTGCGAGTGGGGTGTTCTATACAAAGAGTTTGTATAAGACCGAACCACAAAATGACTAGACTTTGTATATAACACTGTTAATACTAGAGACTTACATCTCACCTAAACGACCATATGTGACACGACCTCAATCCTTAGTGCTTTGGGAACTCCTACCTTTGAGGGCGGTCCTTTGATTAGTATGGGTGAGAGTGGCTAGATTGCCAACTCAACATGTCTACCTTTTTAGGGACATGTCTGATCTAGGAGCTAGGAATTCAATCCACAAAATGGAATTCACTCCTTTCCCAAAGCAAGGATAAGTAGAGAGATTGCTCCCTTAAGGGCTGATTCTGGGACTTGAACATAGTGGCCACAGCTTCTTTTTAGAAGAGAGGACTCAGTCATAGTAGGACTATGACTTATGTTTATTAGAGGGATCAATGGTACTTAAGGAGATAGATGTAACTACAGGGGCATAACGGTTATTGGCTGAGCTGTACTTACGAGCGATATGTGAAGGGTTATCGCATTGTTGATTGGTTAAGATGGATACATAATATATCTGTGATAAGGAGATTTTAGCTGTTGGTCTTTAGTGGAATGCCTGGCAGTTAAGGGATGGTGGATCCCGTGACTAAAGAGTTTAGTCAGTTATTCACGTACCGTTGGAGCTTCAAGCTACAGGTCCATAAGGTCGCCTTGGTAGCTCAATGGATTCAGTTGAGGATCAGTTCTTGGTGTTGATTTGAAATGTTCAAATTGACAAGAGGTAATTTGATTATATATGATATAATCGGTATAATGTATGAGATACATTTATTGGAGGATTAATGTAAATGAGATTTACATTAAGTACTATGGAATAAAAAAATAGTTATGGTTTATATGTTTCATGAGATGAAATATTAAAACTATAGGTTATAAATATATTATGGTAAGCTGGTTATCATTTATATTTATAATAATATTAATTATTGGATATTAAATCTTTTTCTCTAATAACCCATTGAGTGGGAGGTTACTGGTGGTTTCATGGTAAACGTGAGATAAAAGAAAAATTATTTTCATAATTTTGGTAATGTTGAAAAAATTGATTGTGAGATTTTCTCTCTCGGAAAAAGAATCTCACGGAAGTTGTCAAGTAAACACGGATTTACTAAGCGACAGCTTGACTAAGGTAAACGATCGTGTAGTGTTTTGTAAGCGACAGACACGGAACTAAGCGATGAGCTAAACGATTGCTTAGCTTTTGTTAGACGATCATTTAGCTTTTTCTAAACGATTGGGCATCGACCTATACGATAGGTTTTAGCCATTTGCCACTTGCTCAATCGTTTACACGATTGTTGTTTCCTCCATCTTTTGCCTCAATCCAAGTCCACACAGAGCCCACCCTCTGGATTCTCACATCGAGAATACCAAAGTAGCCTTCTTGGTGGTGTCATACTTAACTCGACGCCATCGAGGTTCTGTGGAGGCCGTTCCTGCTGTTGAGGTGTTCGTGATCGAGGCGATCATTGAGGACGAGTGTGTAGTGTTCGTGCTATGTAGCAGTCATATTGTTCGAGCGTTCAAGGTTGCTGTGTTCGAGCGTTCGTGATCAATGAGCGTGGAGACGAGTCTACAAATGTGTGTAGATTTCTCCTTGGTTATTTGTTGTATCATGCTGTAATTTCTATAATGAATGCATAACCATTTGTTTCTGTTTATGACTATAATTTGTAATGTTCATACATGATTGTAATTTGGAATGATCTTTTCGCTGCTCATGGACATTCTTGTGATCGATTTACTTCAATTGGTATTAGAGCCAGGTTGTTCTGATATTCCAAATTACAAGTCTGTTTTAAACTTCATTTTACAATCGCGGTGGGTTTTTGTATTTGTGTTTAATCGTTAAATGTATTTATGGATGGAATTGATGAATGTTTCAGGTTTAATTGCCTTCAGTTAAAGCTTTCTTCAATTACAAAGTGTTAATTTGTAAGGGTCCCTGTGTTTTGGGGCATAATTAACTTGCAATCGAGTCTGTAATTCAAAGAGTTTGAGTTAGTCGAGCCATTTGTGATGAAGTTTCGAAGCATGGAGATGCAGTTCTCAATGAAGAAGAAGAACAAGCATTGGTCGTATTGTATAGCCTACGGTAAACGATCGTTGGGATTTAACTAAGTGATCGTGTAGTATTTACTAAAAGATCGTTTAGCTAATGCTAAGCGATGAGGTAAATTGTTTACTCTATCGCGTAGCATTGGTTGCCCGATTGCATAGGCACTGGAGGTAGACGATCGTAGTGGGAGCATGTGATGCTCATCTTTTAGGCACGCGCTAGACGATCGTGTAGTTAGCAAACCTCATCGCTTAGTTACTACCTACACGATCGCGCGTATATGATACGGAGGCGCTAGCTAAGCGATCGCTTACACGATGGTGCTTTATGGCATCGTAGTCGTTTAGATGATCGCAAAAGGCAGGCATTGTGAGGAGCGCGCTAAGCGATTGCGTACCTCAAGCTTCATCGCTTAGTAAAGGTACACGATCGTGTAGTATTTGCTAAACGACCGTTTAACTCTGGGAGAGTTGGTAAGCGATAGAATGAAGCGTTTGTTTTATCGTGTAGATGACCGTGGGGAGTTTAGTACACGATGCTTTGCCCAAGCGGTTCAAGACCCGGTTCGCCTGTTTGAACCGGAGACTCCTTGCCTTTGTAATAGTTAGCTTTATTTTTGTGTTTTGAAGGCAATTTTACCCGGTTCATTAACATTTATTTTCTATACATGTGATGTATGGTGTTTATATGCCAAATTGTTTGACATATAGTTTAAAACCTACCTTAGGTTGTGCAATTATTCATGCATCATGTATTATCAATGTTATAATATTGCATGAAGAAATTACTTGATAGCATCTCCATGTATCATGAAATATAAGAGTTATATTTTGCATGCAGTGAGCATTATCATGCATCATCCTTTTATTATAAATGTTATAGTCTAAGGGTGAATGGAAGCATGTTTTGCTTGTTTCATTGCTATTTTGTATAAGTGTTATATAAAATAAGTAGCAATGAATGGACAATGCATTGAGCATGATACTTAGGTTGTTTATAATCGTTATGAATGCCTTGCATGTGTTAGCTTAGCATTATGGTTATGGTTTCTGTTTATAAGTGTTATAAAGGAAATTAGACCTAAAATCAATAAGAAAGAGTTGCATGCGAACTTAGGGTGAACTCAAGTTTTTGAAAAAAGGTTTTAAAATTGGATTAAGATCGACCTAAGTTCAAGTGGTTCTAAAGAGTTTAGTAACCTATATTAATCTTTTAAAATTGGTCTAATAGGATTAAATTGGTTGGCATAAAAGCTTAATTTTTTTTTAAATCTATCTATAAGGGACCTTTTGTCTAAGGCGGGTTCTGGCTAGGCTGGGGTTCTTAAGTTGACGGAAACGTAACACCCCTACCTGGGAACCTACCTGGAAAGGTGTATTAGATAGATTTTCAACAAGCATGCGACAATTTGGTTAAAGACTCCGTTAAAGAGTTTAATGGATGATGATCAAAAGTTGTTTAACTATCCAAGGTAAAAGTTACTCTTGGGCAATCCTAAAAGTCACTTAGTTAAAATCCTTAGCCATGTTTTTCTAAATAAGCTAAACCCTAGGTTATAAAATACTCGGTGGTAGGAAGAGATATATCTGACCTCATGGTACCCTGGAAGCATCCCCCTTCAGAAGGTGTTTGCATGAGTAAATATCAAGGTGGACGAAGAGAGTGTTTATAGTAAGTGGGTGAAGGGTGTGTGTCAACACATCCTATGGTCTCTATCATTGGTTCACACCGGGAGATCATTCTGTACTCCTTCGTGGCGCCCTGGGAGTGTCCCCATTCAGATGGGTTTTGTGCAGTTGGTCAAGATCAAGATGAACTCCAGAAATGGATAGGGTCGCTTTAGGTTTTACCCCAATCGGATTTTTTCCCTTCGGATTGGCTTTTTAGGGCGAACCTCTAGGGCCTAAAATAGCGGGTCACACTTACGAGAGATTTTTAAGTAAGTTAATGATCTCTTGGAAAAATAAATGATGGCTAGTCGTTATAGGAGAAAGAGTTGTTCTAGTATTAATGACTGGTTGAAAACTTCTCAATTCAGAGGAGGGATAATTGACCTCCCTTCGGCGGCTTTTGTCCTAAACCTTTGAAGCGTCATTGTGAAACTAGATGTCACACGGGGTTCATATTAGTTTTGCTAAAACCCTATTGGATGTTGTTTTGTTTTACAATAGGTATTTGCTCAAAACCTAACGTAGGTCAATATGTTTTTCTTTTCAGCAACTCGTTAGTATTTCCATTTACTGCTTTTAATATGACCGACTACTTACAGTGGAAAGAATCATGTGAAACGTATTTCGTGGCAAACGACCTCGTATTTGTCATGGTTGAGGAGTGTCCTCAAGTCCCGACCCTTAATGCACCGTGAAGTGTTCGCAATGCATATGAGGTGTGGATGAAGGCTAATTCGTTGCCCCGACTTCACATTTTGGCTAACATACCTGATGTTTTGGCCAAAAGAGTTGAGAACATGATCATTGCACGCGAGATCATGGACTCACTACAAGATTTGTTTGAACGTCAGTTCTTACTTTTTTTGAGCAAAAAGGGATGGATGACAAAAGCAGTAGTATCAGTTGTTCTGACACTGATCCCACTACTCTCTAAAAGAGGAGACACGACAATAAATCTGATTTATTGGTCTTGGAGACGTGTCTGGTAGAGAATGATGATTCTGCCTGGATCCTTGATTTGGGTGCTACCAATCATGTCAGTTTCTCTCACCAAGGATTCAGTTCCTGGCAAACATTGTCACAGGGAGAGATAACTCTTTGAGTCGATACTTATGAGGTTTTTTCAGTTGTTGTTGTAGGCAGGCTGAAGTTATTTGTTGACAAGAAACGTTATCTGTTATTGGATAATATTTTTGTAGTTCCTCATATTAAGAGCAACTTAATCTCGGTTTCTTGTCTCATTGAACAAAGCTATACCGTCTCCTTTTCTGAGAATAAAATGTTTATTTTCAAGAATGGAATGGAGATTGGTTATGGTTCAATGGAAAGTAACTTTTCTGTGCTAAGGTCGTTAGTCATAAAAGCCTTGTTTAACACTTAAATGTTCAGTATGGCAACAACAACTAAAAGACCAGAGGTTTTTCATAAGGAAAATGTCCATCTTTGGCATCTAAGGTTAGGTCACATCAACCTCAATAGGATTGAGCAGTTGGTGAAAAGTGGACTTCTAAAGAGTTTAGAAGAAAACTCCTTGCCGGTATGTGAATCATGCCTTAAAGGCAAGATGATCAAACGACCTTTTACTGGAAAAGGTTACAGAGCCAAGGAAGCCTTGGAGCTTGTACATTCAAACCTCTGTGGTCTGATGAATGTTAGAGCTCGATGTGGGTATGAATATTTCATCTCTTTCATAGATGATTATTCAAGGTTTAGGTATCTCTACCTAATGCAACGTAAGTCTAAAGCTCTTGACAAGTTCAAGGAGTATAAGACTGAAGTTGAAAACTTGTTAGGTAAGAAGATAAAAACACTACGATTTGATCATGGTGGAGAGTATATGAACCTCCAATTCCAGAACTATATGATAGAACATGGGATTGCATCCCAACTCTCGGCCCTTGGTACACCTCAGCAAAATGGTGATAAAAAAGGAGAAACAGAACCTTTTTGGACATGGTTCGGTCTATGGTGAATTATGTTCATCTTTCAGACTCGTTTTGGGGTTTTGCAGTGGAGACTGCATGTTATATCCTAAACAACGTTCCCTCGAAAAGTGTTTCTGAAACACCTTTTGAGTTATGGAGAGGCTGTAAAGGTAGTTTATGCCACTTCAAGATTTGGGGTTGTCCGGCACATGTGCTAGCGACTATCCCAAAGAAGTTGGAACCGCATTCGAGGGTTTGCCTCTTTGTAGGCTACCCCAAGGAAACGAGAGGTGGATACTTCTATGATCCAAGTGAGAACAAAGTGTTTGTTTCTACAAATGCTATCTTCTTGGAAGAAGACCACATGAGGGATCATAAGCCACGAAGTAAGCTTATTTTACGTGAGATCTCTAGTGAGACGGAGACTGCTGAGGGTTCAACAAGAGTTATTGAACAGGCTGACAAATCAACAAGAGTTGTTGAGGTCAAAACGTCTAGTCAACCAGTTCAAGAGTTGAGACTGCCTTGACGTAGTGGGAGGGTTATGAACCCACCGGATCGCTATATGGGTTTGACTGAAGCCCAAAACGTCATTATGAATGATGGGGTCGAGGATCCGTTGTCTTTTAAGAAAGTAATGGAGGACATTGGAAAAGATGAATGGATTAAAGCCATGAACTAGGAAATGGAGCCAATGTACTTCAATAACATCTGGGAGCTTGTTGATCCACCTGATAGGGTAAGACCTATTGGGTGGAAGTGGATCTATAAACGAAAGAGAGGTGTAGATGGAAAGGTGCAAACCTTTAAGGCTAGATTCGTGGTAAAGGGTTATACCCAGGTCGAGGGAGTTGACTATGAGGAAACTTTCTTACCTATTGTCATGCTCAAGTCTATCCGGATTCTCCTGTCCATAGCCACATTTAATGGTAATCTTGAGGAGACCATCTATATGACTCAACCAGAGGGGTTCATAGTTCCAGATCAAGAGCAAAGAGTTTGCAAGCTTAATAGGTCCATTTATGGGCTAAAACAAGCATCTAGATCTTAGAATATCAGATTTGACACTGCTGTCAAGTCGTTTGGCTTTGATCAGAACGTTGATAAGCCTTATGTTTACAAGAAGATCATCAACCACTCAGTAGCTTTCCTGGTACTGTATGTGGATGATATCCTACTCATTAGGAATGATGTAAGGTATCTGACTGACATTAAGAAGTGGTTAGCTGCCCAGTTCCAAATGAAAGATTTGGATGAGGCACGCTATATTCTAGGGATCCAGATCATTCAGGATCATAAGAACAAACGGTTAGCCCTGTCTCAGGCATCGTACATTGATCAAATGTTGATTAGGTATAGGATGCGAATTCCAAGAGGGGTTTGTTACCTTTCAGGCATGGAATCGTTTTGTCTAAGAATCAATGTTCTAAGACACCTTAAAAGGTTGAGGAGATGAGACGGATTCCCTATGCTTCAGCTATAGGAAGCTTAATGTATGCAATGTTGTGTACCAAACCCGACATTTGTTATGCAGTAGGAATTGTCAGTCGATATCAGTCTAATCCAGGATTTGATCACTAGACGGTGGTCAAGATGATTCTCAAGTATCTTTGGAGAACGGGGGACTACATGCTCGTGTATGGAGATAAGGATCTGACCCTTACAGGATACACAAACTCTGACTTTCAGATCGATAGAGATTCTTGCAAATCAACATCGATGTTAGTTTTCACTCTGAATGGAGGGGTTGTAGTGTGGCAAAGCATTAAGCAGGGATGCATCGCAGAATCCACTATGGAAGCCGAATACGTAGCCGCTTGTGAAGAAGCTAAGGAGGATGTTTGGTTGAGAAAATTATTCCAGATTTGGAAGTTGTTCCGAATACGGATTTTCCTATCACTCTGTATGCTGAGAACAACGGGGCTATGGAAAATTCAAAAGAGCCTCGAAGTCATCGCGGGGTAAACACATCAAATGGAAATATCATCTGATCAGGAAGATTGTACATCAGAGCACAATGTTGTTGATCCCTTTACAAAGGCCCTCACGGCTAAAGTGTTTAAGGGTCACCTGGAAAGTCTGGGTCTGCAGGACATGTGGCATCTTGTCTAGGGCAAGTGGGAGATGATACTAGGGTATGCCCTAGTTTATTATATATTGTACATTTTTATATTGTATTGTACATTAGTCTCCAAAGTCATTAGGACAAGTGGGAAATTGTTGGGATTGGTGTTCTAATTCTCTCGGAGCCTTGTTATTTGTAATGATACACATTGTTTGATGAATAAAATAATTGTTATTTCATTATGATATTTACTCATATCCAATAAACAAAGCTCCATGGTTATCTTATGTGAACTTAAGCATATATATGTGATATACAAGTGGATCATGACTTAAGTGATAACCTAAATGGGTCTGTAGTATAAGGATTAAGGTGGGATACCTAATCCTGGTGTCACTACAGATACAACCCGCTTTGTAGAGGTTTGCAAGTGTTGTAAACTACTACATATGATAGATCCTGACCATTCATGTGGAGACGTGCGAGTGGAGGTGTCCTATATAAAGAGTTTGTATAAGATCGGACCACGAGATGACTAGACTTTGTATATAATGTCGTTGATACTAGAGACTTACATCTTACCTAAACAACCATAGGTGACACGACCTCAATCCTGAGTGTTTTGGGAACTCCTGCCTTTGAGGGCAGTTCTTTGATTTGTATGGGTGAAAGTGGCGAGATTGCCAACTCAACATGCCTACCTTTTTGGGGACTTGTCTGATCTAGGAGCTAGGAACTCAATCTACAAGATGGAATTCACTTCTTTCCCGAAGCAGGGATAAATAGAGAGATTGGTCCCTTAAGGGCTGATTCCGGGGCTTGAACATAGTGGCCACAGCTTCTCTTTGGAAGAGAGGACTACTATGACTTATGTTCATTAGAGGGATCAGTTGTACTTAAGGAGATAGATGTAACTACATAACAGTTATTGGCCGAGTTGTACTTACGAGCGGTCTATGAAGGGTTGTCGCACTGTTGATTGGTTAAGATGGACACATAATATATCTGTGGTAAGAAGAGTTTAGTTGTCGGTCTTTAGTGGAGTGCCTAGCAGTTAAGGGATGGTGGATCCCGTGACTAAAGAGTTTAGTCAGTTATTCACGTACCATTGGAGCTTCAAACTATAGGTCGATAAGGTCTCCTTGGTAGCTCAATGGATTTAGTTGAGGATTAGTTCTTGGTGTTGATTTGAAATGTTCAAATTGACAAGAGGTAATTTGATTATATATGATATAATCGGTATAATGTATGAGATACATCTAGTGGAGGATTAATGTAAATGAGATTTACATTAAGTACCATGGAATAGAAAAATAGCTATAGTTTATATGTTTCATGAGATGAAATATTAAAACTATAGGTTATAAATATATTATGGTAAGTTGGTTATCATTTATATTTATAATAATATTAATTATTGGATAATTAAATCTTTTTCTCTAATAACCAATTGAGTGGGAGGTTATTGGTGGTTTCATGGTAACCGTGAGATAACAGGAAAATTGTTTTCCTAATTTTGGTAATGTTGAAAATTTTGATTTTGAGATTTTCTCTCTCGGAAAAGAATCTCACGGAAGTTGTCAAGTAAACACGGATTTACTAAGCGACAGCTTGACTAAGGTAAACGATCGTCTAGTGTTTTGTAAGCGACAGACACGGAACTAAGCGATGAGTTATACGATCTTTTAGTTTTGCTAGATGATAGCTTAGCTTTTGCTAAACAATTTAGCATCGACCTATACGATAGGTTTCAACCATCTCTCACTTGCTCAATCATTTACACGATTGTTGTTTCCTTCGTCTTCTGCCTCAATCTAAGTCCACACAGAGCCCACCCTCTGGATTCTCACACCGAGAATACCAAGGTAGCCTTCTTGGTTGTGTCATACTTAACTCGGCGCCGTCGAGGTTTTGTGGAGGTCGTTCGTGCTGTTGGGGTGTTTGTGATCGAGGTGATCGCTGAGGACGAGTGCACGATGTTCGTGCTGTGTAGCATTGTGTTGTTTCAACGTTCGAGGTTGCTATGTTCGAGTGTTCATGATGAAGGAGCTTGGAGACGAGTCTACAAATGTGTGTAGATTTCTCCTTGGTTATTTGTTGTATCATGCTATAATTTCTGTAATGAATGCATAACCATTTGTTTCTGTTTATGACTTTTATTTGTAACGTTCATACATGATTGTAATTTGGAATGATCTTTCCGCTGCTCATGGAAATCCTCGTGATCTATTTCCTTCAAGACCGACAGCTGCATTCTTCGTACTGTGGACATATAGTGTCCATTGGATATAACCAATCAATAATAAGTTAACCCTTCACAAATTGTTCGTAACTACAATTGTGTCAACCGTTTTACCCCTATAGTTACATCTAACTTCTTAAATGTCACTGATTCCTCTAATGAACAACTAGTTTATAGTCCAATTATAAACAAACCCTTCTCGAGGCCAATAAGAGGGTGAGGCCTCATTATTCAAGACCCGAAATCAGCTTTTAAGGGAGAAATTTATCTACTTCCCTAACGATGAGAATGAGTGAATTCCATCTTGTGTAGCTATGTACTAGTTCCCTACTCAGACAAATCCCCAAAATGATAGGTATATTAAGTTGGCAAAATCGGCCATTCTCACCCATACAGATCAAAGGATTGCCCTCATAGATAGGAGTTCACAACTCATTCAGGATTAAGGTCAAGTTACCTATGGTCATCCTCGTGAAAAGTTAGTTTTATAAAGCAATGGTGTTTTACTAAGAAACTTCGCATTTCGTGGTTCAGTCCTATATAAACTCTTGATACAGGATTCCACCACTCACATGTCTCAAAATGAACAATATGGATCACATTGTCTATAACACTTACAATTAATATAAAAATTAAAGTGGGTCGTATTCATAGTGCCATCAAGATAAGGGTGATCAGGATAAGGCATCCAACCATAACCATATACTGTAGATCTTTTAGGTTATTACTTGAACATCATCGAAATGTATGTCTACCACATGCTGTTCAATTTTCAGTAAACAACCTTGGATCTTAGTTTATTGGATTGAATTAATGTTATCTAAATGTCAAATAAATACTTCTTATTTTATTAAATAAATAATTTGTATTTACAAATTACAAACTGTAAGATGAACAAGATTTAGGACACTAAATCCAACAATTTTCCACTTGTCCTAAAGCGAATGGGGTAGTACAATACAAGATATAATATAAAGTACAATACAATAAATTAGGGCATCCTCTATACCCCAAAAATATCCCCCTTGACCTAGGCAAGATGATACATATCCCATAGACCCATACTCTTCAGTTGACCCTAAACCTAAGCCATGAGAGCCTTTGTAAAAGGATCAATAATTTTATGCTCCGAAGTGATTTTTGTGATGATCACATCTCCCCGTTGTACAATTTTCCTAATGAGATGATACTTGCGCTCGATGTGCTTTCCTCGTTTGTGGCTTCTAGGCACCTTGGAGTTTGCTATAATACCACTATTGTCACAATATGTGATGGGAATTTACATGTTTGGAACAACTTCCAAATCTGCCAAAAACTTACTAAGTCAGACAGCTTCATTAGTAGCTTCATAAGCACATACTCTGCCTCCATGGTAGAGTTAGCAATACAACCTTACTTGATGCTACGCCATACTATAGCTCCTTCATTAAGAGTGAACACTGATCCTGATGTGAATTTCCTAGAATCCTTATCAGTCTGAAAATCAGAGTCAGTGTAACTTATAAGGATCAAATCCTTAGCACCATACACAAGCATATAGTTTCTCGTTCTCCTAAGATACTTGAAAATAGTTTTAACCGTCGTCTAGTGATCAAATCTAGGATTGGGTAGATATCTATTGACTATTCCTACTGCATAACAAATATCCAGTCTAGTATACAACATGGCATACATTAGGGTACCTACTATAGATGCATAAGGGATCTGTATCATCTCCTCAACTTCTTAAGGCATCTTAGGACATTGTTACTTAGATAAAATAATTCTATGCCTAAAAGGTAATAATCCTTTCTTGAAATTATGCATCAAGTACCTGACAAACATTTTGTCGATGTATGATGCTTGAAACAAGACTAGTGTTTGTTCTTACAATCTCTAATGACTTAGATCCCTGGAACAAATTGTGTTTCGCCCAAATCTTGCATTTGGAACTAAGCACCTAGCCATTCTTAATATTAGTCAGTAAACCTACATCATTCTCAATGAGCAGGATATCATTCATATATAATACTAAGAAAGCTATTGAATTGTTGATAATATTCTTTTAAACACAATGTTCATCAACATTCTAGTCAAAGCCAAGATTTAATCATAGTGTCAAATCATATATTCCAAGATCGAGATGCTTGTTTCAATCCATAAATAGACCGATTAATCTTGCTAACTTTTTGCTCTTAACTTTGTTCAATGAATCCTTATGGTTGATTCATGTAAATTGTCTCATCAAGATTATCATTTAAAAAGGTAGTCTTGACATTTATCTGTCATATTTCGTAGTCATAATATATCGCAATGGACAATAGAATTTTGATAGATTTAAGCATGGCAACAAGTGAGAAAGTTTCTTCATAGTCTACTCCCTCAACCTGGATATAACCCTTTGCCACTAATCTAACCTTAAAGGTTTGCATCTTACCATCTATATCTCTCTTTCTCTTATAGATCCATCTACATCCTATGGGTTTTACTCCTGATTCATGGCTTTAACCCATTCATATTTGTCCACATCAACCATTTCCTGATTGTAGGTCACTAGATTCTCGACATCATCATATGGTATGGTGACTTGAGTTTCTGTTAAACCCAAATAACAAGTAGGTTGGGTTATGACCCTCCCATTACGTCGAGGCTCCCTTAACTCTTGAAAAGGATGTGTGTGACTGGATGAAGCAACATCTACAACTCTTATTAAAGTGCTTGGTTCTTCAACAATCTTTGGTGAAGATTCAGCAGTTTCATTAGAAAGCTCATTTAATATGATTTTACTTCTTGGTTTATGCTCCCTAATGTGATTTTCCTCCAAGAAAGTAGCATTTGTTGATATAAACACTTTATTCTCTTTCGGATCATAAAAGAGACCACCTCTCATTTCCTTTGAGTAGCCTACAAAGAGGCACAACTTTGAACGTGGTTCCAGCTTCTTTGGATTAGTCACTAGCACATGGGTCGAACATCCTCAAATCCTAGGATATCGTAAACTACTTTTACGACCTCTCCATAGCTCAAAAGGTGTTTCAGAAACACTTTTTGATGAAACTTGGTTCAAGAGATAGGCTACAGTCTCCATTGCATAACCCCATAACGAGTTAGGTAGAGAAGCATAACTTATCATCGACCAAACTATGTCTAACAAGGTTCTGTTTCTCCTTTATGATACACCATTTTGTTGTGGTGTACCAGGTGCTGAAAGTTTAGATCTGATTCCATGTTCCATAAAATAGTTCTTGAATCACATATTATGTACTCTCCACCTCGATCAGATCAAAGTATTTTAATCTTTTTACATAATAAATTGTCAACTTCAGCCTTATACTCCTTGAACTTTTCAAGTGTATCAGACTTGTGTTGCATTAGGTAAACATACTCATATCTTGAATAATCATATGTAGAAGTGATGAAATACTCATATCCTCTTCTTGCCTTAACATTCATCGGACCACATAGGTCTGGATGTACAAGTTCCAAGGTTTCTTTGATTTTATGACCTTTTCCAGTAAATTTTACCTTCTATACAAGATTCACATACAAACAAAGAATTTTCTTCTAACTCTTTTAGAAGTCCATTCTTGACCAACCTCATAATCCTATTGAGATTAATGTGACCCAGTCTTAGATGCCAAAGATGGACATTTTCTTTTAGAGAAACTTTAAGTCATTTGTTTTGCGTGGTTGTAGTGTTGAACATTTCAATGTTACAGAGTATTTTAGATGCTAATGGTCTTAGCACATATAAGTTTTTTTTGTTTATTGCTTAACATATTTAATACCATTATTTGAGATAAACGCTTAATCACAAACAAAAGATACTTTATATAATTGTTCCAATAAACAAGAGACAAATTAAATTCCTCTCAAAATGAGGAATAAAGTAAACATTATCAAACAATATAAATTTTGAGTCAAAAAACAACTTCAAGCTCCCTAGCCGAGATGACCTACCCCGTTCCAACCCACAGAGTCATGTCTCTAACCTTTAATTGCTGCCAGGAACTAGTTTCTTATAATGAAGAACAAACGTGGTTAGTAGCTCCTGAATCAAGTATCTAGGTGGAATCGTCATTTTCCACTAAACAAGTTTCTAGAACAAGTAAATCATATTTACCTTCTTTCGCCTTCTTCTTTTCGACTATATATTTTGTTAAAATCCTATGTTTCATATAGCTTTTTATTATACATTTTAATCTCTCTGTCATATAACTTTTATATTAAAGAAAATAAAACCTATATCATGCATATAATGACATTACCAATATAAAAATTATTTAAACTGTGTAATGTCTTGCTTCATGCATAATTTATTTTCATTAACAACCATAATATAACACATATATTAACAAAAATAAAACTATATAGTATACATGCTTTAATTATACATTAAACTATATAACATAACACTTATATTATAATCATGCATACTATATAATATATATCATGCATGTACATACTTTAGGAATTAACCTAAACTTTAAATATAACAATTACATTTCAATATGATGCATGAACATTCTTAACCTATGGTGAGATTTTAAAAAATATGGCATACAATATGCAACATATAATTAATATGATTAAACATATATCTCATGCACATAAAAACTATATCATAGCAATAATAGACTGAAAATTGGCACCCTAAAAAAATAACTGAATTAGTATAACTAACTTATATTAATATAATTATTAAAAATAAAAAATACATTAAAAATAATAAAGAAACTTCCAACAACTACCTCTCACGTGCACGATCTGCTCAACTAACGCACAAACGGAAAACTCCAGGGCGCCGTAGGGCTGGCCAGCTGTTATCAGAGCACCGCCCAGTGCTGCAGTGGGCATAAAAAACTCAGACTACCGCGGTGCTATGCCTGAAATTCCCCAACGCCACAACACTACGGCAAGGCATTGCGGTACATACAACTTATATCTTCTCCATTTTTCAGATAGGGAAGAAAATTAATTACCTTTATAGATCAAAACTTCAAAGATCTTCTTCTGGTCTTGTAAAATAAACATGAAGAATCTCGAACACCACCAAAGAACCTTCTTTATAAGATAAAAGATTAATTAATTGAACTCTTTAATTAAATTAATCAACATTCATTAACTATATGACACTCCATTAAAGACCCACAACTATACTCCTATGAACTATAGATTATTGTCTGTGTCTATTGACTTGACCAATTTATGTAAGTTAACCCTTCACAAGTTGTTTGTAATTACAACTAAGTCAAATTACCGTTTTACACCTGAAATTACCTCTAACGATCTGCTTATGGTCCGACCATAATTAAACTCTCTCTCGGGCCAATGAGAGAGTGAGGCCTCATTATTCAAGTCCCGAAGTCAGTACTTAAGGTAACAATTTATCTACTTACCTTCAAGTTGGGAAGGAGTAAATTTCATCTTGCGAAGCTATGTTTCTAGCTCCTCACTCGGTATCGTCCCCAAAATGTAGGCATATTGAGGCGGCAACCTAAGACCACTCTCACCCATACAAATTAAAGAATGACCTCGTGAATAAGAGTTCATAACTCACTTAGGATTGAAATCGAGTTACATGGTTATCGTTTGTAATATTAATCTCTTTAGTTAACATTGTTACAAAGAGAGATTATATATTCTCTAGTCTGATCTTATATAGACTTCCTGTATAAGATATCTCCATTTACATGTCTCCACATGAATGATTTGGATCAAATCATTTGTAACACTTACAATGTTGGTCGTATTCATAATGTTACCAAGATAAGACACCCAACCTTATCCATGTACTATAAACCTTTTAGGTTTTTACATGAACACGATCCACTAATATGTCAATCACATACTGTTCAATTTATATTAAATTTCCTAGGATCTTAGTTTATTGGATTTGAGTTATTTGGTCAGCCACCGAATTCACCGTCGCCTGTGAACCCATGCCTATGCAAATAGAATTTGTATACACCGAAATGACCACTTATACTAACTAGTAGTACAAGTAGCAAGTCCGAGGTCAAACCACAGAGAGTCGATTTGGATTCCTCAAAAGTTGAAACTTTTAGGAAGTAACCAAAGGGAATGGGGTTTGTGAAAAAATTGTAAAAACGAAAAGTGTGCAATGCAAACAAATGTGTGAATAATCAATTGAACAAAATACTTAGCTTGGGTATTTATAGTTTAATTCATCCCTTATCAATTCTATCATAGACTATTCAAAAGATTTGGGAGAATATTTGAATTAAAACTTAATCTACTCGATTAGAATTCTGACCGGTAGTCCACAAAATCAAGTTAATTAACAGAAAAGTGAGAATCCTCCACCAATCAATCAATCAACAGGCATTAAGATTCAAGGCAAAGCTAAGTCAATTAATCGATTTTCATCGTGTAATCAATTAAGTGAGCGAGATTTATCTAAGTTAGAAAGTAAATGCTTGCTAAATGGAATCCCAATTTAACACAACAAACTAACTTAACTCATGCTTCTAGGTGACGACTAACTAACGATTACTAATTAAGGCCAATCAAAGCAATCAACTAAACATGCATAGCTAATTTGTCAGATTATCCCATCACGAAAATTGAAGAATATACTCAAGATAAAATCTCATAAATTCATAATAAACTCACAGAATTACAATACAAGTCTCAAGAATCGAATTGGAACGAAATTAAACCAACTAACCCAAGCTAAGTTCTTACATTTTAGACTTGAAACATGTTCGAAATCGATACAACTGGCAAATGGGAAGAATTTTTTACAAAATTTTGGTGCAAAAGAGAGCTAAAACAAGGCTGAAACAAAGTTGAGACGCTAAAGATCGGGTGTACTTAGTATGATGTAATTGGTTGACCCAATTTGTCCTTTTATAAAATTATCGTAGCATCGCAACACTAGGAAAAGCGTTGATGCTACGACGCAAATTGGTCGAGTGCCAGGCGAGTGTCACAGTGCTGCCTTGACGTTGTGTGGCGCGCGCACTGAGGTTGAACGTCCGTAAAACCATGTAGCATTGCAACACTCTAAGGGAGCATTGCAACACTGCCTATTCTGTCCTAGAGCGTTGGAGGTGCATCATTGACGAGTGGTGCGATGATGGTGTTGAGCATCTTCGGAGCATTGTAATGCTTAGGGAAGCATTGCAATGCTGCCCTGAATTCGAGCATTCTGTCCAATAGCATTGAGCTAGCATTGAACTTAGGTTTAATGAGAGCGTTGCAACACTCGATAGGGCAGCATCCTTCATTCCTTTGTCATTTGATCAATTTATCTCCTAACTTCATCATTTTAGCTCCTTTTTGTCCCGAAAACTTAATCTGACTGCTTGTACACTTGAGTCCTGCAAAATAATCAATTTAACCAAATTAAGTAGCTAAACAACTCTGAGTTAAGTGGAAAAAGATAACATATTTCCAGTGTTATCAAACACCCCCAACTTAATTCTTCATCGTCCTCGAGCAAGTTAAAACAAGAAATCATGCAAAAATAATCAGTTTGTCAAACTAGAGTGTTTCTTACTCAAGCCTCAACAATCAACTAGAATTAATTTCACAATCAAATAGGTAATCAAAAAGCAATCCATCATTTCAAGAATGGTTTGAAAATTCGTCTTAAAATTTGCTATGCATGTCCAAGCTCAAAGTTTTTTATTTTGAAAAAGAGCGAGCTCAGAATGTACTTGTGAATCTTCCATTTGTTTTCCTTCTACACTGGCTTTAAGGTTCAAGAATTAGTTTTCCTAAATTCAAAGTGGTAATGACATCAAATTAGATCGGTCAAAATCTAATCATCCATCACCCTTACTACATGTTTTTATTTCTCGTTTATTTTTGTTCTTTTTTTTTTTAAATCTCAAATAGGAAACTTAATCTAGAAACCGACTTTCGTTTTGGCTTGCCCACATGGGTGTCATGTGAGTCATCCAACTACGGGCCAGTTTCCCTTCAAAAGTGCCTAAGCTTACTCATTCTCCTAGGATACTTTAGCTTAGAGGGAAACTGCGGATGTCATTGCCGCCCCAGGTTAATCCTACCCTTGAAAAAGAGGAGTAGACCCCTAAAATGCATAAATGAAAATTATCTCTCTTTTTTACTAGGCAACAGTGATATCAATTGACTACATCTCAAAGCATGCATTATTAAATTGAACTGTGGAAAGACTAATATCTATCACCAAAGCCTATCGAAGTGACAACAAACTTATGGTCTAATAATTCAATTCTAAGCAAGCATACATGGTCAAGATAGATATGCAAAGGGCTTGGAGGTGTAATAAAAAAAAATTAAGTAGAATTTTTCAAAAACATTCTGAAAATTATGCATCCTTTCATCCATCTTATTCTAATGCAAAAACAATTCATACGATTATGTCATAGACTAGTCATCGTAAGGAACAAAATAGCAACTCAATCAAGCAAGCATTATTCGAGCATAGTACTCAATTACCCCAAATAATATCATCAAATTAAAAAAATCAGCCTAGAAATCTAAACATCCCACCCCCAACTGTCCCCAATGTGATCAAAATAAAGCATGAGGGATCAGAATACTTCCCTAGAAAATGGAGTGAAGGAAGGATGTAGAACTCTCGGCTAAACTTCTTTTCTCACTAAAAATCCTTGTAGACAAGAATAATTTAAAGAATTAGGCTCAATAAAAATAAGAAAAATTACTTAATTGAAATCTAACCCTAGAAAGAAAATAAATTTAAACCTTTGTTGCCTCCAGGTAGTGCAAATATTTGAAGGAACTCCTTTTACAGAGAACCTTTGAGCGAAAGCGGATCGCCTAAATCCCATTTCGATTGAACGCATACATTTGTAGTAAAATAGACAGATTATGCGTAAAACACAAATTACAGCATGCTTTCTAAATAAGAGAAAAGAGTTTAGAGATTTTACCTTTGAAGTACTCTTCTTCAAGTAAATCCCTTGAACTAACTTGTTCACGAACGCGTCGAACAAGCACAAACTCTCCTCGAACAAGCAGCAACCAAACTCAAACAAAAAGAGGACACTACCACTTGGTGACCTTGGTATTCTCGTTGTGAAAATCCAGGAGTGGTGGGCTCTGGCTATTTTTGGTTAGAGGGACTTTTTAGGATGGATGAGGAAGACAATCGAGGAAGCAAATCTGAAGGAACTCTTTTAACAGAGTACCTTTGAGCGGAAGCAGATCGTCCAAATCCTATTTCGATTGAATGCATACATTTACAGTCAACAAGAACAGATTATGCATAAAACTAAATTACAGCATGCTTTTGAATAAATGAACAAAAGTGATAACTTGTAGAAATACAAGTTATTGTGGCTCAAAAGTTGGAACAATTAGGGTCTTTAATGATAAAATATCATCATTTTTAGAGGAAACGTATGGAATTACTCGAACACTATCAAACTCATGCAAAAGAATGTTTATTGCTAAAATACGGCGACACCAACGCATGATATTGCAGGATCTCAATAAAGTCTAATGCATGATTCTGAAATTTTTAGACCGTAGAGCTGTGTTGTGGTGATGAGAAGAACAAGAGGGAAGAGAAACACCACCATCGCCGATCAAAGAGCGGAGGAAGCTGAGCTCGAGAGAGATATTTCTTCCAATTCTTCCACAAGTGGTTGTACACGAACTACAATTGAGCCAAAGAGGATAAGAGATTGTACTCTGCGGCTTGACTCCTTTCATTTCATCTTGCTTATCGTTTTCATTTTCTCATTTGATTAAGTGTTGGTTTTGTAAAGACAATCAGTTTATTTATAAATTCACACATTTGATCTATCATATTTCGAAATGGTTTATTTCTTGTTTTATGTTTGATGCATCTATAACTTCATGCAAAATTCCACTTCGAAACGCTTAAGCCAACTAGATCAATTGGCAAAAGCAGTTTTCGCTTAAATTATTCGAGAGAATAAGTAAGCCAACATCAAGTTAGAAACGCTTAGTACATCTAGAGATAGACGCACTGGTGTTTCATTGCATCCTGTGACTGACGCATACATCCTAGAGATAGGTATTGTATGATATTCGCATTGAGAAGTGTCAAATAGAAGTCTAACGTATAAACAGAGATAAACAAGTCATCTCATTCGCATCATATTCTTGTTTGTGTACATCTAACTTAGATCGATGCATATCACTTGCATAACTCCATTTTCACATGACCCATCTTTCTCTACTTGACCCTTTTGTATCATCTTGCACACACACACAACAGCTTAGTGTAAATAACTCATTTCTATATACACTTAGGATATTTCTACAACAGTTACAATGCAAGACCTGCGTTAGCTTTAATCTGAATCCTTGATTCGACCCTGGACTTACCAGGAACCTGAGTTGGATTGATACTTGAATCTGATTCAGGAAAATTTGAATGCCTATAGAGGAGTGTTATGCATCCTGTTGCACATTATTAATGCATCAACGTGTCACTAACGCATCATAAACGCATCAATGCATCATTCACATTTACACTTATTTTTCCAATCACTTTATATAGTACACTCCTAAGCTCGAATCATGAAATCAACAAACAAATTTTTGGCGCCGTTGCCGAGGATTCAGCAACAAAACTAACCAGAAATTTTGCTTGTATCTTTTGTAGGAAAACTACAGCTGAAGGAGTATTACAAGCTAAGTCGAAGATTATAAACGTTTATGAGCAGGGAAAGCACTCTTGAACTTGTATACGACCCCGAAGTTGAAAGGAGCTTCCGACGAAGAAATCGATCTAATCGTCGCTGTACGTTAAGGCAACAACTACTCAAACAATAAACCAGGCAACAACAAATGGCGGACGAACAAGCGAATCATAACTTAGCTCGACAGCTAGCTCATGCTGCGCAAAATCCTATCATAATGGCAAACAGTAGTACGCGTCTCATGAGGGAGTATGCGTCTCCTGTGTTGTATGATTTCTCACCAGGGATCATATACCCAACGCCAGATGGGACAAGATTTGAGATGAAATCTGTGATATTACAAATGCTCCAAACAGTTGGACAATTCGGGGGTGCTCGGGGAAAAGACCCTCACGCCCATATGAAAGGTTTCTTGGAGACGTGCAACTCGTTTGTGATTCCTGGAATCACTCCAGAAGCTATCAGACTATCTTTATTCCCATATTCTCTGCGTGACGACGCAAAGCAATGGGTAAGTTCTTTGGAGCCTGGAGAGATCACGACCTGGGAAAAGTTGGTGGAGAAATTCATGCAGAAATACTTCCCACCCACCACAAACGCAAGGAGGCAGAAAGAGATCATGAACTTCGAGCAGGAAGAATTTGAAACCTTGAGTGCCGCATGGGAGCACTTTAAAGGATTAGTCAAGAACTTCCCCAATCACGAATTACCGTTTAACCATCTAGATGGAGACCTTTTATGGCAGATTAAACAGAGCGTCTCAAATGGCAACCGATGCATCTGTAGCTGGCGGTATCATGGACAAATCTTATAATGAAGCTAAGGAAATACTGGACCGCATAGCCAAGCATAATATGGAATAGGTGGATGACACTTATGACGCAAGAGCAGATAGGAAGAGGCAATCTTAGAATGTGAATTCTATTGACTCTAACGCAATAGCCATGCTCTCTATACAAGTAGCTGCTATGACAAACCTTTTTCCGAATATGTCACTAGGGAACACATCAAACCTGCAAAAGGTAAATCAAGTAGAAACATTCGAATAGCCCATGGTTAGCTGTGTGGGTTGTGAAGATCCCCATTCCTACTCTGATTGCCCACAAAATCCGCAATCGGTATGCTTTATTAAAAATAACCCATTCTCAAACACCTATAATCCTAGATGGAGGAACCATCCAAATTTCTCTTGGGCAAGTCATCAATAGGAGCAACACCAACCAGGGGTAAACCAGCAACAAAGGCAAGGACCACCGCCTGGATTCCAACCAATGCAACAGCCACACCAACAATCCTTTAATAGAGGAGGTCATGCATCGAGTTCAGCATCTCCGCTTAAAAACCTTTTAAAGAATATATCACCCAGAACGATGTCTTTCTAAAAAGCCAGGCGTCTTCCATAAAAAATCTAGAGATACAGGTGGGGCAGATTGCCAGTGAGTTGAAGAATTGGCAGCCAGAAGTCTTGCCCAGCAACACAGAAACCCCAGAAAATAACAACGGAAAATAGCAATGTCATGTGGTGACATTGCGAAGTGGCAAACCTCTTGTAGAAAAAAACCATGAACCCAAGAACCAACAATCCTTCAAAAGAACTCAACACACGCCCAACGACACTAGAAGATCAAGAAGAAAGGATGCCTGAATCCACAAGCCATTCGAATCTAAGCACGTCTAACGCGGGAGAACCTGCGATGCAGTTGAACGCACCATTTCCTAGACACTTGATGAAAAAGAATGATGAACAAAAATTTAAGCATTTTCTTGAACTCCTGAGGCAACTGCACATTAATATTCCACTTGTAGAAAGAAGCCTTCGAACAAATGCCAAAATACGTCAAATGTTTTAAGGATATTTTGATAAAGAAGAGGAGAATCAATGAGACGGAAGTAATTGTGCTAATGCAGGAGTGCAATGCGTTAGTCAGCAACAGATTACCCAAGAAACAGAAGAACCCAAGAAGCTTCACATTCCTGTGCTCAATCGGAGGGTTGGATGTAGGACATGCATTGTGTGATCTGAGAGCAAGTGTTAACCTCATGCCATTCTCAATCTTCAAGAAATTGGGAATTGGTGAAGCACAACCCATTTCTATAACACTTTAACTCGCTGATAGGACGATCACATACCCTGAAGGAAAGATTGGAGATGTTCTGGTAAAAGTTGACAAATTCATGTTCCCAATGGATTTCATCATCCTAGACTATGAAGCAAACAGGGATGTACCAATCATTCTTGGACACCCTTTCTAGCCACTGGGAAAGTATTAATAGACGTGCACAAAGGAGAACTGACCATGCGCATAGACAATCAAGAAGTGAAGTTTAATGTGTTAAATGCATTAAAGTTCCTGGATAATGAAGAATGTCAACCGAACAAAATAGAGTTGCCTGAAGAAGAAGCGACCCAAGTTTGTGAGGTCCTCACGTTGGAAGAAAGCATGAAGGAACTCGAGCCGCCAAGTCTGAGTGAGCGGCAGACGAAACCAACGCGTCCATCATTAGAAGAACCACTAGAACTAGAATTGAAATCGTTACCTAACCACCTTAAATATGCTTTTCTTGGATTAAACAACACCTTACCCATAATTATTTTAGCAAATCTTTCCGAGCCTAACGAATATTCTCTTTTGCAGATTTTGCAAAAGCACATGCGGGCAATAGGATGGACGTTGGCTGACATCCGTGGCATCAGCCCATCTTACTGCATGTACAAAATCAGGCTAGAAGAAGGGAAGACTGGATCAATTAAGCCTCAACGAAGGCTAAATCCTATAATAAAGGAAGTAGTCAAAAAAGAAATCTTAAAGTGGTTGGACGCAAGAGTAATCTACCCTATATCTGATAGCAGTTGGGTAAGCCCAGTTAAATGCGTCCTCAAGAAAGGAGGAACAATAGTGATAGTCAATAGTAACAATGAGCTCAACCCTTCAAGGATTATCACGGGTTGGCGCTTCTGCATGGACTATAGGAAACTCAACGTGACAACCAAGAAGGACCACTTCCCTCTTCCCTTCATTGACCAAATGCTTGACAGACTGGCTGGAAAAGAATTTTATTTTTTCCTAGATGGATACTCCGGCTATAACCAAATTTTAATCGACCCAGAAGATCAAGAAAAGACGAAATTCACTTGCCCCTTTGGAACGTTCACGTTAGAGGCATGCCCTTTGGACTATGCAACGCATCTGGAACATTCCAAAGGTGCATTATGGCAATTTTCTCTGACTTCTTGGAAAATACCGTTGAATTTTTATGGATGATTTTTCATTTTTTGGAGACTCATTTCAATCATGCTTAGATAACTTGGAGGTCGTCCTTGCTCGATGCGAGGAAACAAATCTTGTGTTGAATTGAGAAATATGTCACTTTATGGTGATTGAAGGCATTGTTTTGGGCCACAAGGTATCTAAAGTCGAGTTGGAATTTGATGAGGCCAAGGTAGATGTCATAGCTAAACTTTCTCCGCCATCAAATGTAAAAGCACTACGAAGTTTTCTAGGACACGTTGGCTTTTACTGAAGGTTCGTAAAAGGCTTTTCTCAAATTACGCGACCTCTAAATGCATTATTGGAAGCGAACCGGCCCTACGAATTCAATGACGACTGCTATGACGCATTTGAAACACTGAAGTATACGTTGACTACAGCTCAGGTACTAATAGCACCGGATTGGACCCAACATTTCATTCTAATGTGCGACACAAGTGATGTTGCAGTAGGCACCATGTTGGGGCAGAAAAAAAGGAATTTGATACACCCCATCTCTTATGCGTTCAAGACACTGAATGACTCTCAGGAACAACAACCACGGAGAAAGAAATGCTAGCTGTAGTGTTGGCATTGAAAAGTTCAGATCTTATTTAGTTGGTGCATCAGCTACCATCTATACAGACCACTCAACCATTAAGTTCCTGATGAGCAAGAAGGACGCGAAACCAAGATTAATTAGATGAGTGCTACTATTGCAAGAATTCGACATCGATATTCAGGACAGAAAGGGGACTGAGAATCAAATGGCCGACCACCTGTCCAGATTAGAGAATCAGGAAATACAAGACCAAGAAAATGAAATCAAATATGCCTTTCCTGATGAAAACTTATTCAATGTTGAAGGCAGGGAACCTTGGTATGCAGACATAGTTAATTATTTATCTACCAAACAATTCCCCGAACACTTCAACTCTCAGCAAAAGAAACGGTTGGTACACGATAGAAAATTTTATTTTTGGGATGAATCGTTTCTCTACAAACAAGGTCCCGACTCCATCATGCATCGATGCATTCCGGAGGGAGAGACATAACGTATCCTAGCTGAGTGTCATGACTCTCCTTACGGAGGGCATTTCGGAGGGCAAAGAACCGCTGTGAAGGTTCTTTCAAAGCGGATATTTCTGGCCTACCCTCTTTAAAGATACAAGGGAGTATGCTCGCAAGTGCGACCCTTGCCAACGCACTAGAAATATCTCATCAAGGGACGCAATGCCTCTGAACAATATTCTTGAAGTCGAATTATTTGACGTCTGGGGCATCGGTTTTATGGGACCTTTCCCTCTGTCCTGTGGTCAACAATATATTCAGCTGGCAGTAGATTACGTATCAAAGTGGGTGGAAGTAGTAGCTTGTGCTAGAAATGATGCATCGACTGTCTCTAAGTTTCTCACCAGGAACATTTTCACACACTTTGGAACACTAAGAGCCCTGGTGAGTGACGAAGGTACGCATTTCATTAACCGCATCATTTCAAAATTTCTTGCCAAATATAATGTCAGGCATAATATCGCTACCGCATACCACCCGCAAACCAATGGTCAAGCTGAGGTATCGAATCGGGAAATAAAATCAATATTGGAAAAAGTCGTCAACGTATCGCGGAAAGAATTGACACTGAGGCTGGATGAAACACTTTGGGCCTACAGGACTGCCTACAAGACTCCCATATGTATGTCTCCATACTCTCTAATATTCGGAAAAGCTTGTCACTTACCCCTGGAGTTGAAGCACAAAGCTTTCTGGGCATTAAAGAAGTTGAATTTAAACTTGGACGCCGCGGGCGATCAACGCAAACTTCAGCTCAATGAGCTTGAGGAATGGTGGTTGAACACATACGAGAACAACAAGCTTTACAAGGAGAAGACCAAACGTTAGAACGACCAACACATTAGTAAGAAAGAGTTCATTGTTGGCCGAAAAGTTTTATTATTCAATTCACAATTGTGTTTGTTCCCAGGAAAATTAAAGTTAAGGTGGTTAGAACCATTCATTATCAGAACAATCCTTCCCCACAGAGCAATAGAGTTGACGCGGAAGGATGGCACAAATTCGTTCAAGGTAAATGGGCAAAAAGTGAAGCCTTACTTTGAAGATGGTGTAGAACGACAGAAGTCATCCCTCATATTACGCGAAGCCAACTGAGGTTTGCGTCGAAGCATCCCTGCGTTCACATCACATATTCTAGGGACGCTTCTTCTACCTTCATTTCCTTTGCATTATGTATTTTATGACTGCGTTTGTGTTTTGCTTTTCTTTGCGTTACGTTTTAAGTTGATTGATGATTGTTATTGCTTTCTTATTTAAGAGATTTATTTAATTTTTTTAGGAAAAAAAATGTGTACAACCGGAAGAAGCTTAGGATGGGAATAAAACTAACGTGCTAGACTTAAGCCAACACATGACCCAAATCGAAAGGACGCATCTCGAAAACACAAAGCACTCGATTGCCTAGAAACCTTAGGCACATCCTTTCATCTACGTAATAAATCTAGACCTTGTAGCAGCCTCTCATGCGTCGTACCTCCCAGGACCAGATGTGGATTGTTCTTTCTTCATCCTCCAAAATTAATTCTTTTTCTCAAACCACTCTTTTTCCTTTCGATGGCCCTTCATTTGCGTTAGATTTGCGAGGTTGCGATGCGTCCGGCCAACTTCCCTTTCTCTCTCATCTTCTTCTTTCAACTCCACTTAAGCATCATCGCCATAACGCTCGCTTCATCAATTTCAAGTGATGCATCGATTGGGTCAGACACATCACTTGTTCCTCTTTGACATGGCCCTGATTTCAACCTTGCCAAAATTGTTCCAAAAACTTCTTGCTCGTCTCTTCGAGCGAATTCCACAAGTTCTGCGCATATTTTGCTATGACGCAGGACTATCAGACTGGGTTGGGGGCGTGATTGATGAGGTGCCGAATGGGGTTATGCAGCAACCGGCAGATGAAATGATAATGGGTGAAGGCGGCTGAAGGGGTTGGCTAGCTTCTTTTTGCTTCGATGGGGTGTAAATGGTGGCTAAAGGGTTGGATGGATAAAGGGGAAGTGGACGCACGGCGGGCGATGGGTGTGGTGTGGAGAGATGGTGGGAATAAGGTCATGCTTTTGCACCATCGGCGTGATGATATTTGGAATAAACGGTGGCGGGCTGTGTGTAGGTGCTTCTTGGCAGCTGTAGAGGTAGAAGCGCATTGCCGCCTCGGTTTGATGGGAGTTTTGGGCTTAGGTTTGGCGCGGTTTTGGGTTTTTTTTGGTGGGTTTTTAGAGGATTTCGAATTTATGGTGGTTTTGATGGGTTTCGACTGAGATTCACTGGGTATATGGAAGAAGGTCTACCGTACGAAGGCTTGCTTTGGAAAGGGAAGTTTTTGAGGTTCGGTGAGGGTTTGAAAGGGGTGACATTTGAAGCGAAGAAGATTGAAAAGAAACTTACTGGCGACACGCCTCCGTAGCTCAGTGATTGGTTTTTGCTGTCAGATGCTGAAGACATTGTTGCTGAAGGATAACGGCAGTAACAGATTTGATCGAAGGGCGGTAAAGCTTCGGGAGCGAGGGGTTTCGCGAAGTAGGGTTGAAGGAGGTGGAAGAAGAGAGAATGTTGAAAAGTGTGCATTTTATAGGTCTGTGGGAGAGGACATTGGTGACGTTAGGCGGTGCCTGTCATCCTTA
>NC_052354.1:40545726-40546842 GCF_009727055.1 Benincasa hispida | reverse complement strand
AACACATGACCCAAATCGAAAGGACGCATCTCGAAAACACAAAGCACTCGATTGCCTAGAAACCTTAGGCACATCCTTTCATCTACGTAATAAATGAGGATGTCAGGCACCACCTAACGTCTGTCTCTTATACACATCTAGATGTGTATAAGAGACAGACCGCCCGCCGTGCGTCCACTTCCCCCATTATCCATCCAACCCTTAGCCACCATTTACCCCATTGAAGTAGAAGGAGCTAGCCAACCCCTTCAGCCGCCTTCACCCATTATCATTTCATCTGCCGGGTTGCTGCATACCCCATTCGGCACCTCATCAATCACGCCCCCTAAACCCAGCTCTGATAGTCCTGCGTCATAGCAAAATAGCGCAGAACTTGTGGAATTCGCTCGAAGAGACGAGCAAGAAGTTTTTGGAACAATTTTGGCAAGGTTGAATCAGGGCCATGTCAAAGAGGAACAAGTGATGTGTCCTGACCCAATCGATGCATCACTTGAAATTGATGAAGCGAAGCGTTATGCGATGATGCTTAAAGTGGAGTTGAAAGAAGAAGATGAGAGAGAAAGGGAAGTTGGCCCGGACGCATCGCAACCTCGCAAATCTAACGCAAATGAAGGGCCATCGAAAGGAAAAAGAGTGTTGAGAAAAAGAATTAATTTTGGAGGATGAAGAAGAGCAATCCACATCTGGTCCTGAGGGTACGACGCATGAGAGCTGCTCAAGGTCTAGAGTGTTGGAAAAGGAATTGGAGCAATACCAGCCTCCAAAAAGAGTTGGAAAATGAGTTGAGGGAGCTGACGAAGGAAGCCAAAGCACACGAGGCGGGCAAACACAAGGTAACTGCCACGTTACCTAAAAAGACCAAAGGGAGGAAGCGCCAATTTAGTGACATCCTTGCTTAGAAGGGCTTTTTCCCCGAACGCAACCTCTGTCTCTTATACACATCTAGATGTGTATAAGAGACAGGAGCAGTAGAGTTGACGCGGGAGGATGGCACAAATACGTTCAAGGTAAATGGGCAAAGAGTGAAGCCTTACTTTGAAGATGGTGTAGAACGACAGAAGTCATCCCTCATATTACGCGAAGCCAACTGAGGTTTGCGTCGAAGCATCCCTGCGT
>NC_052354.1:40420218-40545691 GCF_009727055.1 Benincasa hispida | reverse complement strand
ATTGTGGATGCAATGGGCTGGGGTCAACTATGCGTTGGGCACACGAGGATTTGGCCCAACCTTGTCTGCCAATTTTATAGCAGTGAGTTTGATATGGAGAAAAATACGGTGTTCATTGATGGTGTTTTGGTGCGCTTCTCAACCGAAAAAATTAATGAAGTGTTCAATATTGCAAGCAACCTAGATGCAGAGGGAAACCACAACTTGGAACATCCAACTCCAAGCCAGATAGAAGATGCGTTAAGAGTAGTGGCCAAACCTGGAAGCACATGGCAAACATCAAGAAATGGAGTAAAGATCTTAGCTTCCAAGAATCTGAAACCAGACGCAAACTTGTATTACTTGATAAAGAAAAGCATCATACCTACAACAAATGATGAAACATTATCAAGAGAACGTATCCTGGCCACTTACTGCATCATGCAACGCATTTCTCTAGACATAGGGAGGATAATAATGGACCAGATCAAAGCCATTAAAGCAAAACCATGAGGACAACTTTACTTCCCTTGGCTGAATTGTGCACTGTGTGAACGCGGGGGCATCTCTCTAGGGGATGATCATGAGGAAATCAATGGTCTGAAGGATATCAAGTTAATCAGGCGTCTGCTTCGTGGTTCGCTGCACCAGTCTGCCCTACCTCGCAAGGATGTGGCAGCTAGACCTCGACCCTACCAATGCGCCCCCAAAAGAAGACGCGTATGGGTGATTGAATACAGCAATGAAGCTTAAAAAAATGAAGATTACGAAGCAGAGCAAGCGTTTATTGATGAAAAAGCGTGGCCAGACCTAAACATCCCTCTCTCAAACTCACATTTGGCCCCGCAAGAAGGGATTCTTGATCCAACGTAGCACGAGACTACCAATTTAGATCAAGAAATCCCTAGTCCTCTTCCTTCTCCCTTACCAGCTCCAATTCCAACTTTTGTACCTCCTCTAGTTATTTTTTAACCAATTGGGTTAGGGTCAAGCAATGTAGGAAATCTTGAAGACCCAGTTGAAAGAGCCGAAGAGCCAACATCGCCATAAACACGCATTGATCTTGACGAGTTGAAAACTTTCATTAGCGATCAACTCATACCACTGGCTGCGTCCATTGAAACTCTTCAATGGTAAAATAAGGTTCTAAGGGATTACATGCGGCAACAATCAAGAAGAATGCAAGACCAGTTCGTCTATACAACGCAGTATATTAATCAGGTCTTAGTTGGAATGTTTGCCTTGCCACCGCTACCTGCCCACCTAAGGAACACTCTACGCTTCATGGATGAAGAACCTGCAGAAGAATGTAGGGATCACGCGCTAGCACAATAAGTTTGGGGGTGTTGGTTACTTTGTTCTTTGTTTCTTTTGTTCTTTTGTATTTGTTTGTTATGTTTGTTTATTCCATTACTGAGTTATCCAATGAAATGAATGAAATTTCTATCATTTTTCATTCTTGCGTTTATCCTTAGCATACCTTTTTTGTTCTTTAGCTATTTTTCTAGTCTTATGCATTGTTTTACCTTAATGATATTAGTAATATTAAATTTATAAGTACAAAGTAGGCGTTAGGAAAATCAACAAAGCCTGAACTTTTCTAAAAAGTCTACATGTTTTCGTTCTAACGCATGCAAGCTCTAAATCAAAACTTCTTTCTAAATTCTCAAAGCTTTTTCGAAATTTTGTTCCTCTTTTAGAAATGAGGATTTAGCTGATCTCCAAAATTTGGGGGTGAGGAAAATCCGAGTTAAGACGCATTCATCGAATACATCAAAAAGAAAGGAAACAAAATAGAAAGATGTTAAACGCAAACTCTTCTGTCAATACTCTAAAAGAAAACCTCAAATTGGCATGAGTTAAAAATTGGAATAGGCACTTAGCCGTAGTTGGATGCTCGCATGACACTCGTGGAGGCAAGCCAAAACGAAGTTAAGTCTCCAAGACCAATGCGTCCCAAAACTCCTCTATCTAGTTTAAAGAAGTTGTATCTTGAAACACATGCATGCTAGATATGATTTTAGTTGTGAAGGTTCTCACCCGTAGTTGAATGCTCGCATGACACCCGTGGGGGAAAGCCAAAACGAAAGTGGGATACCTAGAACAACACATGGGTAACCCAAAATTCATACTTTTTCTTTTAACCAGCATCTATTTTAAAAGCATTTAACACATTGTTGGTTTAGAAAAAACGAGAATGTTTTTAGAAACGAAAATGAGTTGTTGAAAAAAAGCTTGCTGCACCTGAAATAAAACATTCTTCCTTTTAGAAAAGAATCAACCTGCGTTACATTTTCCAAACTTCAGTCTCAAGCTTAAAAGTGAATATGATGAGAGGTGAACCCTGCACACTAAAGACAATGGAGATAACAAAGAATTATTTGTGGAATACTCGAGGACAAGCATTGTTCAAATTTGGGGGTGTGATAACTTGTAGAAATATAAGTTAATGTGGCTCAAAAGTTGGAACAATTGGGGTCTTTAATGATAAAATCTCATCATTTTTAGAGGAAATGCATGGAATTACTCGAACACTATCAAACTCATGCAAAAGAATGTTTATTGCTAAAATACTGTGGCACTAACGCATGATATTGCAGGATCTCAACAAAGTCCAACGCATGATTAAGAAAAGTGTCGCAGACAAAGTCTAACGCATGGGGCATGCGTTTGAGGGATTCAACGCAAGGAAGATTCATTGATTCAGGCTGTTTATGTCAAATCACCACTTGCAAGCATGGGCATCTGCAGCAGACGGCGTCTGAAAAGCATCTGAGTGTCAAGCAGCTGATCAGGGTATGGAATTTAATGTTGTCCATCATCAAATTGAAGAAGACCGACGCCTATAAATAGAAGAAATCCCACCAGATGAACGATCTTTGAACTCATTGCATAATTCTGAAATTTTTAAACTGTAGAGTTATCCTGTGGTGACGAGAAGAACAAGAGAGAAGAGAACTACCACCACCACCGATCAAAGAATGGAGGAAGCTGAGCTCAAGAGAGACCTTGCTGAGCTCAAGAGAGACCTTTCTTCCAATTCTTCCACAAGTGGTTGTACACGAACTAGAATTGAACCAAAGAGGATAAGAGATTGTACTCTATGACTTGATTCCTTTCATTTCATCTTGCTTATCGTTTTCGTTTTCTCATTTGATTAATTGTTGGTTTTGTAAAGACATTTAGTTTATTTATAAATTCACACATTTGATCTATCATACTTCGCCACGGTTTATTTCTTGTTTTATGTTGGATGCATCTATAACTTCATGCAAAATTACACTTCGAAATGCTTAAGCCAACTAGATCAATTGGTAAAAGCAGCTTTAGCTTAAATTATTCGGGATAATGAGTAAGCCAGTATCAAGTTAGAAACACTTAGTACATCTAGAGATAAACGCACTGGTGTTTCATTGCATCCCGTGACTGACGCATACATCCTAGGGATAGGTATTGTATGATATTCACATTGAGAAGTGTCGAATAGAAGTTTAACGCATAAACGGAGATAAACAAGTCATCTCATTCGCATCATATTCTTGTTTGTGTACATTTAACTTAGATCGATGCATATCACTTGCATTAAACTCCATTTTCACACGACCCATCATTCTCTACTTGACCCTTTTGTGTCATCTTGCACACACACACAGTACCTTAGTGTAAATAACTCATTTCTGTATACACTTAGGATATTTCTACAACAGTTACAATGCAAGACCTGCGTTAGCTTTAATCTGAATCCCTGAGTTTGACCCTGGACTTACCAGGAACCTGAGTTGGATTTATACTTGGATCTGATTTAGGAAAACTTGAACGCCTATAGAGGAGTGTCATGCGTCCTGTTGCACAACGTGTCACTAATGCATCATAAACGCATCAACGCATCATTCACATTTACACTTATTTTTCCAATCACTTTATATAGTACACTCCTAAGCTCGAATCACAAAATCAACGAACAAAAAGGTTTAGAGATTATACCTTTGAAGAATTGTTCTTCAAGTTAATCCCTCAATCGTACTCGTTCACGAACGCGTCGAACAAGTCACGAACTCTCCTCGAACAAGCAACAAACAGCAATGACAACTCGAACCAAAAAGGACACTACCACTTAGTGACCTTGGTATTCTCGGTGTGAGAATCTAGGAGTGGTGGGCTCTGGCTAATTTTTGTTAGAGGGAAGTTTGAAGTTGGAGAAGGAAGACGATCGAGTAGAAGGCAAAGTTATCACATAGCAAAATCTCTTGATCCTTTAGATAGACGAGTCTATCGCATAGGCTCTGAACAATCATGTATTAACTCTCAAAATCGTGAATCCTTGTCCCCTTGGAATAATCAAAAACCAATTTTCATTTATCCCAAATTGCCATAAAACTAAATAACTTCCCACTAAGGGTGGTTATAGAGAAAAAAATGATTTAATTATTAAATAATAAATAAATATGAATAAATATGATAACTAACTTATCATATTATATTTATAACCTATAGTTTTAATATTGCATCACATACAATATATAAACCATAGTTTTTTTTCTCTATTTTATGGCATTTAATATAAATCATATTTATATTAAATTTAACAACTATGAATCTAATTCATAGAAAATATATTTGAATCATATTCAAATATTAGTTCCTCCAATCAAACAATAATGTATCAAATACTTTATATCAATTATATCATATATAATTTAATTAATTTAATTATATCATATATAATCAAATTCCCTCTTATTAATTTGAACATTTCAAATTAATCCACAAACTGATTCTCAACTTAAATCTATTAAGCTACCAAGGGGACCTTATGAACCTGTAGCTTGAAGCTCTAACAGTACGTGAATAACTGATTAAACTCTTTAATCACATTATCCACCATCCATTAACTGTCGGACACTCCACTAAAGACCGATAGTTGCACTCTTCGCACTACAGATATATTTCTGTGTCCATTGGGTATAACCAATCAACAATGTTGGGGTTGATGCCCTAAATCTCGTAGGGTCCTGTAGTTTGTAAACACCTATATGAACAAACACTTGTGATGTAATAATATGAGATATTTTCTTCATTATTGTCTATGAAATATGGGATATTTTAGTTTCATTAACCATAAACCAATAAATAAAGATCCCTAGTTATCGTTGTAACTTAAGCATGTATGTGGAGACATACAAGTGGATCATGTCTTAAGTGATAACCTAAATGATCTGTAATATATGGATAAAGGAGGGAAACCTTATCCTTGTGACATTACGGATATGACTCATTTTGTAGATGTTACAAATGTTGTAAAGTGCTACAAATGGTATGATCCTGATCATTCATGTGGAGACATGCGAGCATGGGTATTCTATACAAAGGAGTTTGTACAAGACCGGACCACGAAATGTTTAGTCTCGTTATATAACGCCGTTCATGATAGAGATTTTCATTTCACTAGAATGACCATTGGTAACATGACCTTAATCCTGAGTGAGTTGGGAACTCCTGTCTACGAGGGCGATCCTTTGATTTGCATAGGTGCGAGTGGCCAGATTGCCGACTCAAACCTACCACTTTGGGGATTCATCTAATTGGGGAGTTGGGAACTCAGCTACACAAGATAAAATTCACTCCTTCTCCGAAGTAGGGGTAAGTAGATAGATTGCTGTCTTAAATGCTGATTCTGGGGCTTGAACAATGTGACACCACACACTTTCTCATGGCCCGAGAGGTGTTCACTCATAGTAGGACTACGTTGTATTATTCATTAGAAAAATCAGTGGTACTTAACGAGTTACATGTAACTACAGTGACAGGTAAATTGGCTCAGCTGTACTTACGAGCGATCTGTGAAGGGTTATCGTATTGTTGATTGGTTATATGCAATGGACACATAAATATATCTGTAGTGAGAAGGGTACAGCTATCGATCTTTAATGGAGTGCTCGGCAGTTAACGAATGGTGGATATCGTGATTAAAGAGTTTAGTCAGTTATTCACGTACCGTTGAAGCTTCAAGCTACAGGTTCATAAGGTCCCTTCAGTAGCTCAATGGATTCAAATTGAGAATCAATTTTTTGGGTTAGTTTGAAGTGTTCAAATTAACAAGAGGGAATTTGATTATATCTGATATAATTAAATTGGTTCAATTATATGTGATATAATTGATTTGATGTATGGGATACATTAATTAGAGGAATTGATATAAATATGATTTACATTAAATAAAGGAGAAAAGAACTATGGTTTAAATATTACATATGATGTAATATTAAAACTCGATTATAAATATAATATGATAAGTTAGTTATTATATTTATTTATCATAAAAAACAATTATGATATAATTGTTTAGTTGGTTTTTTTCTCTTCTCCATTAACCGTGAATGTGGGAGGTTATTTTTAGTTTTTAATAACTGAAGAATAAAATTAAAAGAGTTTTCATTTTATGGACGATCGCATCATTATTGAATTAATAATCGTTCAAGCGAAAGAAAGCTATATGATAGCCCTTTCAAGAGACTAAATGATAGAGCGAGAGATTGCTAGACGATTGCTCACGAGAGCTAGAGATTGTTTAACGATTGGCTAGACGATTGCTCACAAGAGCGAGAGATTGCTAGATGATTAGCTAGACGATTGCTCACGAGAGCAAGAGATTGCTAGACGATTACTCACGAGAGCGAGAGATTGCTAGACGATTGCTCACGAGAGTGAGACATTGCTAGATGATTGCTCACAAGAGCAAGAGATTACTAGACGATCGAGTACCCAATGTCTATACGATAGACTAAACCTTTCTCTCACTTACTCGATCGTGGAGCTCGATCGTTTACTTCTTCCATTCCTCTACCAAATTTACACAGAGCCCACACCTCCTGGATTCTCACTCCGAGAATACTAAGGTTGTCGAGTGGTAGTGCCGAAGGTTGCTGTTCGAGGATCAGACAGTTTTTTATTGCAGCGAGAGCAAGAGTTCATGATCGTTGAGACTTCGCTGGGACGCCTGACCAATGTAGATCGAGGGAATACGTGAAGGAGAGTTCTTCAAAGGCACATCTCTCAATTCCTTTTGTTTTAGTAAGAAAGCATGCTATAATTTTCTCTATAATGCATAACTGTTCTTGTATGTTTGTGAATGCGTTTATTCTTTCCCAATGGGCTTGGAAAGATCTTTCTTCCGCTCACTGGTTCTGTTGAATAAAAGTTCCTTCAAACAGTACAATGACCCTTCACAAATCGCTCGTTTGAGCCAAATTACCGTTTTGCCCCTGTAGGTACATCTAACTCTTTAAGTACCACTGATACCTCTAATGAACAATAGATCATAGTCCCACTATAACTAAACCCCTCTTTGGCTAAGAGTGGATGTAGCACCACATTGTTTAAGACTCGAAATCAGCCTTTAAGGGAGCAATTTATCTACTTACCCCTGCTTTGGGGAAGGAGTGAATTTCATCTTGCGTAGTTGAGTTCCCAGCTCCCCAATCAGACGAATCTCCAAAATGGTAGACTTGTTGAGTCGGCGATCTGGCCACTCTAACCCATGCAAATCAAATGACCGCCCTCATAGGCAGGAGTTCACAACTCACTCAGGATTAAGGTCATGTTACCTATGGTCATCCTAGTGAACATGAGGCTCATCAACATTCTGATCAAAGCCATAAGATTTTATCGCATTCAAGATGCTTGTTTCAGTCCATAAATGGACAGATTCAACTTGCAAACCTTTTGCTCTTGACCTTGGACTATGAATCCCTTAGGTTACACCATATAAATGGTCTCCTCAAGATTTCCAGCCAGAAAAGCATTCTTGATATCCATTTTCCATATCTCATGGTCATAATATGAAGCAATGGATAAGAAGATGCGGATAGAAATCAACATGGCAACAGGCGAGAAAATCTCCTCATAGTCGACTCCCTCTACCTGGGTATAACCATTTGCCACCAATCTAGCCTTGAAAGTTTGCACCTTCCCATCAACACCCTGTTTCCTCTTGTAGATCCATTTACAACCTATAGGTTTAACCCCATCAGGTTGATCTACAAGATCCCAAACTGAATTGAAGTACATTGACTCCATTTCGAGATCCATGGCTTTGATCCATTCATCTCTATAAACATCCTTTATTTCCTTCTTGTAAGACAATGGATCCTCAACCTCGCCATCAACTACCATAGCTTGGAATTCAGTTAAACCCATATAACGAATAGGTGGGTTCGCAACCCTCCCACTACGTCGAGGTTTCCTCAACACTTGAGGTGGATTTGACCTACTGGATGGACCTACGTCAACAACTCTTGTTGAGAAAGCAGGCTCTTCAACAACTTTTGTTGAAGATTCAGTAGTTTCCTTAGAAAGCTCATCCAACATGATTTTGCTTCTAAGTCTATGCTCCCTTATATGATCCTCCTCAAGAAAAGTAGCATTTGTCAATACAAATACTTTGTTTTCTTTAAGATCATAAAAATAACCTCCTCTCGTTCCTTTGGGGTAGCCAACAAATAGGCATAACCTCAAACGTGGTTCCTGTTTCTTAGGATTAGCCTCAAGCACATGTGTTGGGCAACCCCAAATACGAAAATGACGTAAACTAGCTTTATGACCATTCCACAACTCTAAAGATGTTTTGGCAACACTCTTGGAGGAAACACAATTCAGGATATAAGTTGCAGTCTCTATCGCAAAACCCTAAAACGAGTCAAATAAGGAAGCGTAACTCATCATCGACCGAACCATGTCCAACAGGGTTCGATTTCTCCTCTCTGATACACCATTCTGCTGAGGTGTACCATGTGTTGAGAGTTGGGAAACTATTCCATGTTCTATCATATAGTTCTGGAATTCTAAATCCAAAACTCTCCACCTCGATCAGATCGAAGTATTTTAATTATTCTATTTAATGTATTTTCCACTTCAGCCTTGAATTCTTTGAACTTTTCAAAGGACTCAGACTTATTTTTCATTAAATAAAAGTATCCATACCTTGAATAATCATCAGTAAAAGTGATGAAATATTCATAGCCTCCCCTGACTCGCACATTCATTAGACCACATAGGTCTGAATACACTAGCTCTAGAGGCTCTTTGGCCCTATAACCTTTTTCTGTAAAAGACCTTTTAGTCATTTTGCTTTCAAGGCATGACTCACACACAGGTAAAAAATTTTCTTCTAACTCACATAGAAGTCCATTCTTCACCAACCTCTCAATCCTACTGAGATTAATGTACCCTAAATGTAGGTGCCAAAGTTGGGTGTTTTCTTTAGGAGAAATTTTAAATCGTTTATTTTGAGTTACGGTAGTTTAAAACATCTCTATGTTATGGAGGGCATTTGTTGCTAACGGTCTTAGCACATATAATTTATTTTCCAGTTGAGCTTAACATACATCAACACCATTTTTTGAAATAAACACTTTATTAACAGAAACATTAAGTTAATAATTACATTCAAGCAACGACTTTAAAGAAATTAAGTTCCTCTTTAACTTGGGAACTACATATACATCATTCAGAATGGTAAACCTATTCTGTAAAGTCAATCAGATCCCACTGCCACAGCTGAGACGACGTGTCTAGTTCCAACTCGCATCGTCATCTCAACAGCACCAAGCTGCCACTAGAAACTAATTCCCTGAAATGAAGAATAACCATGGTTAGTGACCCCAAAGTCAATAATCCAGGCAAAATCATCATTCTCCACTAAACAAGTTTCCAAAACTAGTAAATCACATTTACCTTGTTTGGCCTCCTTCTTCTCAGCAAAATATCTTGGGCAGTTTCGCTTCTAGTGCTTGTCCTGGTTGGAATGGAAATACTTTCTTTTGTCAACCCTCACTAGTTGCCTGCCCCTTGGAGTAGCAGGTTATGGGTTAGCAGGCGCCTTCCCCTTACCACCCTTCTTCTTCTTCTACTTTCTGGTGCGAGAAGTAGAAGGTGCAGACTTAGAGCCAGAGGTTGAAACTTTATGGAGAAGATGAGGCAAAATTTTCCTTACCAACCTTCTTCTCCTTGCTTTTCAGCAAAGATTGGAAAGTCTGCAACTCATTGAGTAGAGTTGTAAGGTTGTAGTCAACCCTGTTCAGAATAGCGTTGCTAACGAAATGAAGGAAGCTTTCTGGTAAAGACTCCAGAATAATGCTAACATGGCTGGCCTCATCGATGCTCGACCCGTTCATCCCCTCCATGTTGAAGTGGACCATCATATTGAGAACGTGTTCCCTAACAGATGTTCCCTCCTTCATACGTGAATTGAAGATGTACTTAAGAGCATAGTACCTGAGCGACGTCGACGATTGTCCGAACATTCCCCTCAGGGACTCTATGATCTCACGTGCAGTGATTATGGGCTCATGCTTCTTGGCCAAAACATCGTTAAGGCTAGCCAAGATATATCCCTGTCTCTTATACACATCTAGATGTGTATAAGAGACAGCCTCAGGGACTCTATGATCTCACGTGCAGTGATTATGGGCTCATGCTTCTTGGCCAAAACATCGTTAAGGCTAGCCAAGATATATGCTTGGGGCTTTTCGTTCGCCTGTGTCCAATGCTTATACGTGTCTCGAACGTTTCAAGTAGTGGTAGGAGGTGGAATAGGAGGACACTCCTCCATAAGGACAAACCTTAGGTCATTGATGATCAAAATCATATTAACAATATTTTTCCAACTATTGTAATTCTTGTCAGTCAGTTTATTAACGGCAAGTAATGAAAGAGTAGCGGTAGCCATATTTAAAAATTGCTAAAAAATTAACAAACTTAATAAGTCTACCTGCATTAAACCACTTTTAAAACCAATCAAGTTTTAGCAAAATAGTTCTAGTGTACCCTAAGTGACATCTAGTTTGCAATGATGCTCCAGTGAGGCAGGACAAAAATCACTGTAGGGTGATCAAGTGCCCCTTCACTGGAATGAGACAATCTCAACCATTAGATAGAAACAACTCCTTGTAACTGAATCTAACAGTCACCATTGTTTGGTCCAAAATTTATTAACATCCTTAACAATGTTGTATAAGTGTAACCCCTCAATTTAGGCCCTAGAGTCCCGCCCTAATGAGCCAACCTTAGGGGAATGCCGATTAGGACAAAAGACTAAAAAAAACACTTTCCATTTTTGGAGATCAAATAAAGAGTTGTGCAAAACTGCCATCCTTTAGGGGACACTCCCAGAGTGCCACGAAGTGATGCACGAAAACTTTATCCAACCTAATGAGAGAGACCAAGGGATATGTTGTCACACATCTTGCTCCCACTTACTATGAACATTCTCTCCATTCACCTTGTTATTGACCTACCCAAATGCCACCCATAGAGGAACACTCCAGAGGTGCCTTGAGTCGACAGATCTCACGGTGTGAACTTTTGAGGAAGAAACATGTAGAAGTAAAGTGAAGTATCATATACCCCATCTACCATCCACTAAATGTTCTACCTAGAGTTCATTAACTTAGAAAATTCGGCTACTGATTTTAACTTAGTGGTTTGTTTAATTTGCTAAAAAAAACAAATTTTACTTTTGATGATTAAACAAGTTTGATTCAAGTCTTATTAAACTCTTTAATAAACTTTCATTAAATTTGCATGCATGTAAAAAAACCTATCTAATTCACCTTTCTAGGTAGGTTCCCAGGTAGGGGTTCAATGTTTCCATCGACTTAAGTACCCTAGCCTAGCCAGAAACAGCCTTAGCCAAAAGGTCCCTTATAGATACATTTGTTGTATATTTAATCTTTTATTAGTCAATTTAATCCTATTAAACCAAATCAAAGGATTAAAATTAGATGTCTAATCTCATTAGAAATGTGATCTTAGGTCTATCTCAATCAAATTTAAAACATTTTTAAAAAATGATTAAAGTCTAAGGTGTGCATACCACTCTTTATCATTGATTTTAATTTTAATTTCATTAATTATAACTCTTATAAAAAATGAAACAATTAAAATCATTCAACATTGCTAGTTAGACATGCATAAGTTATTTATAACATTTATAAATAAACCTAAGTATCATGCTTCATACAATGTTCATTCATTACTAAAATATAACTTTTATATAACAAAGTAAGGAACTAACATACATTCCATGCTAACATACAACCTTATATTATAACATTTATAATATAAATGATGCATGGATATGCTTTAATGCATGCATATATTATAACTCTTATATTATATGATGCATGAGCATTCTTTAAGTAATTTAATCATGCATACTAATATATTATAGCTCTTATAATATAAAATGATGCATGAAAAAATGCATAACCTATAGTGGGTTTTAAAACTATATGACATACATTATGGAAAATAATATAAACATACATCACATGCACATTTAATAAAAGTTGATGGACTTGGATAGTTTATCTCAAAACCTAAAAATAAATGCTAAACTATTACAAAAGATTGAGTCAACCGATTTGAACAAGTGAACCGGGTCTTGAACCGCTCGCCTTGAAGCCTCGTCACTTGATCGTGTAGTAAATCCTCTGATCGTCGAGTGTAAATGATCGTGTAGCAACGATTATAGCTTAGGACTATGCAATGGGCATAAAAGACCATGTGATCATGCATCGTGCTTCAAGTAACGCTTGGCATGCAATCGTGTAGCTAACGACTATGCGATGAGCATGATAGTCTACATGATTGAGTAGCAAGCGTCGAGTATCATGTATTATGCGATCGTATAGTTAATGACTATGCGATGAGCATGATAGCCTACATGATCATTTAGCGCGCATGCCTTGCATCGAGTATTAAATAACGCACGATCGTTTACCCTCGAGCGTCTGTGCGATCAACCAGCCAACGCAACACGATTGAGTAAACACTTTACACGATCGCGTAGCATTAGCTATGCGATCGTTTAGCAAATGTTACATGATCGCGCAGAACAACTATACACGAAAGCATAGCCAAATCTAAACGATCATCTAGCTTAAGCTACATGATACGACCACCGTTTCGTCTTCTCCATCAAAGCGAACTGCAACTCTTGCGTCTTAAGCTTCTTCACAAACGACTCAAAAACTTAAATGAATATAGAGTTGATTGCAAGAAATTATGCCAAAAAACACAGGGCCCTTACAATTAATTTTTGTAAAAGTAAACGGAAAGAATAAAAAGAGACAATTATCCCAAAATGATCCATCAACAACATCCACAAACATTTAACAGTTAAATGCATTGCAGAAACTTAAAATCCACCAAGCTGTTAACGAAATTCAATATAGCAAATGGAATTTGGAAATCAGAACACAACCTAACAGAATTCAATACGAGCGATTTCTGAAGAGTCATCGTACTGTTGTTTGGTTATATCCAATGGACACTAAAATATATCTGTAGTGCGAAGAGTGCAGCTAGTGCAGCTATCGGTCTTTAGTGGAGTACCCGGTAGTTAACGGGTAGTGGATAATGTGATTAAAGAGTTTAATTAGTTATTCACGTACCATTGGAGCTTTAAGCTACAAGTCCATAAGGTCCCCTTGGTAGCTCAATAGATTTAAGTTGAGAATTAGTTTTTGGGTTAATTTGAAATGTTCAAATTAATAAGAGGAAATTGGATTATATATGATATAATTCAATTAATTCAATTATATATGATATAATTGATATAATTTATTTGATACATTATTGGTTAATTGAATTAATTTAATTATATCATATATAATTAAATTCCCTCTTATTAATTAGAACATTTCAAATTAACCCAAAAACTTATTCTCAACTTAAATCTTTTAAGCTACCAAGGCGACATTATGGACTGATAACTTGTAGAAATACAAGTTATTTATGCCGCCTTATCTAGATATTGCGGCCAAAAGTTAGTAATTATGCGCTAGTTGTACGAAAATTAGCCTAGTATGACAATAATTATAAATGTTTGCGATTACACCCACTAACGCCAAAAAGATGGAAGACAAGCCAAACTTTACTCTATTTTACAGGAGACCAAGTCACCACTTGCACTCAAGGCTCATGAGAAACTAATCAATGCATCTATGTCACAATTGCGTCAGTTGATCAACCATGAAGAGACGATTATCAAAGTGACAGCGCAAGGCGACAGTCGGTCCAGAGCTATGCTTCGACCGCATGCGGTAATAAAAACAAACACCGCATGCGAACCTATGATCGAAAGATGCAACTGAGCAACGCGAGAGCGGAGGATTATGACACGTGTACAACTAATGGTTGTGCAGAATTGATGGTCTGATTGCATAATAGAAGGAATAATATCCCTCCATTTGCGGAATTACCATAACCAAGTGGGGACCACAAGGCCAGAGTCAAGGATCTACTCCTATAAATACCCCATTGGTTTCAGAGAAAAGTATGCCACTAGATACGGGGCTAAGTGCTGTAAGATTTTAGAGAGAAAAGGCTGAGTTGAGTGCTGAAGAGAAGAAATCTGGGAAGAGAACGAGATAAGGCCGAAAGGTGAATCTCAGATCCGATCTGCCATATACCTGATCGAAGCTCTATGCAGAGATCATTGCTACAGGTGGAGCAAGCCTGAGAGGGAAGCTCTTCCTGCCATCAATACGATCCGATTCGGCAAGCAGGTCTCCATCGAATCTGTGCCAAGATATTGGCACTTGTTTGTATCTGTTCTATCTCTCTTTCATTGTATTCCATATTTTTTTTGCCTCTTCATTCACAAATCATGTATCAAATGCTTAGTAGAAATATTAAATGTTTCGATAGATTCCATCTACCATTTTCTGTCTATTTCCATTCACCCGTTAGTCACTTTCTTCATGATGTTTTCTTAATCTCCTGATGAGTAATACGAATCACCAAGAACTTAATCTGTATTAAAGTTATAAAATACGTTTAGCTAAAGCATGCTAGACAACATCGGCACCTGTGAGAGCAGAAGTGAAGATGTCATTCTGATCTATCGAGAGAGGGTCAGAAGAGTGCATTAACTAAAGCGAGTAGTACTTCCAGACATGGAAGCAACCTTGCGTTCATTACGTTAGACTCTGTTTCACCACAGGCATGTGGGGAACACGACCGATCACTGAGAAGTGTACGCCAAGAGAAGAGCGGAACAGTATTTTTACCTTCAATCCAATTAAGAACTTGCGTTGTTTGTAATACTTATCTTTCTCTTTCTATTCTGTTCATAAGAATTGTCGCCACATCCCACATCTTTGCACAACCTTCATAGCCAGCCTTAATCCTAGCATCTTGTACATGAAGTCTGTATCTTGTAACATCTAGCTTAGGTTTATTGTATTTTTATGCTTTATCGCATCTTTACTGCTTTCCTTTATTTTACCGCAATTTAAATACCTGTACAAACTCCTTTATAAAGAATTGGAAACCTGGTCGCATATACCATGAACATACCGCAATAACCGAAAACAATTTCCCCGTGTTCGACCTCGGATCATACCGAGAAACTTGCGGTGGAATTACACTTGGCTCCATCATAAGGAAACTTGTGACAACGTAGAGCATTCTACATGAATATTCCTAATTGATGCATAAATAGAAGTAGTATCGCATCATTTTGAGCATTTAATATCATACATACCTACGAGTCGATAAGTTTATGGCACCATTGCTGGGGACTGGTTAATGGTTTCTTGTTTGAGTGGTTTTTGGTATTTTGCAGGATAGATCTCATTGTACTGGTTGTTCAACGTGGAGAGCAGCCTAACGATTTATGAATCCTGGTGATGAACCAGAATTCGTAGTTGACCCTGAGATCGAGCGAACCTTCCACGCGAGGATACAGCGAAAAAAGGCAGCCAACATGGTAGATAATAATGATAACGCAGTGCTAGATGTGAATCAAGGGGCTGTTCGACCGTCTCAGGATCCCGTATTCCTGGTAGCCGATCGCAATATCCCAATGCGAAACTATTCAGCACCCAACTTATACGATTTTTTGCCTGGAATCTCAAGGCCAATTGTCGAGGAGAATGCACGCTTTGAGATCAAGCCGGTCATGTTACAAATGATTCAGAACGTCGGGCAGTTTGGGGGTCTATAAGGTGAAGACCCGCATGCCCACCTGACCAGATTCGTCGAGATGTGCGGCAATGTCTCCTTACCTGGCGTGACCCCGAAGAATATTAGGTTATATTTGTTCCCTTACACCTTGAGGGATGAGGCTAAGAAGTGGGTTTATTCACTAGAGCCCAATGAAATCACTTCATGGGGGCAATTGGTTGAGCGATTTATGAAGAAGTTCTTCCCATCGACTATCAACTCAAGAAGATGAAAGGATGTGTTGAACTTTGAACAAAAAGAGAATGAGACCCTGAGCACCACATGGGTGCGATTTAGAAGGTTGGTGAAAAACTACCCGCATGTCGAGATTCCCGATTGCATCTTGATGGAAACATTCTACAATGGCCTGAACAGAGTAACACAGGTTGTTACTGATGCCTCCGTGGCAGGAGGTTTTATGGACAAGACATACACGGAGGCCAAAGTCATCCTTGACCGCATCTCGTGGAATATGGATGACTGGATAGATGACGGATATGGAGGCCGAGGTGCCGAAAGAAGAAAAGTTGAAACAGCCATTGTTTCTGCGAAGAAATGACTACATTGGTCGCCCAGATGGCTACAGTAACCTCAATCCTCCAATCAATGGCCATTAATCAAGGAGCCATTGCTCCACAATCAGCGCAACCCACTGCACCAGCTCAAGTGGCGCAATTGGTTGCATCAATTGTGGAGGGGCTCACGGAGCTGAAGGATGCCCATTGAATCTTCAGCAAATGTGTGCTATCCGAAACAACCCCTTCAGTAACACCTACAACCCGGGCTGGAGGAGTCACCCTAACTTCGGTTGGGGTGGTAATCCCAACCTAGGGGGGCCAAGGAACCATCAGGGGGGCAGTAGAGGAAATCCTCCGTTTCATCACAACCAGAGGCAATCAAGACCACAAAACCAGCAAACATCATCATCATTTAATGCCTTGAGAGGATCGTTAGAGGCACTGCTGAAATAGTACATGGACAAGAATGATGCAGTTATGTAAGCACAAGCATCCTCTATAAGGAATCTGGAGATCCAAGTGGGCCAGCTGGCCTCTGAGTTGAGAAGTCGGACACCTGGAACACTGCCCAGCAATTCTGAAGCCCCAGGATCAACAAGGAAAGAGTAATGTCTGTGAAGACATTGAACAGGCAAGCCTGACCGCCTGCAGAGATGTGTATTGTGATCATCAAAGACAACGCAAAATTTTTGGTTCATATCTCAATACTACGTTTACTCTGCTTTATTGAATTCCTTCTTTGATTTCTGAACCCAATTTTAATGATTCATTTCATTCAAATTTTGACTCTTTGAATTTAATTCTTCATTTACTTCTGTGCATTTAATTCATTCCTGCCTTTAATTCTTTGAGTTTTTCTGTAGTCAGCGTATGAGCTTTAAATTGTGAATGATTGAGTCATAAGGAAAAATCGATAAAATAGTAATAATAATAATAAAATAAAATACCTATGTGTAAAATATAAGTTACGATAATAAAACATTTAAGAAAGCAAGATGACAATGGACGCATCCCAAACCTACTAGGAATGCACTACGATCACCTAACTCAACTGTATTGAGTTGAGGGGTGTGTTGGGCTCGTATATGTCCTTTGCCCGTCCTTAGTCAAATGCACTATGTCGAGGTATCCTTCAGAAATGCGTTGGTTAAGAGATGTGTTGCAGGGATATATACGTTGTTGCCCATCCTCTACAATTACATCTAACTCCTTAAGTACCATTTTTTCCCCTATAGTTACATCTAACTCCTTAAGTACCACTGATCCTCTAATGAACAATAGATCATAGTCTCACTATGACTAAATCCTCTCGAGCCAAGAGAGGGTGTGGCGCCACATTGTTCAATACTTGGAATCAACCCTTAAGATAGCAATTTATCTACTTACCTCTTCTTTGGGGAATGAGTGAATTCCATCTTGTATAGTTAAGTTTCCAACTCCTCAATCAGACGAATCCTCAAAATGGTAGGCTTGTTGAGTCGGCGATCTGGCTACTCTCACCCATACAAATCAAAGAATCGTCTTCATAGGCAGGAGTTCACAACTCACTCAGGATTAAGATCATGTTACCTATGGTCATCCTAGTGAAATGAAAGTCTCTATTATGAACGACGTTATATAATGAGACTAAACATTTCATGGTCTGGTTTTATACAAACTTCTTTGTATAGAATATCCCCGCTCGCATGTCTAATACATGAATGATCAGGATCAGATCATTTGTAGCGTTTTGCAACATTTGTAATACCGACAAAGCGGCCTATACTCGTAGTGTCACTAGGATAAGGTACCTAGCCTTATCCATATACTACAAACCATTTATGTTATCACTTAAATACGATCCACTTGTATGTCTCCACATACATGTTTAAGTTACAATGATAACAATGGATGTTAGCTTATTGGTTTGTGGTTAATGAAACTAAGATATCACATCTTAGACAGAAGTGAATAAAATATCATATATTATTAATCACAGAAATATTTGTTCATATAAGGTTTACAAACTATAGGACCCTACAAGATTTAGGGCATCAACCCCAACAATATTTATGGTCGATTGCTCGACCGTGATGGCTTAATTTCAGATCTAGACCAACGAATCTAATCCGTAGGCAATGTCAAAATAGTCTAACGACTCGCCATCATGGAAGACCTTCAACCTGTGCCCATTAACTTTAGTAACCTTCCCTGTCTCAAGATTAATAATGTTTACTGCACCATAAAGATAAATGTGAGAAACACTAAATGGTCCAAGCCACTTGGACCGGAGTTTACCAGGCATAAATTTCAATCGAGAGTTATACAGAAGTACCTTTTGCCCTACCTGAAACTTCTTGAGTGCAATCATTTCGTCATGAAAGTCCTTCACTTTTTTCTTTTAAATCAAAGAATTATCAAAACACTCTAACCTGACCCTTCTAACTCCTGAAGCTGTAGAAGTCTAGCCTCCCTAGTTGCCTTTAAGTCCAAATTGCACTTTTTGACTGCGCAATAGTCCTTGTGTTGGATTTCAACTGGGAGATGGCAAGCTTTCGCATAAACCATCAGGTAGGGAGACATCCCAATAGGAGTCTTGAAGGTTGTCCTGTAAGCCCACAGAGCATCGTCAAGTCGGAGGCTCCAATCCTTCCTTTCTGGGTTGACCATCTTTTCCAAAATGGTCTTTACTTCCTTGTTGGACACCTCCGTCTGCCCATTAGTTTGAGGGTGGTATGAGGTGGCAATAAAATGTTGAAAATCGTACTTCTTCAACAAGGAGGCAATGATCCGATTGCAAAATGTGATCCTTGATCATTGATGATTGCTTTAGGGAAGCCAAACTTGCATAGAATGTTAGTCTTCAAGAAACCTGCAACCACTTTAGTATCATCAGTAACTATGGCCTTTGCTTCCACCCATTTGGAAACATAATCCACTGCCAATAAAATATATTTATACCCATAAGAAGAAGGGAAAGGCCCCATAAAGTCAATTCCTCAAACATCAAATATTTCACAGAAAATGATGGGGAATTGTGGCATTTCATTCCTATGGGACAATCCTTCAGATTTCTGACACCGTTCACACGTTTTATAGACAAAATATGCATCTTTAAATAATGTGTCCCAATATAAACTAGAATCTAAGACTTTTTTATGGTTATCTTGGGACTGAATTGTCCTCCACATGCATGCTTATGACAAAATTCTAGAACAGAAAAGAACTCGTCATTAGGGACACACCTCTTAACTATCTGATCAAAGCAAAATTTCCATAGAATAGGGCATCCCAAACATAATACATTGACTCACTCTTGTTATCTTGTCTATGTCTATTCATTCCATGAAGAAACTTACCAGTGTTTAAGTAATTAACAATATCAGCATACCAGAGAGTCATTGAAATACCGTCTGCCTGCATCAAGGTGTGGTCATGGAAGTCTCCACTAGAACTAAGACAACCTTCATCAGCAACTATCCTACTCAGGTGATCAGTAACGACATTCTCACATCCTTTTCTGTCCTGAAGTCTTAGGTTAAACTCCTGGAAGAGAAGAACCCACCTCAGCAATCTAGGCTTGAACACCTTCTTTGACATTAGATAACACAGAGTTGCCCAATCGGAAAACACAATAACTTTAGATCCTATAATATAAGAGCGAAATTTTTCTAAAGTAAAAATAACTGCTAAAAACTCATTTTCTGTCATGGTGTAACTGCACTGAGCCATGTTGAGGGTCTTTGAAGCGTAATATACGACATGATGTTTCTTGTCAACCTTCTGCCCCAACACCACTCCTACAACATGGTCGCTTGCATCGCACATAATCTCGAAGGGAAGATCCCAATGAGAAGCCTGAATTACCAGAGTACACGACAAGGCGTTCTTTAACAAATCAAAACTTCTTCTTCAATCATCAATGAAATCAAAGGTCACATTCTTTTGAAGAAGGGAGGTCATCGGTTGAGCAATCTTACTAAAGTCTTTTATGAACCTGCGATAGAAACCTGCATGGCCAAGAAACGAACGAACCTCTCTCACATTTGTGGGGTAAGGGAGCTTAGCAATAACGTCAATCTTGGCATAGTCTACCTCTATGCCATGCTCAGATATTATATGTCCTAATACGGTGCCTTGTGAGGCTATGAAATGACATTTTTCAAAATTGAGAAGCAGGTTAGACTCAAAGAATTTTTCTAGCACCCTAGACAAATTAGACAGACAATCAGCAAACGAGTCTCCATACACAGTAAAGTCATCAATAAAAACCTCAATGCATTTTTCAATAAACTCAAAAAATATTGGACCTCCATGCATTTTTCAATAAACTCAAAAAATATTGGACATCATACAACGCTGAAAGGTGCCAGAAGCATTACATAGTCCAATTGGCATTCTTCTGAAAGCGAAGGTGCCATAGGGACATGCAAAGATCGTCTTCTGTTGGTCCTCTTGGCTAATCGAGACCTAATAGAAATCCGAAAACCATCCAGGAAATAGAATAAAGGCTTACCAGCTAACCTTTCGAGCATTTGATCGATAAAGGGAATGGGGAAGTGGTCCTTTCAATTTACAGCATTTAATTTTCTAAAATCTATACACATCATCCACCCATTCTGAACCTTAACAGGAATTAGACTACCTTCATCATTTTTTACGACAGTAATATCCGTTTTCTTAGGCAGTATATGAATAGGACTAACCCACTCACTATCAGGAATATAATAGATAATACCTGCGTCCAAGAGTTTGAAGACCTCTTTCATTACTACCTCCTTCAAGACAGGATTCAAACGTCATTGGGGCTGTCAACAAGGCTTAGCTCCATCTTCCAAAGAAATCCGATGTGTGCACAAAGTGGGGCTAATACTTTTTATGTCGGCCAATGTCCATCTAATAGCCAACTTGTATTTCTGCAATATCTCAATCAACTGCTTCTCTTGTTCCTCAGTCAGGTTCTTTGAAATTATAACATGCAAGGTCTTAGCTTCCCTCAGATAGGCGTACTTCGGTGGTCTGTAAGCTCTTTCAACTCCAATTTAGGTGCGTGCAAAACAAAAGGAAGCACCTTGTCAGAAGATTCATCATCAGAATAAGAGGACATACCTACTGGCTCAGTCATAGACAAGGTGGCAAGCTCTCCAAGTGGGATCAAATCTTCTGAGTCATCCTCATCGTCGTCATAGACGTCCCATATAACCTCCTGCTCAAGAGAGTCAAACACATCAATCTGGCACAAAGAATGTACTTATCGTATGGTGGAAGATTTCATAGCATTGAAAATATTAAACTTAATCAACTCACCATCAAACTCCACAGACAAAGTGCCATCATCCACATCAATCTTAGTTTTGGTCGTCTTCATAAAAGGCTACCCAAGCAAGATAGATGCAGATGAGATAGATGAGGACTCTTCCATCTTAAGAACATAGAAATCAGTAGGAAAAAACAATTCATTGCCCTAAACTAGGATATCCTCTATAACTCTTAATGGGTGTATAAAAGAGCTATCAGCTAATTCACAGTTCCAGTTTCAGTTAGGTCTTTTAATTTTAATTCTTGATAAATTGAATAAGGCATAACATTTATTGACGCATCCAAATCTTGAAGGAAATCGGATTCAAGATTTCCGTGAGCAGTAAGATCATTCCAAATTACAATCATAAATGAACAATACAAATTACAGTCGTACAGAAACATGCGATTATACAATCAATATAGAAATTACAACATGAAAACTTAAATGAACAAAAAGAAAAATCTACGAACATTTGAAGATATGTCTTCACGCTCCTTTGCACATGACCGCTCAAACAACAGCAACCTCGTACGCTCGATCTACATGACCGCAACACAGCACGAACACTTCTCACTCGAACTCAGCGATCGCCTCGGTCACGACCTCCTCAGCAACACAAACGACCTCCACAGAACCACGATGGTGTCGAGTTGAGTAAGACACCACCAAGAAGGTTACCTTAGTATTCTCGGTGTGAAAATCCAGAGGGTGGGCTATGTTTGGACTTGGTATGCGGCAGATGAAGAAGGAAACACCGATCATGTACACGACTGGGCAAGTGGGAGATGGTGGAGACCTATCATATAGGTCGATGCCCAATCGTTTAGCTAAAGCTATGCAATCGTTTAGCTTATCAGTTTAGCGTCAGTGTCTGTCGCCTACAAACACTATACGATCATTTACTTTGGGCAAGCGATCGTCTACAAAAAGTATGTGATCATGTTGGTAAATACTGTACGATCGTTTAAGCTCGCCACTGCACGATTGGTAAATATTTACTGACAACCCATGAGTTCTTTTTTTCTTTTTTTTTTCTTTTTTTTTTTTTTGCCGAGAGAAAAAACTCAAAAAAAAAAATTATGAAAACTTACTAAATTAGGAAACCATTTTCCTTTTATCTCACGGTTACCATGAAATTCAATAACGACCCACTCAATTGGTTATTAAAGAAAAAGATTTAATTATCCAATAATTAATATTATTGTAAATATAAATGAATAACCAAATTATCATACTATATTTATAACCTATAGTTTTAATATTTTATCTCATGAAATAATAAAACATAGTTCTTTTTTCTATTCCATGGTACTTAATGTAAATCTCATTTACATCAATCCTCTACTAAGATGTATCCACTACATCATACCAATTATATTCATATATAATCAAAAATACCTCTTATCAATTTGAACATTTCAATCATAGCACGAAAACTGAATCCTCACACTGAATCCATTGAGCTTACAAATGGACCTTATGGAACCTGTAGCTCGAAGCTCCAACGTACATGAATAACTGACTAAACCTCTTTAGTCATGGGATCCACCATCCGTTAATTTGCCAAGGCACTCCATTAAAGACTGGCAACTGAACTCTCCTTATTACAGATATATTATGTGTCCATCTTAACCAAATCAGTAGTGCGACAACCCTTCATAGATCGCTCGTAAATACAGTTCGGCCAATAACCGTTATGCCTGTTAGTTACATCTATCTCCTTAAGTACAACGATCCCTCTAATGAACATAAGTCATAGTTCTACTATGACTGAGTCTTCTTTTCCAAAGAGAAGTTGTGGCCACTATGTTTTTCAAGCCCTAGAATCAGCTCTTAAGGAGCAATCTCTCTACTATCCCTGCTTCGAGAAAGAAGTGAATTCCATCTTGTGATTGAGTTCCAGCTCCCAGATCAGACAAGTCCCCAAAAAGGTAGGCATGTTGCTTGGCAATCTGGCCATTCTACCCATACTAATCAAAGAACCGCCCTCAAAGGCAGGAGTTCCCAAAACACTCAGTGAGGTCGTGTCACCTATGGTCGTTTAGGTGAGATGCAAGTCTCAAGTATCAACAACGTTATATACAATGTGTCATTTTAAAAGCTTTAAACGGAAATACTAACGAGTTGGTTTATAGTGGGACTATAAACTGTTTGTTCATTGGAGGAATCAGTGACATTTAAGAAGTTAGATGTAACTATAGGGGTAAAATGATAATTTTGACCTAGCTGTAGTAATGAGCAACTTGTGAAGAGTCAACTTATTGTTGGTTGGTTATATCTAATGGACACAGAAATATATCTATAGTGCGAAGAGTGCAGTTATCGGTCTTTAGTGGAGTGACTGACAGTTAATGAATGTTGATTAATCTAATTAAACAGTTTAGTTGATTAATCTCGTATCACTAGATCTTCTAATCTGTAGATCCATAAATCCCCTTGTTAGCTCACCAAGGATAAAAACAAGGAATAATTGTTTTTGGAATACTTCGAATTGTTCAAATTATTTATGAAAATTGAAGTAATGAATTATATTAATATGATTAATATAATGTATAATATAAATTGATACATTATAATATATAGTTAATAATAAATATGATTTATAATTAAAACTAAGATGTGAGAGAAAAAATATTTGGAGATCCAAATATTATATATATAAATAGGATTTATACTATAGATTAAAATTTAATATGACTTTGATTCATATTAAAACTATAGGTTATAAGAGGAAGTCATATTATAATATGATTATAAATGCAGATAATATCGTTTATTAATAATTATTTAACCATATTATAAATATTATATTAATATTATTTATTTAATATAATATTTAATATGATATGATTTATTATAGTTAATTATAAATATTTTGGACAATTTCTTTTCCAATGCCCATCCTGGTTGCAATGAAAATAAGTTCCCTTTGCAACATTAATCTTTTTGCCCTTTTGGACAGCAGCAAGTGAAAGAACTCTAAATGTAGAGAACAAATGAGCAGAAGCATATCGTTCCAAATCCCATTGTGAAGAACAAGAACATTTACAATCAAACAGAACGGTTATGCATCAAGGATAAAATTACAACATACTTCTAAGTTAAAAACAAATGATCGAGTAAGCATACCTTTGATAGTATTTCCTCAATCAAACAAGAATGAGTCCAACAGCACGAATGCAACACGCCTCTGGAATATCCTCGATCAGCAACGAGTGAAACTCGACCCTCGAACCTTGAATGGAACTCAATACCACAAGTCGGTTACCTTGGTATTTTCGGTGTGAGAATCCAGGAGGTGTGGGCTCTATATGGATTTAGGTAGAGGGATTGAGGAACAAATAAATGAGTAAACAATCGAGTAAAGCACAGAACGATCGTGTTGAAGATATTAGTCTATCGCATAGACTTGTTCCTCGATCGTGTTGTAAGCGAGTTCAATCGTATAGAAAACTCGATAACTATCATATACTCTCTCAACAAGCTATCTGATAACTTGATCGTGTAATGAATTGAATAAAAAATGGAAAACTATTTTTTACTTTATCCATCAGTTGCCATAAACCATGCATAATTGACCACTAAGTCGGTTATTGGAGAAAATCGAAATCGATTATCTTATAATTAATTTATTATAAATAAATATAATAGCTAATTTATCATATTATATTTATAACCTATAGTTTTAATATCACATCATATACAACATATAAACCATAGTTTTTTTTCTCCTTTATGGCATTTAATATAAATCATATTTATATTAATTCCTCCATTCAAATAATGTATCAAATACATTATATCAATTATATCACATATAATTAAATTAATTTAATTATATCATATAGAATCAAATTTTCTTTTGTTAATTTGAACACTTCAAACTAGCCAAAAAACAGATTCTCAATATGAATCCATTGAGTTACTAAGGGGATCTTATGAACCTGTAGCTTGAAGCTCCAACGGTACGTGAATAACTGAATAAACTCTTTAATCACGATATCCACCATCCGTTAACTGTTGGGCACTCCACTAAAGATCGACAGTTGCACTCTTCGCACTACAGATATATTTATGTGTCCATCGAATATAACCAGTCAACAGTACGGTGACCCTTTCACAAATCGCTAATAAGTACAACTTGGCCAAATTGTCATTTTGCCCTTGTAGTTACATCTAATGCCTTAGGTACCACTGATTCCTCTAATGAACAATACATCATAGTCCCACTATAAGTAAACCCTTCTCGGGCCAAGAGAAGATGTGGCGCCACATTGTTCAAGCCCCGGAATCAGCCTTTAAGGGAGCAAGTTATCTACTTCTCCTACTTCGGGGAAGGAGTGAATTCTGTCTTATGTAGCTAAGTTTCCAGCTCACCAATCAGACGAATCCCCAAAGTGGTAGGTTTGAGTCGACGATCTGGGCATTGTACCTTTGCAAATCAAAGGACCGCCCTCATAGGCAGGAATTCACAACTCACTCAGGATTAAGGTCATGTTACCTATGGTCATCCTAGTGAAATGAAAGTCTCTGTCATGAACGATGTTATATAATGAGACTAAATACTACGTGGCCTAGTCTTATACAAACTCCTTTGTATAGAGCATCCCTACTCGCATGTCTAATACATGAATGATCAGGATAAGATCATTTATAGCACTTTACAACACTTGTAACATCTACAAAGCAGGTCATACTCGTAGTGTCACCAAGATAAGGTTTTCCTCCTTTATCCATATACTACAGATCATTTAGGTTACCACTTAAAGCACGATCCACTTATATGTCTCCACATACATGCTTAAGTTTCAACGATAACCAGGGAACTTAGTTTATTGGTTTGTGGTTAATGCAACTAAAATATCTCATATTTCATAGACTAAAGTGAATAAAATATCTCATTATAAATCACAAAACTGTTTGTTCATACAGATGTTTACAAACTACAGGACCCTACGAGATTTAGGGCATCAACCCGAACAATCTCCCACTTGTCCTAAAGCTAGTGGGGTGTACAATATAATCTCATTATAAGTACACAAATCAATAAACTAGGGCACAAATGCCCAGTACAACAGCAAGTGTGGTAACTTTATTCCTCTTACCACCTTTCTTCTTCTTTCATTTAGCCTACAGAATAAGGTGTGGACTTATTCCCAGAGGTAGATCCCCTGTGGAATTTTTTCGAGGAATTGACAACATTTGCCTCCCTGTGTTATCCTTTAACTTTCATAAGGAACTTGTAAGTCTGCAGCTCGTTAAGAAGGGTGGTAAGGTTGTATTCTATTTTGTTCATAACAACATTGATGGGAATTATAGGAAACTCTTCCAAATAAAGCTTACCTGGTTGGATTCGTCTATGACAGCCCCATTCATCTCGGCCACATTGAAGTGGACTATCATATTAAGGACATGCTCCCTAACTGACGATCCATCATTCATTTTGGCGTTAAAGGTGTACTTTAGAGCTTCATGTCTGAGATATGTGGTCGGTTGCCCAAACATCTCATGCAATGACTCCATGATCTCGTGAGCAATGATATGGACTTATGCTTTTTGGCCAAGGCTTCTGTTAAGCTTGCCAAAATATAGACTTTGGCCTTATCGTTGGCCTTAGTCCATCTGTCATAGGCGTCACGAACATTTCGTGATGCTGCAGGTCCAGGAATCGGAAGACATTCCTCCGTTAGGATGAATTTGAGGTCGTCGAAGATCAGGACGATGTTAATCGTATTTTTCAAAGAAGCATAATTTTTGTCGGTTAACTTATCAGCACCAAGTAAGGTTATTATAGCGCTAGCATGTTTATAAGATGCTGATACGAACAAATTACTTATATTAGATATGCAAGCAAAAACTCATTTAATCTAATTAATCTGGCAAAATTCTTAATGAACCCTAAAACCATTTAATTTTGTAATGATACTTCGGTGATTTAGAATAAATGTCACCTTGGGGTGAATAGTTATTTCTTCGTTGAACTAAGACATTCTCAATTAAATATTACACCAAAATAACTCTTATTCCTATAATATTTAATTACCATTAATTTGGTCAAGAAATCATTAACTACCTTTATGTTTTTTCGTAAATGAAACCCTTTATTTTAAACCCTATAACTCCGCCCCAATTAGTCCGTCTCAGGGAAGAATATAATTGTTGCAATTGGCTATAACAATCTTATCTATTAAACTTATAACAATTATAAAACTCAATGAAACAACTAAAACCTATAAGCATGCTTCTAATGACATACATGAAATATAACAATTATATTTTCTAAGCAATGTCATGCTTCAAGCATTTTCATTTTCATTACATAACATAATACTTATATTATAAAGTTATGAAAAAATAAACACATATCCATCATCCAAACTATATAATATAACAATTATAATAAAGTATGATGTATGGACATTTTATAAATGCATGCAACTATATAATATAATACTTATGTTAAATATGATGCATGATAATATGTTTATCTTATGGTAGGATTTTGAACAACATGGCATATATTATGTAATATAATAAAATAATCATACATCACATGAAAATTATTTCAATAGCCAAAATTGGACCAAAATTGGCACTCCTAACAAATTAATTAAATTAAATAACTCTTATATTAATTCAATTAATTAAAAAGCAATAAAATTACATAAAATACATAAAATTTCCAAAATTGCTCCAAAAACTGACAGTGGACCTCGAACCCATGACCTCCAACATGCGACTAATGTCTCGAAGGTCGCTACACTCGGCTGGAGCGTTGCAACGCTAGTCTCAAATTAAACCAGCGTTGTGACGCTGGGCTAAAAAAATTCTGAGCATAACAACGTTCAGCTAGAGCGTAACGACGCTTGCCTTTCTATGCTTCAGTGTAAAGGGTAGCTTAACTATGCTCTCCCATTACGCTTTAGCACAAAATGCAATTTCGACACTTTTCTTTCGCACGTTCTTACTTCAAATGGTACCAAACTCCTCTGTAACTCTTGTAAATTGAACGACACAGATTTACATACAAGATAGCATAATTAAAAAGACCAAAAACACCGGGACCATACAACTTTAAATGATTTATAGCGGTAAATCTAAGTGCTAATTTTGTAAACATCCAATCATTGGTAGCACTGGAAATGTGTTATCTTATTCTACCTAACTCGGGGTTGTTTAGCTACTTAATTTGGTTAAATTGATTATTTTGTAGGACTTGAGTGTACAAGCAGTCGAATTAAGCATTCGAGACAAAAGGCGTTAAAATGATGAAGTTAGAAACCAAATTGAACAAATGAAGAAGGAATGAAGAATTTTGCCTTGTCGAGCATCGCAACACTCCTTCTATGCTTAAGTCCAATGCTAGCTCAATTCTGGAAGACATAATCCTTGGATGCAGGGCAGTGTTGCAACGCTCCAAAGTTGTCATGTCATCGTCGCACCATTTGCTCAACGCCCCAGAATAGCATTGGAATCGTCGCAGATGTGAAGTAAATATCATATACTAACAACACAAGCATTCGTACATACTGTTTACAAACTACAGGACACGAGACTTTAGGGCATCAACCCCAACAGTTTTGAGTTAAGTTTTATGACGAATCAAATATGGCCTTTATGCTTCTTTTAAGTTTAATCAAAAGAACTTCTTGAATTTTGCAATTCATGAATTGAGTTGCATACCAAGAATATTCAAGTTGGATTTCATCCTATCTTGATCATCATATCTTACGGAGTGTTTGAATCTTGGGCTAGGGAACTTGTTATTTGTCTCAAGAGCTTTGATCTTAAGGCAATCTATATCTAACCTAATCTTTAGAGATGAGAGATTGAAAATAATTAGACACCATTATAGGTGCACTTTACATGCATTTTTTTATTCCAATTTTTAGAATCCTCAGATCATTCAGGAAATTCAAATAGTAGTATACGGATAAGATTTTTAGCTATTGTCGATGAGGGTAAGACAATATATTTTCTAACTAGAGAAGTAAATGCTTGAGTTTGAGAAGTTTCCAGTCGGCCTGTAAAACTCACTCGGATAAGATTTAGGGGTTTTAATTTTGAGAATTAGGGATTCTCATTCCAAAAAAGTATATAATGCTAATACACTAGAGTTTTCGTATCAATACTCAAAATAAACAATGAAATATAATAGGCAAAATCAAATAAGACATATCATCATATAAAAATGACATCAGTATAACGTACATATCATAACATCGGAGGTACATTATACAAACAATATAAACTATGGTATATATATGATAACAATGTGTAATAAGAATATACTTAAAATAATAATGGAAATATAATAGACAAAATCAAATAAGACAAACCATCATAAAAATTTGGCATGCAAGCGGTACCTAATTAGTATTGCATACATATCAAAATATCTAGAATAGATATTATATTCAATATAGACAAAGGTATACTTGTGCTAACAATGAGTAAAAAGACAAAAAAATCATTGAATATATTACATAAAAACTAAATAATACTCAAAACAAACAATGAAATATATTACATAATATAAAAAATCAAACATAATGTATTAGAAACTATTAAACACAATACGCAAATTATTGTGTTTCAAACATATCCATCGACTTGAAAAATGCCACCAAAACCCTCCGAAATTACAAAGAGAATTTGAAAAAGAAGAAATTATCAAAAAGAGGAAATACACGAAAAAAACAGTACAATAAAACCATTAATAAACAAAAGAAAACAAACCTGGAATACAAGAGCTTCGTGAAAAATGAAAATGAAAAACGAAGAAGACGACACTAGAAAGAAAAACAGGCTATCGTGAAACCAAATAGTTAAAAACATTAGAGAAGCTTGATATGTAAAATGGAAAATAAAATCTCATTAATCGCAAATAAGAATAATATCTCAATTAATTAATACTCTATAATAAATGCATATTATTTTTTTCAGAAAAAATTCGTAAATATGGAAAGAATTTTCAAATAAATAACACACAGTCACCACTTCAAGGGTTATTTTTGTTGAAAATTTCATTAAATCTTATATCCGAAAATATAAAAAAAAATATTTAAAAAAAATAAAATTTGAAAATGGATTCAATCAGATTTAAGTTTGAGCCGGGATTGTTTGTTGGGCTGCAAGTGAGCTAGATTGGGGAAAATTGTAACTTGGTCACATTAGGGTTTGTTTTAAAATAATAATAAAAAATATTAATTTTGCGGTTGCTGGAAAATAGGTTCCTCTCTNAAATAGGTTCCTCTCTTTCACCCGACTTTCGCAGCCACCGTTTCTCGCGCGGTGCCGTTTTTCTCTCCCTTGTTCCGTCCGTCGCAGCTCAGACCCGCCAGCGTCGCCGCCCAGTTCCGCCAGCCGCTATCGTCTGTCTTGCAGTCGCCGGCCCCGTCACACCTCAGTCGGCCGTTCATCCTCGGGCAGCAGCAGTGAGTGAGTTGAGCGATTCTTGTCGGTAAGTTAAGTCTTGGCCTCTCGATTCCTCCTGCGGATGCTGGCAATTAGTTTTAATTCCGAATTTGTGTGGTTTTCTCTTAGGTTCGAATCCTAATCCTGGTTGGTGGCGTTTAGAAGATTGGGACCTATAAAACGTTTAGGTATTCTTTGGGTTTAAGAGTGATGTTACAGCATGGGTTTAGGCCTGAACTTGTATTTTAAATGCTTTTTTCTTTTTTCTAGGATTTAACCCAAAGGTTTTGTGAGAGGAAGAAGTTTGGTTGTAGTTTTGGAACCTAAATTTTGAGGTAAGGGACTTACTGTTATTGGTTTTTATAAGAACGTTTAGCATGTGATTGCTATGAGAATGCTTATGACGTGACTTCTATAGGAACGTCCAATGTGGGTTTTCTATGTGAACACTAGTATGCTATTTTCTATGTGAATGCTTGGTATGTGACTTTTATGGGAACGTTTAGTAGTATCAAGTATTATTCATGCTGTGAAATCTGTTTAAAGATATATTATATGTTGTTTTACTTTTACATATAAAAGGTTATGCCGCAGAAATTATGAATGGAATGTTACATTGCGAAAGCCTATACCATAGAAAGCACGTACATGAGATTATGCTATGGTAAGACATGTTACAAATAGTTATATTTGTATGGTGGTATGCATGACATTAGATTGTTCTTGCTGAAAGGCTATAACACTAGCTTATTTTGATGGGACTATACGTTGTGGGACCACCTGTATGTTTGGATGTTCTCATTTAGACTTGTTGACTAGTTTCTCTCCTATCTCTTGTATGATTTTTTTTTAAACTGCACGAAAGAGGTGCATGTTTAGGGACCCTGGTATATGAACTTGATGTAAAAGGGTTGGTATGTATGAAAGTGATGCATGCTTAGAGAGGCATAGGGTGTATGAAAGAGATGCACACCCAATGGGTTTTGTGTGCATGAAAGAGATGTGTACAAAACTATGCATAAGAAAGAGGTGCACAACTGAGATAGAATAAGAGAAGGAGTGGAAACTAGAGAAAGAAAGTTTAGATCTCACCACAGTTTAACCCTAACCCTACATGATGATCGTGTACGTATATGTCCTGATCCCAACAGTGTGTTTTGTGTGCGTGAAAGAGATGTATACAAAACTATGTGTACGAAAGAGGTGCACAACTGAGATAGAATAAGAGGAGTGGAAACTAGAGAAAGAAAGTTCAGATCTCACCACAGTTTAACCCTACGTGATGATCATGTACGTATATGTCCTGATCCCAACAATGGGGTCTCTTACTGAGTACTTTGAATACTCACCCCTTTCTCTAAATGTTTATTTCAGGTAGGACATAATAACTTAGGCAGACGACAAAGCTTGTTTGAAAGCCATGGAAGATAACTTAGTTCTTAGATTCCGCTTGAACTTATATTGCATTTGATTTATATTTCCCTCTAAAAGATTGTTAAGATGTTTGTTAAAGTTATTTCTCTTGTTTTCTTAGAATGCTTTCGATTTTAAAGTTATGGGATCCCAGATTGAAAAGTTGATTTTGTTTACCCTGGATTATTATTATTATTATTATTATTTTAAATTTATTGATGACTTAGAGATTAAACAAATGTCAAAAGGTTGCTTAACTCGTCTTTAGGTGTCAGTATGTATGAGGGTTCAACCCTTTATGTGTTTTATAGAAATCGGGTCTTTACAGGTTTTCGGTGTAGGAGACGGAATCCAAGGTGGGTTTCATTGCTGAAGGCTACTACTGCCGTTGGGTTTCTTTTGCCTTCACCCATTTCTTTTCTTCAGTTTACTTTCCCCTGAACCTTCATACCAAATCCCACGTATAATAGAAAATGATATCTGCGGTTTCATGGGTTCCTAAAGGGGTCTGTAAGCCTCTTCCAGACCTGGCTGATCCTCCCTCCAAGGAGACTATTGATGAACTCCTCAAGAGCAAGCATGTCGTTGATGATTCCAGGTGACAGAAAATTTTGATTAATTTTACTTCTATTTTATCTATATCTTTTCACTGACCAGTATCTTTATCTGTAAGGAGGGTCAATTTAGGTTTTTGTTTGGACGCTTTAGTCTTCATCTTTACTGTTTTTTGGATTAGATTCAGTTGTATCAGAATGTAGTATTGATAATTATACAAATATAATAGATGAAGAAGGCGAAGACTTTCAGTTTCAGGAAATGTGTTTTGTGGTAGTGCCTGATGATTATGCATATTTTCTTTGCATATGTTAATTCCACGTCTTCATATTTGAAAGCTATGATTTGGTCTCTGCAGTAAACATAGCGATGATGAGGCAGATGAAGGAGATATGGATGTTGAAGACGCCAATGATGAAGAGATTGCCAATGCACTAGCTGTGGCACAAGCACTTGGGAAATCTTCTGAAACCACAAAGTCAGATACCAAATATGATGATATTGCTGAAGGTTTGAAGGAACTCGACATGGACAATTATGATGATGAAGATGATGGTATTCTCATCCTCCTGCCCCCCTGATTTAACTTCCCCTTTGCTCTTTTATGTTATTAATTTTTGTTAATTTTTATATTGAGACAATTATGAGTGGTCATGTTTTTATAATTTACATCCTCCAAGTGGTATGGTAAAGAACAGAACTCTCTCCTTTATAAAAATTTATGGAGGGGTCATATCCCCAAGAAGATTCAGTTCTTTCTATGGGAGGTTAGCCACAAAGTATTAACACGGCTGAAAGTCTCATAAAAAAGGCCCCATGGATGGTGTCTGCTCCGAGTTGGTGTGTCCTTTGTCGTCCGAGTGATGAAACCATTGTGCACATCCTGGTTTTTTGTGACTATGGTCAATCATTTTGGAGGAGAATATTATCTTGCTTCAACTAGTGTGTGGTTTTCCCAAACTACCCTCTCACCCTCTTGAATATGCTTCTGATTGGCCATATTTTTAAGAATGAGAAGGAAACTATGTGGAACTTCATTGTCCAAGGTTTCTTTTGTCTCATTTAGAATAAAAGGAATCATCGTATTTTCGATGATAGAGAAATGGATTTCGCTCATTTTTTAGATCATCTTCTGTACACATCTATGTCATGCTCATGGTGTAAATTAACTTCCTCTTTTTGTGATTACAATCTTACTGCTCTTACATTGGAATAGCATTATGTAACCTTTCATGGTACAATTGCCCTTTTGTAATTTCATACTACCAATGAAATTTATGATTGAATGTTTCTCATAAAAAAAGGTTTTTGTAAGCTACTACCATAACACTGCAACTGGATTATGAATCTATGGCACTTCTTAACTAATTTGACCTTCCATCACTTCACTGCAATTTATCTTTCATTGGGTGTATTACCGAGGCTATTCGTTATTGTGGTTTGGTTTGCTTTAGAGATTGAGTTATTTACCTCTGGAGCTGGAGATGCTTACTACCCAACCAATGACATGGACCCATATCTCAAGGACAATGATGTAAGTTATTTATTGAACATTGGTATTTGTACGATTTAGTTCACTATGTTGTTACTCGTGATGTCTTTCTTTACTTTATAGGATGATGACTCTGAAGATATCGAGGATGAGACCATCAAACCGACGGATGCAGTCATAATTTGTGCATGTAGTGAAGATAACGTCAGTGCTCTCCAGGCATGTGGTACACTAGAACTAATACCTATTTCGTCCTCAAATCAATCCCTATTTAGAAAAGGATAATGATAGGCGAAATTGAAGAAAAAATTGTTTGCAGGTGTGGATATGTGAAGGATATGATGCAGGTGATCCAAACATCTATATTCACCGTGATATAATTATTCCAGCATTTCCTCTTTGCACAGCTTGGCTAGATTGTCCTCTGAAGGGTGGAGAAAGAGGTATTGTGTTTTCATTGATTCTTTTCAGTGTGATGTTTTCGTTAATTCTGCTTATAGTTTACTGAATGGAAAATCAAATGGAATTTCATTCTAAATCAAATCTCTGGCCCTTGATCTGAAAATTTAGTATGTTCTCATCACTTCTGCTTATAGTTTAGTGAATGGAAAAACAAATGGACACTTGTTCTAACTTCTAAATCAAATCTTTGGCACTTGATTTTGAAATGTAGATAAGTGAGTTTTGAAGAGTAGTACTGACCTGCTTGGTTGGGGAACTGAAATTCTCATTGATTATATAGTTTTTTCTTTGAGGGTTAATTCAGAATGTGAATATAATTATATATGTGGGAGGCTTTTTTTGATTATTGCCACCAGTAACAACCTTAATTTTACACATGATTCAGCCATTTTTATTGACTACTTTATCCACTTGGTGCCAGGGAACTTTATTGCAGTTGGTTCGATGGAACCTTCAATCGAGATATGGGACCTTGACATTGTATGCTAATGTGAATTTTTATGTGACTGATGTTACATCTTCAAACAAGCATGCCATATTAAGTCTCATTTTTTATGTTTGTCTAGATCGACGAGGTGCAACCATGTGTGGTGTTAGGTGGAATTGTTGAGAAGAAGAAGAAAAAGAAGGGAAAGAAAGTAAGCTGTTTGTTTTCTCATTAAGGCTCTTTCAAATTTCTCATTTCAATCATTTCCTCTGAATTTGTTGACCCACTTCCTTCCTGGTATTATTTGTTTTCAAATCTTGGTTGCATAAGCTTAAAATTTCCAGTTCTTTTAAGCCTTTTCTAATTTTTCAAACTCCATATCTTGTTTTGCTAGACATCAGTTACATACAAGGAGAACAGCCACACGGATTCGGTACTTGGACTTGCTTGGAACAAGGAATATAGGTCTGTTTAGCATTATTTGGTTACTGTGTTAGTTGTTTCAAGAAAATGTTTTAGTGCATTATGATTCACTGTTAATTTTCCCCATAACAAACAGGAATATACTTGCTAGTGCAAGTGCTGATAAGCAAGTCAAAATTTGGGACGTATCTACTGGACAATGTAATATAACTATGCAGCATCATACAGACAAGGTAAGAATTTCGGTTATATTCATACATTAAATAGTGTACTAAAGGTCTAAATTGGTTTCTTAAACTGTTTTCTATCCCAAGGAAGATGAGTGGTTCAAATTGTTTTCAAGTATTCATCTTAGCTTATTTTTCTGTATTCGAAGCTTACATGAACAACAAATGCTGACTTGTATACTCATATGCTCAATTTGCACGACATAGTGCACATGCATCTTGGTTCTTATCAAAACACAGGAAAACGATGGCTCTCTTCATTTTCTTCTATTCAATAATCTTTTTCTGGTTTTTATTCCATTTATAAATTAATCCTAATGGCCGATTGGATAAGTCTCAACTTGAAGTTGAAGTTAAATTTATGATAGGAGTATCACATCCAATGTTTAAAAAGACTTGTGAGACTTACGCCTTGAGGCTTGTCAGGCTTTGAGACTTATGCCTTCTTTGAACTATAAGAGGCTCACGCCTCTGTGAAAATGCACTAAAAAGCTCGAAGGGTTTTTGGAATTTCCTCTCAGAACTGATCCATTACAAGTTTTATCCGTTTCTACTGTGTTGTATTCTTTCATTATATTAATGTTAACTCGGAAGAGTTTCATGATGGGGGTTGTTTATCTTGTGAAATTCCTAGCTATATGCGTTTACTAATATATATAAATCTGTAACTTCTCAAATTGGTGCCATTTGTGATGTTCTGTTGATTATATTTTACTTTCCAGGTTCAGGCTGTTGCATGGAACCATCATTCGTCACAAGTCCTCCTTAGTGGATCTTTTGATCATTCTGTAGTTTTGGTAATACGAGATGTTTCTACTGTGTTTTTTGCACTCTCTTGTGGGATTACAATGATGCTGTTTAACTTATTTTTCTTCCGACACCAGTTGATTTTCATGTTTAACTTCTTTAGTTTTAGGTTAAAATATCATTTTGATCCTTGTACTTTGGGTGTTATTCAATTTTAATCTTTGTTCTTAAGTTTTGTTCCATTTTAATTGCTTTATTTTCAAATTTCTAAATGCGGTCTCTTAGTTTTTATTGCGATTCGTAAAATAAATATAATAATTTCCATTATGAATAAGATAAGATGTGACTATCTTTCCATTATTTATAAAGTAAAGGTTAACAAAGACTAAATTACAAAAAAGTTGTTGAGAATAATTTTAGGATTTATTGAAAGGACAAGACTAAATTTGAACCTTTGGAAGTAGAAAAGTAAAATAAAACAAGTCTCTTAGTGCAAGGTCCAAACTCTTTCAACCTTGGTTTTATGGTATCTCATCATAGCTTGAACTTTCTGGTTTTATGTTTTTATGTAATTCAGAAAGATGGGAGAAATCCTTCCCATTCGGGCTACAAGTGGCAAGTTACAGCAGATGTGGAGAGCTTGGTGTGGGATCCGCATACAGAGCACATGTTTGTGGTGTGTATTTTTGCTTGCACAGATCTGGCTTTGAAGATTCCTTTTCCTGGCTTCACAATTCACTCGTTGATTTAAATTTCTTTAGTTTGTTCCTATCAACTATTATTTTATTCATTGAGTTCGGTTTGTGAAATTTTGTGCAGGTGAGTCTAGAGGATGGTACAGTGAAAGGTTTTGACATCCGGAATGCCACTACAGAGACTAGTTCTGAATCTAAAGCAAGTTTTACTCTCCATGCGCATGAGAAAGCTGTGTGCTCAGTTTCTTACAATCCCTCGGCACCTAATGTACTTGCTGTTCTTTTCTTCTGTTTCTTGCTCAACTTTTCCCCCTCCTCTCCGTTCCGTTGTGTTGCCAGCTTTGTCTGGTTACTAACTTCTGTTTGTCTGTATACTTCTCCAGCTACTTGCTACTGGATCTACTGATAAAATGGTACCTTCATAATCCCTTTTTATTGCGCTTGTATGCTTTGGAGATGATATTAGAAAAAAAGGTATTTGTTTTGTTTGCCATTGACTCAATCTCTTGTGCAGGTTAAATTATGGGACTTGTCCAATAATGAACCTTCATGTGTGGCATCCACGAATCTTAAAGTAGTAAGTAATATGATTTCGGTGGTTAAGTTATACATGTAGCATCAACTTCTAAGTTCTAACAATCATTTGGTTATGTTGTAACCATTCCAGGGAGCTGTGTTTTCGGTTGCCTTCTCAGAAGATTGTCCCTTTTTGCTGGCCATTGGAGGCTCCAAGGGAAAATTGGAGGTGAGAATATAATGTTAGATGTATATTCATTAATTTCATTGAAAGTGGTTTCTGCAATATTTATCCTTTAGTGAATATCTTTCGTTGTTGAGAATTGTACTTCTCTTACCAGGGTTTTCATCTTTGCTAGGGGTAAATATTTGAATTCTTAGCCCTTCTTTGCTTCGATTCGTTTAAAAAATAAAAAAAATTTGAATTCTTAGCTAAATTTTAAGAACATAAACAATTTTTTTAAAAATTATTATTTTTAGTTTTGAAAATTTTAATCATTTGATTTTTTTGCAAATAAAGCGTTTTTCCTCTCAATTTTGTAAGGTGGTTTTCATCTTTCTTAAGTTAAAAAAGTCGAATTTTTAACCCAATTCTAAAAACAAAAACAATTTTTTAAGAACAATTTTTTTAGTTTTCAAAATTTGGTTTGGTTTTTTTTTTTTTTGAAAAAGTTTAAATAAAGTAGATAACAAAGTAAAGAAACTTAGAGATAGAAGGGGTATTTATAGGCTTGATTTTTAAGAATAAAAAATAAAAAACTAAATGGTTACTAAGCGGGGCCTAAATAGTTATCAAATAGGACGTGAATGGTTATTAAATGAGATCTAAATGTTCATCAAACGAGGCATTGGTAATTGTAAGTGGTTATTGAAAAATGATTGTTTTTGCAGGTGTGGGATACATTAACTGATGCTGCAGTGTCTCGGAAGTTCGGAAATTACAGGCGGAGATCTTAAATTGTTAAACTATTGAGTTATGATAATTATAGATGAAAAATGTTTGGTTGTGTAGGTAGTTAATTTTGGTGTCCTTTTTTCATCATCTTTCTTTTTTTTCTTTTTCTTTTTCTTTTTCTTTTTCTTCTTTTATTTTTTTGTTTTTTTTTGACAAATTTAGGCTTTGTCCTTCAAATTTTGGTAACTGTTTTGAATTTGTCACATTTCAATTCCCTGCATTTTCTTGTGGCAGGGCATACCTAAACTTGCTGTGCTGAGTATGTATATTATCTCTTACCTCCGCCCACAAAGAAATGTTTTATTATAAAAAATAGTTAATGAATTCTTAGAGCTCTTGATTAATACCCATATTTCTTTTCAGTTGTCTTAAAAAACATGGGTGAGTAGTGTCATTGATCAAGCCATTTTGTAATCTCTGGTTAAAAACATTAGAAAGGGAAAAAGGAAAAAGAAAAAAAAATCATATAAAGAAATTGAATTCCTTACAGAGACCAAATTTTAATTAAAAAAAAATTAGGATAATTGTTTTAAATGAAAATGTTTTTAAATATAGTAAAATGTCATTGTCTATTGGTGATAGATCGTGATAGACATTTATTAGGAGGTAATAGGCTGTAATAATTATAAATAAGTCGGTTTAATTTTTTATTAAATGTAAAAACCGTAAAAAAAAAAATAATTTTGTAAAGGAAATTGAATTAGAAAACCCTTCTAACTCTGACTTTTGCTTCTTTGTAATCTTAATCTGTTTAATGTTGGGTAAATATGTCAAGGGATTTTTTTTTTTTAAATAATATTTGTAATGTTTTTATCCTTCATCTAATTTCTATTATGCATATTTCTAAATATTCGTTATCTTCTTCTCCATCCGATTTTTTTTTGGGCGTATGTGAGTAAAATATTGAAGTTTATGATTTGAAGTAAAAGGACACATTTTTTTTATTCTACAAGCATATTCATGGAATGACCTTATACATTTTCGATTTATTTGTGTAAATTTGTTTCATATGTTTTATAAATTAGATATTTGAAAAAAAAAAAAAATAGATGAAGGGGATTTCTACTGCTGTTAGTCATCTTGAAGCAGAAAGGAGTTTTTCATAAAATTGATTTTGTTTTGTTATGACTATGTAAAATATATATTTGTTGGTACTTTTGATATCTGAGTAAATATATAATGTGATGTCTATTTGATCTTTTTATTAGGTTAATGCTTGTTTGATTCATGTTGCTAATGTTAGTCACACATGTAAAACAATGTAATTTAAATTGTATCAAATTGTTATGACCAAAAAGTATTTTTACCTATATTTAGTATAATATGTTCTTATATTCTTAACCATGGGATCTAATAATTATCTATTTAATTTTAATAAGAGAATTTTTTTTCATTAATTTTATATTATATTTTTTTCTGTCAATAATATGTAAATGGAGAATTTCAATCTCGAATCTCTCGATCATGAGTACATACTTTATGTAAGTTGAATTATGATTAACTGAACATTTTTATTTTAGTTTACTTGTATAGTTATACATCAACATTTATACTTCATTATTTTATCATTTCACATTTCTCATATTTAATTTCTATAATAATTGAACTTCTAAGAACTTAAAAGATTTAGCACGAAAATTATTTCTCCTTTTAATCTCCATTTGTAGGTTGGTTTAGTGGTCAACAAAGATCGACATAAATGACAATGATTTGAGAGAAAAATAACTTCTAGTATATTTGGCGTGTGAAGTTGGATTGAGTTGAGTTGGTAACCTGTGCTGATAATAACTATTTATATTTAGGGTGAAGAGTTGAACAGAGTTAATAATTGTCTTAAGGTGCAAAATTGAGTTGAATTGGTTTAGGATGTCTATATTTGGAATAAAGGGTTGAGTTGAGTTGAATTATGGATAATTGGTGCAATTTTTTGTAATTTAAAAAATATGTATTTTATGATTTTTTTTGGTTTTCTTGTTTTTGTTGTTACGTTGTTATTAATTTTTTGTTCCACCATTCTGCTATACACATACTTTCCCTTGTAACACTAATTCGAGATGTGAACTTAATACTTAAAAGTATATTTTACAATTTCTTGCATGTAACTATTGCACTTGATATAGAAAAAAACTATCAATTATATATTCAACAACCCTTACAAAATACTTTAAGGTTCTTCGAACGTTTGAGTTGAACATAAACAAAAGTTATGGTTGTCATCAATGTTCTATTTACATGTTAAAAAAAATGTATATATAAACATGGCCAACAATGAACCGATTTTATGAATAAAAAAATTATTGTTCATTAAGATAGTTAAGCTAGTCAGTCCTGCTACCAAGTAAACATAAACAATGTCTCTTCCTAAACTATGGTGGGACTATTAAGAAGCCGTCAATCTTCTGGATGTCTGTGACAAGTAGGTCTATAAGGATGACTCGGTCATCCTCACACAATCTTTTAATGTCAAATTACTATAAATAATGACTATTGAACACTTTAAACTAATAATTTCAAATTTGTATTTAAAAATGCTTTCACCAGCTGAGCTTTTTTGTTTTTGTTTTTTTTTTTCCCTTTTAGTATATGATCGATCTAATTGGTTGTTAGAGTTAGTCATTGGGATGAATGTTGACTTGGTGGTTGGACTTGGCCACTCGAGGTGATCGTCGGATTTGGTCGCTAGAGGTGGATGTTGCTAGAGTTGATCATTAAATGTGGTCTTCACTAGAGTTGTCGTTTGAGGTGGCCAACGTTTGTGTTGGTTATCAAAGGTGGTTGTTATTGAAGTTGATCATTTGAGGTGGTCTTCATCCGAGTTGTCGTCAAAGGTGTGGTTGTCAGAGTATGAATTGATCGCCTGAGTTGGCTGCGTGAAGGTGATTTGTCGGAATTAGTCGCTAGAGTATGTCGTCGGATTGTGGTAGGGGTAGTTGTTAGTGATGAGTGACGAGTGGAGTCATTGAAAACATTGAAGGGAGGGAGAGTTGGATTGAGTTGGGGTGAGTTTTTTAAAGTAACAAACTCAACTCTATCAACATTTAAAATTGATAGACCAAACATCGAGTCAATAATTTTTACAACTCAACTCGACTCATAATGGTGAGTCAAATACCTCTTTCGAGTCAATATTCATAGTAGTCAAGATCATGTGTGTAGACTCATGAGTATAGTTGAAGCGTGTGCACATCGGTCATTACACTCAAATAAAAATATATATTAAAAACACATTTTTGAAAAAAGGGCTTTAATTTCTTGTCCTCCCTTCCTCATGTCATCTTTTTCTTCCCCTCATCTTCTTTTTTGAAAAGTTCAACATTAAAAATAAAATAAAATAAGCAAGATGACAGAAAAAACCAGCTGCCTCACCTTATAAGTTAATCAAGTCCAAAGGGATGAAATACCTAGTATCCTCCACAAACCTCACATGCACCCAATCATATTGTGCCACACAATTTCAAAAGCTCTATGACATGGCACCATCTCAGCCGTTGATGTTCAATCATGAATTGATTTTGACTTGTTGACTAAGATGGGACCCAGTTCACAACATCCAAACCCCATCCCACGTGGCTTCCCATGGTAGGGTTGGTGAGGGCACCCCATCCACATCCATCTTTTTGTTCTCTTTGTAATAACAAATTAAAAGTCCTTGAGTGAGTGGGAAGTCTAAGTTTTCATTTTCATTCCAAACAAGAGAAGAATTTTAGATAAACATGATATCTTCTTTTCTTTTATTTCTTTTTGTTTTTTTTCCTCATGGGAGGAAATTAAAAAAAAAAAAAGATTGAACAAAAAAAGAAAAAAAAGAATAAATGAACTTGGTGATGTAATTTCCATTTCTAATAATTATACATTCCTTAAATGGATAAACACCTTGGTAGTATATATATGAAAGTTGAATTGTTTTGTTTAATCATTCTATTAATTTCCTTTTCTATAACTTTTGAAAGCTGGGTTTGTTCACTATAATCCATTTAATAATGTTTCTTTTGTAGAATTCTTTATTTTTAAAAATTAAGTGTGACTTGCTATTTTTTTTTTTTAATTATGGTTAGATTAAACTATATGTTAATTTCTTTTTATCAATTTTTATTAAAGTATGAAGATAATCAAAGTCTTATTCATTGAGTTTTGCTCGAATTTGATTATTTAAGCATTGAATGATCTAAAGTATTCCTAATTGAAAGAAGACTTTAAAATATATACTAAACAAACTATTCTAATACTCTCATGAATTGAACTTTTAGTGAATGTTTGACCCATAATTTTAATATATAAATATTAATTTAGAAATCATGAAGTTAGAAATCTTGATTGTGCATTAGCTAGTTTGGATTATTTAAAGGAAATAAAGCTGGTGAATCATGTATTTAACTAGTTTATGTACATAAATTGTAACTATCGTCGTAGTTTATAAGATCAATAAACTCACAATGCTTAACTTAAAATATTCACAAATGCATGTACTCGATATATTCTTGATTTTTTTATTTAAAGTTATACCAATCCAATATGTAAATTAAATAAGTAAATATAATCTATTTGACCCATTTAATATTTGAAATAAATAAATGAATAAATAAATAATGAGGAAGAAACCAAAAAGGTAAATTTGAAAATGGTTGAAAAGAGTGTGAACACACCAAGGTCGCCATTGGAGGGATGACCTACAATAATAATTCAAGTTAAAAAAAAACGTAGAGAAAAATAAAATGAGGAGGGAAAAAAAGAGAAGAATTTAAAGAAAGAAAAGAACAGCCATATATATGTTCCCAATCATCGACACAAAATCCTTTTGAAAAATTGAAAGAAAGGCCACGCACGTGTGGCATTAAATGCAAAACCCCACATGAAATCGACATTGATAATAATAATAATAATAATATAGCTAGGTACCAAACAAATGAATAATAATAATTCAAAAAGTTCATCACCACCCAAGCCCTAGACTATGGCTAGGCTGGTTTCCTTTGGCCTCTTTCATTTACTACCATAGGATATGATTTAATGTGGCGAAACATCACCATAAATTATGTCAAAAATGTTTGAAAATATATGTGTAGAAAATATTGGGAGAGTTTGTTAGATTATATGATCATATCGTGTGTGTGACTAAAGTGTGATTGTATCAACTTGGACTCTTACTCAATTGGGATAAAACTTATACTATCAGCTTCAAGATAAGAGATTCGTTTCATGCTTCATCCCAATTTCCACATATAATATCTCAAGCTCAGGTACGTCAGTTTTATGTTTTCTTCAATCGTTAAGTCATTGCCAATTTGATTTGAGAGGAAACCACATGTGTATCTAAGATAGTATCAGAGAGGTATCTCTCCCAATAAGATGTGATATGTTGATGAATCAATGTGTGGAAACTGGTGAGCATATAACGCTCGAGTAGAGGAGGGGGGTACATGAATGAACCAAGATTACATCCAAATAAGAGGGATCTTGAGGATATGAAAGTATATGTTAAGAAAGCCTTAAGAGAATTGATAGTTACTATCTATACCAATGAGGTGTACCTTCTCTGATGACGAACTCAAAAGTTAAGTGTGCTTGGCTTGGATCAATTCTATGGTCAGGTTAACTTCTAAGAATTTTTCTAGGTAGGAAGCATGTGAGTGAGGACAAAACATGCCAAAAGGTCATGTGTTAGGTTTGTGAGGACGTAAGGATGGTAGAAATGTTGGAATTAATTTAATAGTTAATTCATACTTGGGTAACAAATTAAATAACAATTATATTTCGGCTATTTAATGGTCATATTGTGTGATATTGATTATGGACCAACTTTTCATATAGAAGTGTGACCTACTGAATAGAAGCGATTACATTGATCCTAGAAATTATGAGAACCCTAAGCTCAACTTATAATAAATACATGGTTATGGTCCCCAAAATGCTATGTTTCTCTAGCCTCCTATTCTCCCATTTAATAGCAAGATCTGTCCATTCTAAACTGAGTTGCATAATTAAAGCTGGCACAAACCACATCTCTTTGCAGGTTATGATCTAAATTTTAGATAATTCTAACTCTAGAGTTTTTAATTATCATTCATGCTTAGATCCTCTAACTTGATTATTCCTTACAATTATGTTAAAATGTTCTTGAGATTGAGTATTATGATTTTTATCCCATAGGAAAATATCGGCCATCAGGTGCCAAAATTTGGATTCTTAATCATGGCATTGGGCACTTCACCAAAACACTGTATTTTCCTTTTTTTTTTTTTTTTTATTATAAAAAAAACTATATTCAATAGGAACAGTTCATATGGCAATGTATGTGTATGTTGGGGTAATTAAAGAGTAAAGGTGATTCTTTAATTTTGGTGTATTTTGTTAAAATTAAAATAAAAACTATTTGGATGGGTTATATCGTATACATATAGTTAAGTTAGATAACACTCTAGAAAATACATGAGAGTGATAAAATTGTTGTGAAATTGAAGAGCACAATAGAACACAATTGACATGAAGAAAATATTATAATAATAATAATAATAATAATAATAATAATAATAATAATAAAATAAACAAACTCATAAATAACTAAATTAAACCTAACTAAAACTATAATTTTATGAAAATAGGAATAATAGAAATAGAAAATATGATTTTATGTAAATAGGAAATATATGAAATTTTCTTTTTATTCTCACGAATGTGCATAATTTTAAGATTCACCAAATGCCACTATTTATAGGCAAAATGACAAATAGGATGTGGACTTACATGGACACCAAACATGAATTATTACAAGCCACATGGACAACATGAAAAATAATACATGACTTTTAGGACACTAAACATTGGACATCTATTTTTATGATATTTATAATACTCCCCCTTAGATGCGCACACACACATATATATATGAAATATGTGTTGTTAAAACCTTATTAAGAAAAACCCAATGAGAAAAAAACCCTAGTGAAGGAAAAAAAGTAAATATTTCATATATACATACTCTTAAAGAACACAATACATTTACTCCCTCTCATGAAAACATCACTTAAGATCTCTAAGTCGTCGCATTCCAATGTTATGCACCAATTTTTCAAAAGTTGTGGTTGGTAAGCCTTTGTAAATAAGTTTGTCAGGTTATCCTTTGAACAAATTTGTTGTACAGTGATGTCACCATTTTCTTCAAGATCATGAGTGTAGAAAAGCTTCGGTGAAATATGCTTTATTCTATTTCCTTTAATATATCCTCCTCCTTTGATTTGGGCTATGCAAGCTGTGTTGTCTTCGTATAATATTATTGGAAGATTTTTATTAGAAGACAAGCCAGACGTTTCAGGAATGTGCTAAGTCATTGACCTTAGCCATACACATTCTTGACTAACCTCGTGAATTGTAAGAATTTCACCATGATTTGAGGAAGTGACCGTTATGGTCTATTTCACTGATCACCATAATATAACAGTTCCTCCACAAGTGAACAGATAATCTGTTTGAGATCTAGCTTTATGTGGATCAGATAAATATCTAGAATATGCATAACCAACTAGATCAAAATTTGATTTATTTGAATAAAAAAAAACTCATATCGATTGTTCCTCGGAGATAATGGAGTATATGCTTAATTCTGTTCCAATGTCTTTTTGTAGGAGAAGAACTATATCTAGCTAATATAAATACTGAAAATGCAATATCTGGTTTTGTACTATTAGCAAGATATATAAGTGCACCAATTGCACTAAGATATGGTACTTTAGGACCAAATTCTTCATTATCTTCTCAAGGTTGAAGTATATCTTTCTTTCTATCCAATGAATGGACTTCCATTGGAATATTTAATGGATGTGCTTTGTCCATATAAAATATTTTCAAAATTTTTCCTGTTTAAGCTGACTGATGAATAAATATTCCATTTGCTAAATGCTCAATTTGCAAACGAAAGTAAAATTTTATTTTTTTGAGATCTTTTCATCTTAAATTCTTTATCAAGATATTCTATTGCCTTTGAAAGCTCTTCATGAGTTTCGATTATATTCAACTCATTAACATATACAATTATAATAGCAAATCTTGATTGTGATTTCTTTATAAAAACACACGGACATATTGGATTTATTACTCAGGCGATTGTACCATGTTTGTCCTGATTTTTTTCAATCCATATAGTGATCTCTATAATTTTATTAAATACCATTCCCAAGAATTTGATGTATATATTTCAAGTACCTTAAATTCTTATAGAATTCTCATATAAATATCATTATCAAGAGATCCATATAAATATGTTGTGGTTACATCCATAAGTTGCATATCCAAACTTGCATACACAATCAAATCAATTAAATATCTTAGTGTAATTGCATCCACCACTGAAGAATATGTCTCCTCATAATTAATACTAGGTTTTTGTGAAAAACTCTGTGCAACTAGTCTTGCTTTGTATCTTGTGACCTCATTATTTTCATTTCTTTTTCTCACAAATACCCAATTGTATCCCACAGGTTTGACACCTTCTGTTGTTCAGATTACTGGTCCAGAAACCTGCCGTTTTGTAAGTGAGTTTAATTTTGCCTCGATTGTTTCTTTCCACTGAAGCCAATCTTTTCTATGTTGATATTCTTCAACAGATTTTGGTTCAAGGTCCTCATTTTCAGATATAATTTCAAGAGCAACATTATACACAAAAATATTGTGAATAATTACATTAGTTCGATTTCATCTTTTTCTTGTCATGAAATAGTTTATTGAAATTTCGTTATTATCTTTAGATATTTCACCTTTCTCACTAGTCATGTCAAGGATTTCCTCATGGGTATTTACATTCTCAACCAAGTATTTTTCACTATTAATTATTTTTCGTTTTCGAGGATTGTTGCCTTTAGAACCCACTGGTCTTCCACGTTTCTGCCATGTTCTAGACTTATTAGTGACAACTTATTGTGTTGGGATATTAATTTTTGATGGAACATTTGCAACTGGTATATGTGACTTAGTTACTTTCTTTGCATCTATAAATGCCTCTGGTAATTGATTTTCTATATTTTGCAAATGAATTATTTTCTGAACTTTAAGTTCACATTGATCTGTATGGGGATCTAAATGAGACAATAACGATGCATTTCATGTAATTTCTTTTTCCAAATTCTTAATTCCTCCCCTTAATGTTGAAAAAATTATCTCATTAAAATGATAAACAGTAAATTGTACAGTAAATACATCTTCTGTCAAGGGTTCAAGATATTTAATAATTGATGGAGAATCATATCCAACATATATTCCTAACCTCCTTTGAGGACCCATCTTAGTGCATTGTGATGGAGCAATTGGAACATATACTGCACACCCAAATATTCTTAGATGAGAAATATTTAGCTCATGACCATAAACTAATTGTAATGACGAGTAATTATGATAAGCTACTGGCCTAATGCGTACAAGTGACGTTGTGTCATACCCCCTCCTAGATTACCCTCTTAATTTGGAAGAGAATGTGATGGCAGTAGTTACCAACCCTTTATGGCACTTACTGCCTAACTGACTTCCTTAACCTGCTTAGAAAATCCTGGAAATACTATTTAACATTCTATAAGCATTTAGAACTTTAAACAACTTATACATCCTCCGGGGTTCAACAACAATATAATTACATTATACATACATAAACAAAGTTCAGTGGGTTCCAACACTAGATATTAGCCCCTAACATGAATACATATATGTACAAACATTTACTAGTAAACACCTAAAACTTCTCTTTTCCTTGATCTTTAACTGGAGTCTTTAAGTGGCAGAGCAATAGTGCAGTTAACTTTTGGGGAATTGACCACTACCTAGGGAGGAGAAAATATTTAAAACGAGTGAGCTACTAGCCCGGTGAATGACCAAATAATCATAAGCGTCATGCTTTAAATATAAAATTTACTAAGCAAACACGTACTTAAAACTTTAAAACATGAAACTGCTATTAAACATTAAACACCTGTATCCTTAGTTGAGAGAGAACCTTTTTGCTCAATCCCTCAACGGCCATCCTTGGTGTGGAGTAACCTCAACACTACTAACATCTACTCTACCTACGTGCACGTGGTATCATATCTTAGGTACTATGGCCTGGATACCTTCTCAATCTTACTTTCCTTCAGTATCGGGTTCATTATAAGACTTACTCATAAAACATGTATACATAAAGCATAGTAACAGAAAACGTATGCTTAAAGATTTTTAATACATAGCCATGAACTTCCAACGCATGCTTGTATCATAAAGTATATAAATACTTGAACATGCTTTCATAAACTTTCTTTTAAACCTAACATGCGTTAGTAGCCTTTTAAAACTTAGTTTGCTTGGTATTTATCATTTTAACATACTTTACATTAAAACTAGCATGAAAACTATTCTTTTGAATAAATCATGCGTTTACTGAATATTTTAAGAAACATTTAGTTTGTCACTCACACCCTGGGGCATTCTTCCTAGGGTTGATAGGCTTCTCCTATTTGTGTTAGCCCTGTGGAAATGATAAACATGCTTAGCTCATTCCATTGGTGTCCTTGTGAGACCATCTCTCATAAAGAAGCTTATTGTTTAATTAAAAACATCTCTTTCTAGCTTAATGCATACCTTCCTATACGTTCAACACTTAAGAAAATTCTTGGTTGCTAGGGCTAACAATGCGGCCATTAAACATCACCCATGTGCCAACACAAGTCCTAGGCGCTTCTATCGCACGCCTTCGCACACTCCGCACAACTCTTGTGTTCAACACCTCATGCGCCTTCTTGCACAACCTCATGCGCAAATTACCACACAACCTAACACATCCCCTAGCACGCAACTTAGCTCTTCGCGCACATGTCCGCAGCACCAACAGATGGTCGTTCAAGCTGCTTGCTTGCTCATCCTAAGCAGCTACTTGCTTATTCAAACCAAATTCCATATTCATCTTTGAGCTCAAATAACTTATTTTCCAGATCTTATCTTGGAAAAGTTCCTTCTACAAACTTGTTAAAAAAATTTCTTAACTTGCTTACATTAAAATTTGAGCTCTAAATTCCTCGTGATCTGGCAAAAAACCTTCAATTTTCATCGTTGGACCATATTTATCCGAGAACCTGATCTTCTTGAAGATTTCCTCATATTTCAACTTGAATCCTTAGAAGATTCCTTTCGACAGCCCTGAAGCTTTAACTACACTCAATATTCGTTCAAATGGATTTAGAATCACCTCAATAGCATGAGTAGTTTGCTCAAACTGACCCCTTGAACTGAGGCCCTCCTTTATATAGCCAATACTTCATTACTTCAACTTAAGGCCATTGTGCCAGCTAGCCCACTAAGTGGGATTAATTCCCTTAATCTCGACAGCTGCCCCACTATAGAGGGTGATTAAGCTGAGAACTTCCCTTAATTACCAACATATGGTTCCTTTTCTTTAGAACTTACCAACACAAGGTACATACGGACGCATGCTCTCAAGGCCAACGCACATACTCAATACATCGTGCGCCATCGCCTAGCTTTCCCTTGCTCTCAGCTCTTGCCTAGCGAACGTGCAATCACAACCATGCGTTTAAGTCCTCCTTGTTCTGCCATGCACATCCTTGCTCATCTAACCTCTCCTGAGGCTTGGCTAATGCGTAGCCCACAAACACATCAAGGCTCTCAACGTTAAGCTTCCACACTTAGCCAAATTTTTTCTTATCAAGTGTTTAAATGCCTTGCTACTTGAGAGCTTCATTTTCTATACTAAGAATTTTTTCCTCCTTCTTTAACCATTCGTAAGCTTTACCCTACAACATAACATTAATTCATACTTAACCTTAATTAACATACTTAAGTAGGAAAAATAGAGTTCGGGATTTATACACTGCATGCAAAATAGCATGTCCCCATACAGATGAAGGAAGCTTAACTCTCATAAGTAATGGTCTTGCAATTAATTGCAAATGTTTTATAAATGATTCTGCTAAATCATTTTGTGTATGAACATGAGCTACAAAACGTCCAACACTTATCCCAATTAACATACAATAATTTTCAAAAGCTTGGGATATAAATTCACCAGCATTATCAAGACGAATGGTCTTAATTGTATAATCAGGAAATTGTGCTCTTAAGTTAATTATTTGAGCAAGTAATCTTGCAAAATGAAAGATTTTGATTTGATAATAAGCACACATGTAACCATCTACTGGATGCATCTATTATACCATAAAATATCTAAATGGTCCACTTGGAGGGTTAATAGGTTCACATATATCAGCATGAATTCGTTCTAAAAATGCAAGTGATTCAGTCTCCACTTTAGCTAGTGATGGTCTAATTATTAATTTGTTTTGAGAGCAAGAATCATATGATAATTCATTAAATTGAATAATCTTCTTGTTCTTCAATTGGTGTCCATTTGAATTCTCAATAATTCTCCTCATCATTATAGATCTTGGATGACCCAATCGGTCATGCCAAATTGTAAATATGTCTGGATTCATGAACTTCAGGTTCATTGTTGCATATGTTTCAATTGCATGTATATAATTATGATACAATCCAGAAGATAAAGTAGACAACTTTCTCAATATACATTTTTCATTTGAGACAGTAGACATAATATATAGATATTCCACATTATTCTTACTATCAATCTCAATATGATAACCACTACGATGTATATATTCCAAACTTATAAGAAAGCAGACAACTTTCCCAATATAATCTTTCATTGACTAGAGAACAATGCATTATCAATTGTAAATTTTGTTCCTCAAGAAAAAATAATATTTACTTTTCCAAAACCTTTGATCAAGTTTGTAGAACCTGATATTGTATTTACTTTTGGTTTCAACATTGTCAATTTGGAAAAATATTTTTTATTTGAAAGTATTGTGTGTGTAATTGCACTGTCTACCAGACATAGATCTTCTTTGCTCATTTTTGAAACACCCAATATATGAAAATGATCCATGTTTCTCTATTAAAAGAAAATAATTATAATAAGAAAAACAACACTTAAAATATACAAAAGTTATTTAAAAGAAAAAACATGAAGATAGATAAAAGAAAACAACAACATTAAGTCTAGATATTCCCAAAATCAAATGAAACACTTGATGTTCCATCAACTGCGCCAATATTCTCTTCAGGAGATTCAAATAAGTCTGCCACATCTAAATTTGTCATATGAGATGGGTCAAACATATCATTATCCTGATATGCAAAATTTACTTCCACATTTTTCTCTTTTTCCTTCAGGGAAGCTTGATAGAGGTCAATTAAGTGTTTGACGGTACAACAGGTATGTGACCAATGCCCAGTCATTCCATATAAGAAGCATTTATTTTCAACACTTTTTGAACTCCTATCTTATGAAACTTTTCCTTTGTGATCATCATTTTATGTGGTTCTTTTGAAATCTGAATGATTAAAACGACCACTATGAAAATAATAATTATTTTTTCCTCTTCCACGGCCACGTCCTTGACCGCGACCATGATCTCGACCACAATTATTATTAAAATTCACAACATCCACTTCAAGGAATGGTATTGTTTCGGATGGTCGAAATTCATGATTTTTTATCAATAACTCGTTATTTTGTTTGGCCACGAGAAGACATGAAATTAATTCAGAATATTGTTTAAAATCTTTCTCTGGATATTGCTGCTGCAGGAGCATATTCAAGACATGAAATGTAGAAAACATATTCTCTAACATATTTTTTCTCTGCATAACAACAATTGTGAATGGATTTTAAATAATGCGGAATTGTAATAATTTATTGATTTAAAATCTTGTAGCCTCAAATGCATCAACTTATAATGGACTTTAGGAAAAATAACTATCTTTTGATGATCATACTTTTCTTTCAAATTTTCCACAAGATAAAGGCATCTTTTATTGCAAGATACTCCATTTTTAATCCCTCGTGAAGATGATGATGAAGAAAAATCATAGCTTTTGCTTTATCCTAGCTAGATGTATTTATTTCTTTAATTGTTTTTTCCAAGTTTATAACATCCAGGTGAATTTCAGCATGGAGCACCCTTGACAAATAATTGTTGCCATTAATGTCAATGGCTGCGAATTCTAATTTTGTAAGGCTTGTATGGTAACGCTATCACAAAATATTATATTTATATTACAAATTTAATATGTACTAAATATGAAAAATAAAATTTAATTTATTAATTATAATACAGAGAAAAAAATCGACCTACCTTCAGCGATGGAAGCAACAGGAGCTTGTGCTGATAATGTATTGTGAAATTGGACACCAAACATGAATTATTACAAGCCACATGGACAACATGAAAAATAATACATGGCTTTTAGGACACCAAGCATTGAGCATATATTTTTATGATATTTATAATAGTAATGTTTTTGTTTTGAAAATAGTTTCGATACTACTCTAGCTTTTTTCCCTTCATATTTTTTTCCTTAAAATTTGTGGAAGTATAAACTTGGTTTTGATATACTAATTCGAAACATCTTTTTAGGTATTAAGTAGCCATGGTATTAAAAAGTAGTTTATATATATAGTATTTTTAAAGTTATTTTGATGGAGGTTTTCCTAAAATAGATTTTAAATTGAAAAGAATTTAAAAAACAATTCTAATGGACCGTTTGTTTCGTGGGCATCCTACATTCCCATAAAATGGGTATCTGGATTACCGCGTTTGTTTTGCGGTATTGTAAGATGCCCTGACATCTGAAGATTTTCGTGCATCTAGGATGCCCGAATGGAGGGTATCTGGAGAGTTTTGGATGCCCTCCTGAAAGATGGATTTTCCAGATTCTCGAGTTGAGGGCATCCCCACTTTCCATTTTTATCGTTCATTTTTATTTTATTTTATACATACATACATACATACATACATCTTCATTTGCATTGTATAATTAAAATAAATACTATCGATCATATATATCATATATTTTTAATTATATGTAATTCTAATTATTTTTTAGCAATAAATTTAAATTTAAATTTAAATGAATATTTATTTAATAAAAAATTAAATTATGATATATTATTTTCTTGAGAAAAATAACATATAAAAATAATATAAATTGTATTAATTTTAAAAGAAATTTAAATTGATAAAAACAAATAAGTTATAATAAGTTCAAATTATATCAAATTAATTATAAATTAATAAATAGTCGTAAGGTCATTCTTGGAACATTAAAACATTGCTGAGTAAAAATCCTACGAAACAAACACAATTATCAAAATATTTTCAGGTATCTGCAAAAATGTTCCTACAAAACAAATATGATAATCTAAAGATATCAGACATTTATAATTCCTAATATTTGTAATTTCAAGCATTTAAGGATCTGATTATCTACATTCTAAAAAACAAATGGCCCTAAGTGTAGGAATTGTTAAAAAAAAAGATAATTTATATACATAACTAATCTAATTACGATTTAATTTGAGATTATTGTAGCTATTAATATAATTGCCATGGTTGTGTTTTTTTTAGAAAAAATCAATTGTAAAACGAAGTAAAATAGTGTTGGTTAAATTTTGATTTTAAATTAAAAACTTAAGTTATGGCATTTGGTAAGTTGATACAAAATTAGTGTCAAGAATTAAAGCATGCCTTATTGTATCAATTAATTCGATATTTGGTATTCCATTTATAAGTTATCATAAGATACTCATTCAAAAATTTATATGATTTAATTAACATCTGATTTGGTTTCATCAAAATTGTTTAATATAGTTATACATAGAAGTATAAATTTGAGATTTTGCAATGAGAAGAGGGTAAATCTTTAGGAAACTAAATCTAAAATAATATCTGCTTTCGCATGTTAGAGTAAATTAGGGAGTGATTCTTAATATATTAATAAATATTTTGCTTTTATCAATTATAAAGTTCTCCGATAATTATCTTTTACACTTACGGATGCAATCCCAAATGGAATGGATTTCAAGTAAGGATAGATTCCGATCTTAGGAAAATTTTTAAATAAAATGTATTTGACATTGAACCTTATATATAAACCATTTCTAAACATTATAGAGATTAAGAATATTTGTCAATATATCGATAGGTAAGAAGGTTCAACATTGATATTAAGAATTCGTCCATATCTCCAATATATTTTCTACACACATATGTATAACAATCTCTCCCACATATATATTCATTCAAAACTGAATATGACTACTACTTTACCAAAAAAAAAAAAAATAAAAACTAATAGCAAAATGCATAATTTAATTTGGAGTAAAACAATTTGATTATTTATTTACAGAAATATCAAACAATAATAATATTTGAGTAGAAAAATTCTTATAAATAGAAAAGTTCCAAATAATGTTTACTATAAAGTGTAAATATTTTTTATTTTTAAAAAGGTTCTTATTTAAGTATCCGTAAAATTGAAATCTAATGTTTATATCTACATCGATATTTTAATCATTCTAGTTTGAGATTGATCTATTTAAAATTCAAGTTTATATTTTAACCATTTCGTTTTTAGTTTTTGGTTTTTTAAAACTAAGCTTCTATTTTTTCTCTCAATTTCTTATAATGATTTGCATATTTTCTTCAACAAAAATAGTTGAATTTTTAACTAAAGTTCAAAATAAAAAACAAGTATTTAAAAATTATAGCCCCATTTGGAAACCATTTCATTTGTGTTTATGACTTTTGAAAATTAAGCTTATTTCCTCTCAATTTCATATAATAGTTTGCATATTTTTTAAGAATAAAAATTGAATTTTTAGCCAAATTTTAAAAGAAAAAACATGTTTTTCAAAACTACTTTTTTTAGTTTTCAAATTTTGGCTTGGTTTTGAAAACATTGATAAAAAACAAAAAATTTAGAGGTGAAATGAGTGTATATAGGTTTAATTTTAAAAATTAAAAACTAAAAACTAAATGGTCATCGAATAGAGTCTATTTTTTTTTTTTTTAATTTTAAAATTTTGGCTTGACTTTGGATAGCATTGATAAAAATTAAAATAGATAACAAAGAAAAAAAAGTTAGAAGTAAAAAGAATGTTTGTAGATTTAATTTTGAGTAATTAAAAATAAAAAATCAAATGGTTACTAAACCAATATTAATATTAATTACAAAGCAAATGAAAATAGTATTGAATACAAAACTTCTTAATTACTAGTGATCGTATGTTAAAGTATTATTGCTAAACCAAACAACTGAGGATGAGATAAAATTTTATTCATATTGTTAACCTTTAATAATTGTCCTAGATTATATCACAGTTTATATAGCACATTTGAGAATAATAAAACATTTAACTAATACTACTTAAAATCAACATAGCTCCGAAGGACTGTGAGTTCCATAATGGAAGCAGGAATTGGTCCTAATTCTCAAATCTCACAAAATTAAAATACATAAATCTCAAATGATGTGAATTACGGAGAAAATTTTACAGCATGCTTTTAAAGAAGGAATTAAGGTTAGAATAAATTACCCTTGAAGCCAAAAAGTTCACGAATTCTTTCTCGATCCAGAATAAATACAGAAATCCAAAATAACCACCACTAAGAGGTAATCCTCTGTATTCTCCTTAGGTGTTGAGAATGAGCAAGAGGTCTGGGCTTTCCTATTTTTTTGGAGAGGGAGGGGTTCTAAGAGGAGAGGAATTTTGCTGTGTTTGTGAGAGAGATTACAGAGAGATAAAAATCAGTGAGTAACCCGAAGACTTTCTCTGTGTGAGAAGCAAGAGGAAGAAGAAGATTTCATTTAATCTCCCATTCCCAATTCCCATGTACATGATTAGAGAGTTACATGATTAGAGAGAAAAACTATGGGAGGGAGTTAACTCCCTCCTTTTATTAAATTCAAATTAAATTAAAACTATTTTAATTTAATTAAAAAATATATAATTATATAATAACAACTTTATTATATAATATATATATATACACTTTATGTTATATCTATTATAACATATATCCTATAGTTTTTATATTGTATAAAATACAATATAACCTATATTTTGAATTCTCTCAACCATTTATGGTATTTAATATAAATCTCATTAATATTGAGTTTAATTATATGAATCTAATCCATACAATTAATATTTGAATCATATGCAAATATTTAATTTCTCTCAAAATAAACTTTGTATTATAATGTATCAAATACATTATATTAACTATATCACATATAATTAATTTAAATTAATTGTGTCATACATAATTAATTCCCTCAATTAATTTGAAAAATTCAAGTTAATCCAAAATTAATTCTCAATAATCCCAGTTGAGCTACAGAGGGGATCTTATGGACCTATAGATAGAAGCTCTAATGGTACTTTGATAATTAATTAAACTCCTTTAATTAAGTTTAATTAAATTATCCAACATCCATTAACCACCGGTCACTCTACTGAAGATTGGCAGTTGCACTCTTCACACTACATATATATTTCTGTGTCCATTAGATATAACCAGCTAACAATGCGATGACCTTACACACATTGTTTGTAAGTACAGATGAGTCAAAATTATCGTTTTGCCCCTATAGTTACATCTAACTCCTTAAGTACCACTGATCCCTCTAATGAACAATAAGTCATAGTCCAACTATGACTAAATCCCTCTCGGAACAAGAAAGGGTGTGATGCCACATTGTTCAAGCCTGAAAATCAGCCCTTAAGGTAACAATTTATCTACTTACCCTGATATTAGGGAATGAATGAATTTCGTTTTGTGCAGCTGTGTTCCCAGCTCCCCAATCATACGAATTCCCAAAATGGTAGACATATTGAGTTGTTCATTCATCAACATGAACAACATCGACAATACATTTATGCAAAATCCCACCATAAACTGAATTTTAATTCTAGAAAAAAAATTTAGGAACTAAAAACCTGACTCTGATATCAATTGAAGGACTGTGAGGTCCATAGCGAAAGTGGGGATCGATCCCAACTCTTAAATCTCACATAATTAAAAATACAGAAATCTCAAATTATGCAAATTACAAAGAATATTTTACAGCATGCTTTTAAAGAAGAAAATGAGGTTAGAAATAATTTACCCTTGAAGCCAAAAACTTCACGAAATCCTTCTCAATCCAGTTGCGAACTCTCTAGTTGATTACAAACAAATACAGTAACCCAAAATGGCCACCACTACGAGGTAATCATCTGTATTCTCCGTAGGAGTTGAGAATTAGTAAGAGGTATGGGCTTTGCTAATTTTTGGGAGAGAGAGAGGATTTGGAAGGAGAGGAATTTTACTAGGTTTGTGAGAGACATTACTTGGAGATCAAGACCATTAAGTAACCCTGAGACTTTCTTTGCATGAGAAGCAAGTGGAAGAAGAAGATCTCATTTAACCTCCCAAACCCACGTATGTAATTAGAGAGAAAAACCAGGAGGAGGGGGCGGGGGAGAATATATAATTATATAATAACCACTTTATTATATGATACAATGTAACCTATCGTTTGAATTCTCTCAATAATTTATGATATTTAATATAAATCTCATTTATTCTAAATTTACTTATACGAATCTAATCCATACAATTAATATTTGAATCATATTCAAATATTTAATTCCTCTCAAAATAAACTTTATATTAAAATGTATCAAATACATTATATTACTTATATCACATATAATTAATTTACATCAATTATATCATATACAATTAATTTGAATAATCCAAATTAATCCAAAAGTAATTCTCAGTAATCCCAGTTGAGTTACAGAGGGGACCTGATGGACCTATAGATTGAAGCTCCAATGATACTTAGATAATTAATTAAACTCCTTTAATTAAATTACCCAACATTCTTTAACTGTCGGTCACTCCACTAAAGACCGATAGCTGCTCTTCACACTACAGATAGTCAACACTTCGATGACCCTTCACAAATTACTCGTAAGTATAGTTGGGCCAAAATTACCGTTTTCCCCTGTAGTTACATCTAACTCCTTAAATACCACCGATCCCTTTAATGAACAATAAGTCCTAGTCCAACTATGATCAAATCCCTATCGGACCAAGAGAGGGTGTGGCACCACATTGTCCAAGCCCCCAAAATTAGTCCTTAAGGAAGTAATTTATCTACTTACCTCGACATTAGGGAAAGAGTGAATTTTGTCTTGTATAGCTGTGTTCCCAGCTCCTCAATCAGAAAAATCCCTAAAATGGTAAGCATTTTGAATCAACGATCTGACCACTCTCACTAATGAAAATCAAAGGATCACCTTCATATGCAAGAGTACATAACTCCAAGATTCAGGTCATGTCACCTATGGTCATCCTAGTGAAATGCAAGTCTCTATTATTAACAACTTTATATAATGAGACTATTCATTTCTTGGTCCGGTCTTATACCAACCCTTTTGTATAAAACACCCCCACTCACATGTCTTTACATGAATGATCAGGATCAGATCATTTGTAGCACTTTACAACAATATTAACATTTACAAAGCGGACCGTATTCGTAGTGGTACCCAACTTTATCCATCTACTACACACCATTTAGGTTATCACTTATGTTGGGAATGATGTCCTAAATCTCCAGGTAGTCTCATTGTTTATAAACTCTGTAAACATATTTTTATTAATAAAATAAGTGTTATTTTATAAGCATTTACTCAATCCAATAAACTAAGATTCAAGGTTATTATATGTAAATTTAAACAAGTATATAGAGACATACAGGTAGATCTTGTTTAGATTAATAACCTAAATGGTTTGTAGCAGATGGATAAAGGAGTGATACCTTATCCTGGTGACACTACGAATACGGCCCGCTTTGTAGATGTTACAAATGTTGTAAAATGCTACAAATGATCTAATCCTGATCATTCATGTAGAGACATGCGAGTGGGGGTATCCTATACAAAGAGTTTGTATAAGACCGGACCACGAAGTGATTAGTCTATTTATATAACACTATTGATATTTGAGACTTACATTTTACTAGGATGACCATAGGTGACATAACCCGAATCTTGAGTGAGTTGGGAATTCTTGCTCATGAAGGCGGTCCTTTGAATTGTATGGGTGAAAGTGGCCTGATTGCCAACTCAATAAGCCTACCATTTTGGGGATTCATCTGATTAGGGAGCTGGGAACTCAGCTACACAAGATGGAATTCACTCCTTCCTCGATGCAGGGGTAGGTAGATAAATTATTCCCTTAAGGGCTGATTCCAGGTCTTGAACATAGTGGCCACACTCTCTCTTGGGAAGAGAGGACTCGGTCATAGTGGGACTATGACTTATTGTTTATTAGAGGAATCAGTGGTACTTAAGGAATTAGATGTAACTATAAGGGCAAAATAGTAAATTGGTCCAATTGTACTTACGAGCGATTTGTGAAGGATCATCGTACTATTGATTGGTTATATCCAATGGACATAGAAATATATCTGTATGCGAAGAGTGCAACTGTTAGTCTTTAGTGGAGTGTACGACAGTTAACGAATGATAGATATCGTGATTAAAGAGTTTAGTCAGTTATTCACGTACCGTTGGAGCTTCAAGCTATAGGTCCATAAGGTCCCCTTGGTAGCTCAATGGGTTCAAGTTGATAATCAGATTTTGGGTTAGTTTGAAGTGTTCAAATTAACAAGAGGGAATTTTATTATATATGATATAATTAAATTAATTAAATTATATATGATATAATTGATATAATGTATTTGATACATTATTTTATTGAAGGAATTAATATAAATATGATTTATATTAAATGCCATAAAATAGAAAAAGATTATATGTTGCATATGATGCAATATTAAAACTATAGGTTATAAATATAATATGATAAGTTAATTATTGTATTTATTTATAATTTATTAATTATATGATAACTAATATTTCTTTTTCTAAATAACTACCTTGAGTGGGAGGTTATTTGTGGTTTTATGGTAATTGTGAGATAAAAAGGAAAATTGTTTTTGAAATTCATTTAGTCGAAAGATCTCACAAAAAAACTATCGAGTAAAAAGTAGTTTTACTAAATGATAGCTTTAGAGTCTAAACAATCAAGTATCAAGTTTACTATACAATAGTTACTCATTGCTACACAATCAAGTATCAAGTCTATACAATAGTCTTTTTCTTCTACACGACGTTTGATTGCATACTTGATCGTCTACTCGATCGTTTACCTCATCCTTCTCTCTATCCAAAATCATATAGAGCCCAAAACTCCTGGATTCTCACACCGAGAGTACCAAGATAACCTTGTGGTGGTGTCAACGATCGAGTTTTACTCACAAGAATCGAGGATCGAGTTTCACTCATTAGTGATCGAGGATCTTCTAGTCGATTGTTTCTTTCGTGCTGTTTGGACGTGTTGGAGACTGATTGAAAGAAATACGTGAAGAAAGAAGTTCTTCAAAGGTATTATACTCGTTCCCTTATATTTAATTAAGTTACATGATATAATTTAGTCTTTAATGCATAATCATTTTTGTATGACTGTAAATGTATGTGTTCTTTCTTAATGGAGTTTGGAACGATCTACTTCCGCTCATTGGTTCTCTAGTTTTAGAGTTCCTTTAACTTAAACATGATCCACCTATATGTCTCTACATATATGTTTAAGCTACATAAGATAACCTCAGATGTTAGTTTATTGGTTTTGTGTGTTAATGCTACTAAATATCGAATAAAATTCCTCAAATTTTATTAAATAAATAAATCGTTTGTACATTACAATTACAAACTACAGAACCCATGAGATTTAGGGCATCAACTGTTAGCATAATTACTTTATACCTATATTGAATAGATAAATTCTAGGATCATTCATGCCAAATTGTTAAGAATATATACGTACCAGATTCCATTGGCAAATTGATAATAACTCCAAATTGACTTCGAATTGATAATGGATCTAAATGGCTATTGTCTTCCTCAACCAAAACTCCAAATGTCCTAAGTGAGATCTTTCTCTAGATGGGATTCAAGAAAGATGGATTGCTTATTGTTTTGATATATTGGGGACCATAGCCTAAGGTCTCTTTATATACTAGTTTAATTAGGGTTCCTATTAAACCCTAATTAACTAGGAATAGGCTTCTACCCAGTAAGTCCATACTCAATTAGGAATCTAGGACTTTAATTAATTAGATCATATAATATGACCCAATCTAATAAAATAACCCAATGTATAAATTATTAATCCACATACATAGCCCATACTTTAATTAAACATATTATTATTTAAATATAACTAACATCAACCCCAACAAGCTCAACTGACATAGTGTGTAACGTCTTAGGCGCAGGATTTGGACAAGATTCAGAATATGAATTCGGCATTTGATGGCCCCGACATTCCCTTGCATCCCCTACGACTTGGCTACATCATCCTTACTTATCTTGAATGCGTTTAGAAGTGAAAATTTTCCTCACTCACATGCATAAAAAAAATTCCTAGGAGGTCACCTAATATAGGATTGTCCAAACTAAGTACAATTAACTTTGGAAATCCTATGATTGAGCAACCGAAAAAGAAGGTGGACTTTGTTGGTATAGGTAGTGACTTTCAATTCTTTTAAGCCTTTCTTAACCTTACTTTCATATCCTCATGATCATTGTTATTCAAATGTGATCTCGATTCATTCATGTCCTCCTCCTTAACCCAGGGCATTATATAGTGTTTGTACTATCTACCTAAAAGTTAGACTCCCACCTCATATATTGTCAAATAAAAAAAATAATGATAATGATGATGATGATGATGATGTTGGGAATGACCCACATTCACTTTAGGCCCAAGACCCACAAAGACACACAGAAGTTGTTGCTTTTCACTTGTCCCACATTGAAAAATTAAGGAGTGGATAGAGTATATATATATCAAGGGACTTGTAAAAGTGGATAGGGAGGTAGTAAAGGACCTTCTACCACATGCGTGCCTCACTGCCATTGTCTGTCCGTCCAGATGGACGGGCTCGGGCAACTGCATTCGTGAGAAAGAAATAAATAGTTTTATTTCTTGTTGTTTTAATTTTTTTTACAAAACCTTAAACATGAAAACTTAATTGCTTTAAAATAAAACCATTTAGGTTTTTAATTGTGCCATTATTTTCCAAATCTGGAGTTAATTTTCAAAAAAACGTTTTTTTGTCTTCCTTCATCATATTCATTCTCTGGAAAAACCAATGGCCTTCTAGATCTGAAAAATAACTCGATTTTCCCAGATGCTTTCTTCTCTCAAGATTTTGAGCAACCTCTTTCTATGCTTGATTCTAACTCTTTGTCCAACGAGTGCACGCTGAAGATATGTGTTGTCTTAACCTTGGAGAGTAATCGGTAAGAAAGATTTGCCGTCGTGCCGAATTTGTTTTCATGGTAGTGGTCTCCACGACACAACGATTAAGTTTTGGATATATCAACAAATAAAAATTTGAAAGCAAATTAGTACCAATGTCAATCAAATCCAGAAAGGTTCTTCCAGATCTGTCTAAACTGGAGCCGTTTGACGGAGCCATTTACTGCATTGGTCTCAAAAGTTGTTGATCTTCTTTGAGCAGTTGGAGGTGGATTACATTTTCATCATGGACAACCCTAATAGATCCAAAGATGCTATTGCCATGACAGATCTGATGCCTTTCAAGGATGTCGCTGTCATCATTGATCTAACAACCTCCAAGGATGTTGTTGCTGATCTAGTTCGTACTATGGACACAGACAAGTTCGAGAAGGATAATAAGACTGTCCGTGGCCATTTGCTTAACCACATGAAAAATTCTTTATTTGATCTGTACGTCATCCAAAAATCTACAAAAGTAATATGGAATAATCTAGAATGTAGATATGGAGGCGATGATGCAGGTCGAAGAAAATACGTAGTCGGTAAGTGGCTGCAGTTCTAGATGTTGGAGGACAACAATGATGGAGCAAGTTCATGAGTATGAAAATTTAGTGGAAATGTACTGTCTAAAGGCATGAAGATGTGGAGATTCTTTAAGCAAATGTGTTGCTTGAAAAATTTCCATCATCTTGGAGTGACTACCGTAACCACCTGAAGCAGAAAAAGAAAGATCTGACACTACAGGAGCTAATTACTCATATATGCAACGAAGAGGAAAACCGTCAGAAAGATAAGCTGAACTCTTTATCTGTTAATCTGGTTAATGCTAACATTATTGAATCTTTAAATGTGAAATATAGGTTAAGAAACAATTGAAAACAAACAGCAAAGACATCACAGAAGAAGGGTTGATTTAGGGCTGCTGGTGGATGAATTTAGAAGTCCAAAGTGATCTGTTATGTTTGTGGGAAATCTTAACATAAATCCTACCAGAGCAACCAGAGAAAGGGAAGGCCATACCAAAATTTAGCTGCAGTCAAACCTACTCCACAAGCCATGTAGTCGAAGATGACATTATTATTGTAGTGGTGGTGGAGGCAAATTTGATGGAGAACAAGTTTGATTGGATCCTGGACACTTATGCATCAAGGCATTTATGCTCAAACCAGAATCTTTTCCATGACTTCCAGGACATCAACAATGGAGAATGTATTTTCATGAAAAATTCATCAATTGTTTGTGTTCTTGGGAAAGGAAATATTTCTTTTATTGAAACTTAGTTATGGAAAAACTCTATCCCTTAGTGATGGTTTGTTTCTTCTTTGCATAGGAATTTGATGTCGAGGAGTCTGTTGAACAAAGCAGGACTTAAGATTGTGTTTGAAGGTGACAAGGTTATCATCACCAAAAATGGCAACTTTATTGGTAAGAGATATCTGTCTGATGGTCTGTTTGTTTTGAACGTTGTTTCTGCTTCTATTTCTACGAATGAAAATGCCTCTTGTTTTAATTATATGGTTAAATCATTTGATGTGTGGCATGGTAGATTAGAACATGTTAATGTTGCATCAATTAAAAGACTTAAAAATTTGCATTCTATTAATGTATCTAATTCACATGAAAATAATAGTTGCCCAATATGCGTAAAAGCAAAATTTGTGCAAAAGCCTTTTATATCAATAACAACACATAGTACAAAATTACTTGAGCTAATTCACATAGATTTAGCTGATTTTAGAAACACTATGAGTAGAGGTGATAAAAAATATTATATATCTTTTTGTTGATGATTATTCCAGCTATACAAAAATTTACCTTCTAAAATCAAAGGATAAAGCTAGTAGCATGTTTGTGAAGTTCAAAAATAAACTAAAAAATCAATTAGATAGAAGAATAAAAAGAATTAGATCCGATAGAGTTGGTGAATATAGTGACACTTTCCTTAAGAAATTATGTGATTTAAATGGTATAATTCATGAAGTCTGTTATGTATTCATCTTAATAAAATGGTATAGCAGAACATAAGAATAAAACTTTAAAAGAAATGATGAATGCTATGTTATTACGTTATGGATTATCCGATAACATGTAGGGGGAACCTGTGCTTTCTGCCTATTTTATTCTCAACAAGGTTCCTTACAAAAAGCTGGATAAGACTCCCTACGAGTTGTGGAAGTGTTATCCACCTAACCTGGATTACTTAAGAGTGTGGGGATACTTAGCTAAGGTAGCATATCTAGAATTAAAGAAACCCACAATAGGTTCTAAAACGTTTGACTGCGTTTTTATCAGTTAGGCTAATAACAGTACTGCATATAGATTTATGTGTTTAAGTGATAATTCATTGCATAAGTATAGAGATGCTGTGTTTTTTAGCATGTTTTTCTCATGATTAAAACTATTGATAAATTAGTAGATAATTCACTCAATAATCAAACTGCTAGTACTTCAAGTATCGATCAAATGTCTAATTTCCCTATTTCTAACTCTAACAACATACTTGAATTAGAGCCTAGAAGAAGTAAAAGATAAAAGGTTAGTAAGGATTTTGGACATGATTTTCTAACTACCTTTCTAGTTAAAAATTCAAATAAAATAGATAATCAATTTTCTTGCATATACTTAATAGATGAGGATCCAAAAACCTATAAAAAAGCTTTAAGCTCAATTCATTCTAGTTTTTGGAATGAGATAATCAAGAGTGAATTAGATTCCTTAGTTATGAATCAAACATGGGAATTAGTAGAACTACCTAAATGAAATGAACCCATTAAGTGTAAACGGATCTTTAAGAAAATGAGACAAGATGATCTGATAGACAAATTTAAGGCTAGACTAGTGGTTGTGGGATATACAAAAGCAAGGCATAGCTATTTTGATACTTACTCACATGTATCTAAAGTAACCACTATTAGAGCATTGATAGCCTATACTACGATATGTGACCTTCTAATACATTAGATAGATGTAAAGATGACATTCCTCAATGGGGACGTGGAAGAGGAAATATATATGACACAACCTGAACATTTTATCGTTGCTAGTCAAGAAAATAAGGTCTGTAAACTTACAAAATCACTTTATGGTTTAAAACAAGCTCCTAAACAATGTTATGAAAAATTTAACAACACTTTAATAAACAATGGTTTTAAAGTAAATTGTTCTGACAGTTATGTTTATTCAAAGTCATCTGGAGCTGATTGTGTGATTATTTGTTTTTATGTTGATGATACATTGATATTTGGTATAAACATAGATATAATTAATGACACCAAATTATTTTTATCCTCACAATGAAATGGAAGATTTAAGTGAGGCTGATGTGATACTTGGTGTTAAGATAAGAAAAACTGAAAATGTTTTCTTTTTATGTCAATCACACTATATTGAAAAATTGCTAAAGAGATTTGACAGCTTTGATGTTACACCTGGAAGAATACCTTTGATCCTAGTATGATCCTTAAGAAAAATAAGGGTGAAAATGCCTCTCAATTTGAATATGTAAAAATAATTGGTAGTGTTATGTTTTTAATGAACTATACTAGACCCAATATTACATCTGCTGTGAATAAATTAAGTAGACACACTCATAATTTTGATAAAGATCATTGAACAACACTTCATCGTTTTCTAAGGTATCTTAGAGGTACAATGGATTTTTGTTTGCATTTCAACAATTTTCCTATAGTATTAGAAGGATATGGTGATGCAAACTGGGTATCAGATAACGACGAAGTAAGTTCAACTAATGGATACATATTTATATTAGGGGAGGAGCTCTTTCATGGACGTCACACTCCTTTCTAGAATACCCACTTAATCTAGAAGAGAATGTGACGACAACAATTACCAACCCTTTTATGGCACTTACTGTCCACCCTATATCCTTAACTGCTTAGAAAACCCTGGAATATAAATAACAGTTTAAAATACTTATTCTCAGATGACACAACCAGGGTGAAGCATACATTATATTTACATCTTTTACAGATACAGAGTTTAGTAGGTCCCGATGGCTAGACTTTGTCCTTAACATATTCAATACATATGCACAAGCATTTAAAAATAGACGCCTAAACTATTCTAGAAACTGGAGTCCTTGAGTGGCAGAGCAGCAGTGCAGTTAACCTTTGGGCAATTGACCACTACCTGAGGAAGAAAACATTTTAAACAAATGAGTTACTAGCCTAGTGAATGACTAATAAATCATAAACATCATGCTTTAAACTGAAAACTACCAAGCAACTCATACTTAAAACTTTCAATCATAACATAGCTTAAAATGTTCCTTAGTTGAGAGAGAACCCTCTTTGCTCAACCCTCAATGTCATACTTTATTTGGTGGGAGTATTCTCAACACAACCAACGTCAACTCTACCTACGTGCACGTGGTACTAACTAAGTACCGTCATACCTTAGGTACTATGGCCTAGATACCTTCTCATTTTCCTTCAGTATCGGGTTCTAGTAATCATCATAAAACTCATACTTTTAAGTAAATCATACTTTGAGAGTATGAGCAACATAAACCATATGCTTAAACATCTTTACTGTAAAATATAAAGCTTCTAATGCATGCTTTCTGAAAATTAAGTATAGAAATACTTAAATCATGCTTTCATAAACTTTTTTACATTAGCATGCATTAGTAGGTTCATGAAAACTTGTTTTCTTGGAAAATCTCTTTAAACATTCTTTAAACATAAGCAAACATGAGTCTAAACATTTAAGTAAAGCATGTGTTACTAAAGCATTGGGAAAACAATAACTTTGTTACTCACAGTCGTAGGCGTTCCTCCTAGGGTTGATAAACCTTTCCTATTGGCGTTAACCCTGTGAAAATGATAACCATGTTAAACCATTGACTTTAATCCTTATGTGAGACTAATTCACCTAAATAAGCTTAACATTTAACCTAAAGCATCCATTTCAAGCTCAACGCATACCTCTCTTATGTGTCTAACACTTAAAAAATCCTTGGGTTAGGTTTCTAGGTTCATACGGCTAGAAGACTACCCATGAGCCCATCACATGCCTCATACGCTCATCCATCCGTGTTCCAACGCACGCTCTAGCACCACCTTGCATCTAGTGCCTCACGCATCTGCCTGCACAACCCGTTGCTCAACGCCCTCTTGCAGTTACGGCTTCAGCATGCGTTGCACAGTCCAATGCACCTCAGTGCATCTTTGCACCCAACCCAGTGCATGAAGGAACTTTAATGAGAGAACCTTGAGCGGAAGTGGATCGACCAAATTCCATAATTTATTGAATACGAAGTTTTACATTAAACAAGCAATATGATATGTGATGCGTTAATTTATGATGCGATAGTGTGAGTATGCGATGATGTGTGTTATGCGATGATCATGCAAGTTTTCCTAACAAAGCCCAAGTATAAGCCTTCTTAGGTTCCTAGTAAGTCCAGGGTCAAACACAGGGATTACTAAGCAGATATGCGACAGACTCTTTGATTCTATCACGGTGGTGAAAAAGAAGTAGATGGTGTTTTGATTTAGATTTTCTTTGCAACGAAGTTGAACGCGGAGTGATGAAAGCATAGAGTTACAACAAGTATGCGATGAAAGGGTTGAGAAGGGATTTAGCTAACATTTCCCAAGATTGTGTACAAGTTATGCGATCATGCTATACACAAATATTAGTACTACATTTCTCAATGCAAAATGCCACATTTTCTATTTCTAAGACGCATGTGATGTGTATGGGAAATAGTAGATAGAACTTATTTCTAAGTTTCTACTCTTCCTTATGCAATCTAATCCGACTCTCTCAAGCCTAGATTCTAATATGACTATCTCAAGCCTAGATTCTATCTTTAGACTACTCTCTCAAGTACGTCCAAATGGTGAATGATGCATACATAAGACAAGATGATCACATAAAATGCATATCTTAAGTCATGCTAGCGAAGTACTTCTCAACAAATTCAGAAATTTAGCTACTCATGCATGGTGTGGAGAGATTGAACATAAATCGAAATGAAGTTTCCATTTTCTGCAAATAAAGTACTGAATACAAAATAACAGATGAATTTGAGAGATAACAAGCCCGGTAAGCAATGTCTTGCTTCTCGTGGCCTTTTACACTGCTTTTACAGTTGTGGATTCTTGCTCTCACAAGGGTTGACCTTCTCTCCTTTGTATAGCTTTTCGACAGTCTCTCGATCTATCCGGGAGCGATTTCTCTCGACTTCGCCTCGTCTCCTTTCTCTCTCTGTCCTCTATGTATATGCATGTGTCGATCCCCCCTCTCCTTGGTGGCATTCGGTATTTATAGATTTCAAGGTGAAATAGCTTTTCTTACTAATGATTGCAATGATGGGCGGCATTAATTTCCCTACTCTGTTGCGTTGTTTAGAAGTCATTGGAAAGTTCAATGTACTTGCTACAGTATGGTTTTTAACGGCTTGTCAACTGAATTCGAAATCGACCGTTATCAGCTTTACGTCCCATCATGATTTATTATGTTGTCGCCTTAATGCGAGGCCTTTATGTGATCACATTTTGAGAAACTTCTCACGATCGCAACTTTAAGCACGCTGTCGCATTGTGCCCTTGGATCGCAATTTCATATGCACCATCGCATTGTACCTACACAAAATAGGTAAATTAACTACTTTTATGCGATGAGCATTAGCGATCGCAATTCCTTTCAGTTTGGCGCTTTTAGACATGGTATTGCCTATTTTACCATCGCTTTCTCTCATTGTTTTACTAATTTGAGTTGTAATAACTTGTATTTCTACCAGTTATCAATATACATTTAAATCTAAATTATAGCATGTTTTAAAAGAAAAGTATTTCAAGAAACCTCACCTTTGAAGACCTTTTCTTTACGATTTTCCCTCGAATGGATCACGAACAACTTGAAGATCTTCTTCAAGAAAAACATCGAACAAAACCTGGATACTACCACAAAATTACCTTAGTATTCTCAGGGTGAGAACCTAGGAGTAATGGACTCTGACTATTTTGGTTAAGAGGAAAAGCTTAATGTGTAGAGGAGGAAGATTGAGATTTCTCTATATTCAAGACAAAACACAGAACTCTTCCGTATTTTCTTTTTCTCAATCGCCGACTGTTCTAAAAAAAGAAAAAGAGAACTTTTCTTTTATTCTCCTTGCCGTAAAAAATAACTACCACCCAAATTTACCCACTAATGTGGGGGAGAGAAAAGATGTGGAAGGGAGTTGTAACTCCCTTCCTTATTATTAAATAATAATAATAATAATAATAATCTAAATATAAATATGATAACTAACTTATCATATTATATATATATATATATATATTATGTTATATCAAATATAACATATAACCTATAGTTTTAATATTGTATCACGTATAATATAAATTTAAGTTTATTTTCTCTATTATATGATATTTAATATAAATTATATTTATATTAAATTTAACAACTATGAATCTCATTCATAGAAAATATATTTGAATTTCATTCAAATATTTATTTCTTCTCATTAAGCTATAACATATCAAATACATCATGACAATTATATCACATATAATTGAAACAACTTAATTATATCATATATAATTAAACCCCTCTATTAATTTGAACAATTCAAATTAATCCAAAAACTGATTTTCAACTAAATCTTATTGAGCTACCAAGGGGACCTCATGAACCTATAGCTTGAAGCTCCAACGGTACATGAATAATTAATTAAACTCTTTAATTACATTATTTACCATCTATTAACTGTTGGACATTCCACTAAAGACCGATAGCTGCACTCTTTGCACTACAAATATATTTATGTGTCCACTGAATATAACCAATCAACAGTACGATGACCTTTCACAAATTGCTCATAAGTACAGTTGGGCCAAATTAACGTTTTACCCTTATAGTTACATCTAACTTCTTAATTACCACTGATCCCTCTAATGAACAATAGATCATAGTCCTACTATGATAAACCCCTCTTGGGCTAAGATGGTGTGATGCCACATTGTTCAGGACCCAGAATAAACCCTTAAGGGAGAAATTTATCTTCTTACCCCTACCTCAGGGAAGGAGTAAATTCCATCTTATGTAGTTGTGTTCCCAGCTCTCCAATCAGACGAATCCCTAAAATGGTAGGCTTGTTGAGTCGGCGATCTAGCCACTCTCACCAATATAAATCAAAGAACCGCCCTCGTAGGCAGGAGTTCACAACTCACTCAGGATTCAGGTCATGTTACCTATAGTCATCCTGGTGAAATGTAAGTCTCTATTATGAACGACGTTATATAATGAGACTAAACATTTCATGGTCCAGTCCTATACAAACTCTTTTGTATAGAATATCCCCGCTCGCATGTCTATACTGTTAGGGTTGATGTCCTAAAGTCTCGTGTCCTATAATTTGTAAATAGTTTGTACGAACGCTTGTGTTGTTAATATATGATATTTACTTCACATCTTGTATTATTGCTCATTTACTTGTTTTATTTGCTTTACCACAAACCAATAAACATAAAATCCTTGGTTATCTTTATGTGACTCAAGCATGTATGTGATGATATACAAGTGGATCATGTCTTGAGTGATAACCAAAATGGTCTGTAATATATGGATACAGGAGAGAAACCTTATCCTGGTAACGCTACAGATGGCGCCCGCTTTGTGGAATGGTCATAAGTGTTGTGATTTGTCATAGATGGTCTGATCCTGATCATTCGTGTTGGGGACATGAGAGCGGGGGCGTCCTATACAAAGAGTTTGTATAAGACCTGATCACGAATTGTTAATGTCTCGTTATATAACACCGTTCATGACAGAGACTTTACCTCACTAGGATGACCATAGTTAACATGACCTCAATCTTGAGTGAGTTGGGAACTCCTGCCATTGAGGGCGGTCCTTTGATTTGTATGGGTGCAAGTGGCTAGTTCTCTGATTCAAACCTACCATTTTGGGATTCGTTTGATTTGGGAGCTGGGATCTCAGCTACAAAAGATGAAATTCACTCCTTCCTCGAGGCAGAGGTAAGTAGATAGATAGCTCCCTTAAGGGCTGATTCCGGACTTGAACGATGTGGCGTCACACACCTTTTCTTGGCCCGAGAGGTGTTCATACATAGTTGGACTATGTTATATTGTTCATTAGAGGAATAAGTGGTACTTAAGGAGTGTGATGTAACTACAGGGGCATAACAGTAATTTGGCTCAGCTGTACTGACGAGCATTTGTGAAGGGTCATCGTACTCATGATTGGTTATATCCGATGGACACAAAAATATATCTGTGATAAGAAGAGTTCAGCTGTTGGTCTTTAGTGGAATGCCTGACAGTTAACGGATGGTGGATCTTGTAGCTAAAGAGTTTAGTCAACTATTCACGGACCGTTGGAGCTTCGAACTACAGGTCCATTAGGTCTTCTGGGTAGCTTGGATAAATTCGAGAACCAGTATTTGGGTTAATTTGAAATGTTCAAATTGACAAGAAGAAGTTCGATTATATATGATATAATTGGACTGGTTAATTATATTTGATATAATTGGCTAAATATATGAGATACATTATTTTGGAGGAAATTAGATATAAATATGATTTATACCAAGTAGAAGAGAAAATATTATAGTAGATATGTGATATCAAACTATAGGTAAAAAATATAATATGATTATATTTATTAATTAATTAATTGGTTAATTATATGATAATTAAGCCAAATTCCACGTTCGGACGTGGGTTAGTGGGATCTGTCGGTTATTGTAACTGATGAATTAAAATGAAAAATGTTTTCATTTTGAATTCCCCGTCGTTAGATCGCCCAAAAGAAATCAAGAGCGTGCTGGTGTTTCCTAAACTATCACTTAAGAAAATCGAAAGCTATGCGATAGTTCTCTCGCACCTAAACGATCATCCTCGCGCGCCTAAATGATCGCATGCTGTTTTCTGCACGATCGGATAGTCTCTCTAAACGACCGTATAGTGTGCCGATTTTACTAAACGATTGTGTACCTTTTTCTAAACGATTGTTCAGTAAATCCTACACGATCGTGTAGCTCCTCCTAAACGATAAGCATTTCTGCTATGCGATAGCGTCTTTTTCCCTCCCACTTGCTTATTGCCTACACGATTCATGTGTCCTCCTTCTTCTACCAAATTCACCAAAGACCACCCTTTAGGTTTTCACTTCAAGAATACCCGAGGCTCTTTAGTGGTGGTATCATTCCCATGGCGTTCGTGTTCATACGGTTGTTCGTGCTTCTATTGTCGACGCTGCTGCTGGGTGTTGGTAGATCGCTTGGAGGGTTTCGCTACTTGGAGTACCAAAGTGTGAAGAATGTCTTCAACTGGTATGGCACTCTTTCCCTTGTTATATCTTTGTCTTAGCATGCCATTAATTAAGTTTTGTTTGCATAACTATTTGTATTGAATGTATAATATGCATTTCGGTCACGGTAAGATCGGAGCGATCCGAACGTGCTCATGGAACTCTATGAAATGAGATCCTACATATACATGAATGATCATGATCAGATCATTTGTAGCACTTTATAACAATTGTAACACCTACAAAGTGGGCCATACTTATAGTATCAGGATAAGGTATCCAGCCTTATCCATCGACTATAGACCATTTAGGTTATCACTTAAACATGACCTACCCGTATGTCTCTACATACACGTTTAAGTTACAAAGATAACCTTGAATGTTAGTTTATTAGGTTTTGGTTAATGTAACTAAAATATCATATATTTTATTAACAATGAATAAAATATCAAATATTTTATTAAAAAACATAAAGAGTTTGTTCAACAATGTTTACAAACTATAGCACCCTACGAGATTTAGTGCATATAGGACCCTACAAGATTTAGGGCATCAACCCCAACAGTGCATCCTATGCATGCAGTTTAACTCTCCGCACGCGCAATCACCAGTGTCACTGTCTGGCCTTTTAAGCTACTTGCTTGCTTAACCGAAGAAGCTGCCTACTTATTCAAACTAAAATTCCAAATTTCTTTTTGAGCTCGAATAACTTATTTCCAAACATTTTCTTGGCAAATTTTCTTCTACGAACTTGTTTAAAATTATCTTAACTTTATTATGTTAAAATTTTAGCTCTGAATGCCTCTTGGTTTAGCCAGAATTCTTCAATCTTCACCACTGGCCTAGATTCATTTGAGAGTCTGACCTTCTTGAAGTTTTTTTCAGATTCCAACCTGAGCCTGTAGAAGATTCCTTCTGGCAGCCCTTATGCTTCACCTAAACTCAACAATCAAACGAATAGCTCTGAAATCAACTCATTAGCACGAGTAGATTGCTCAAATCGAATTCTTGAATTGAGGCCTCTCCTTTTATACTAAACATTGCATGCCTCTTTTAAATCTTAGGCTGCCAACTCCACAACTAAGTGAGATTAATTCCCTTAATCTCGACAACTAGCCCATTAAAGTGGGTGACTAAGCTGAAATCACAATTTGACCAACGCAAGGCTCACTAATTATCTCACAATCGCATGGCACTTTTAACGCACAAACCCTTGACCAACGCATAGCTTTAACGCATCATGCGCTCAACGCTTGGTCTAGTGCCATTGCCTAACTTACCTTGCCCGTGGCCTTTTCTTAACCATCACATAGCCTTAGCCATGCGTCCTTACAATGTCGTGCGCTTTCTTGCCCGCCTAACCTCTCAAAGCCTTTGGTCGACGCATTGCCATGCTAACGCATGGTAACAATCACGACCAACACTTTGTCATTTCCTCCATGCCTTACGCTCATCATGCGCTCATTGGCCTCCTAGGAGCATGGCTGGCGCACACTAAGCCACACCCTTCAACACATGGCCTTCAACGCATAGACATTTTTAACTTCGAGACTTAGCCTAATTTTCCTTTCCAAGTGTTTTAATACCATGCTACTCGAGAGTATTATTCTCTATACTAGAACTTTTCTTCTTCTTTAACATCCTCAAGCTTTCCCTACAAACATTACATTAACTTATACTTAATTTTAATTAACATACTAATGATCACTTTAAGTAGGAAAAATAGGGTTTAGGGTTTACAATGGAAATAAGCTAAGCAAATCTATATAGCATGATCCACCTGAAGCAATTGAATCCCAATGCATAAGCGATTTATCTCTTTGTCCCAATTTTGTTATAGAAAATTACAGAACAGAAATATAAAGAATTAGGCTAAATATGTTTTATACAGTAATTAATTAGGGAAGATGAATTACAACCTTTGTAGAACCAATTCTCAAAGACTTTTTCCCAGTTTTCAAGATCCACTGCATGATCAAATCATGAGAAAGACACGACCACTGACCTTCTCTGTTATTCTCTTAACATGGAAGCTTGTGGGAGTTTTAGTGTTCTTGGAGAAGGGGAAGACAAACTAAAGAACACTTCTTTGTTCTTTGTTTTCTTTCTTTTGAATGTGAGAGTAAGTTATTCTGTATCACTTAGTCTTCTAGGGTTCAGAATAAAACGTGAAGGGAGTTAAATCCCTTCACTCCACTAACCATTCCCCTACACTGAAATATTATTTAATTTAGAATTTAAATTAAATCTAATTTAAATCGAATAATTAAATAAATAATTAATCAAACTAACATTTATTTAATCTTTTCATTCACATTAAATTTACTATATAGGGTCAATATGAACCCCATTCCCCATTCATATTATTTAATATTTGAGGCTTTAATATTATTTTCTGATATTATATAGTTTTAAATTTGAATCTAATTTAAATAAACGATATATTATAATGTATCTATATATATTATATTAAATTGTATCATATACAATAAATTTTCTTAAACAATAATTTGAACACTTTCAATTTACAACACCTAAATCTTTGTATAATCCTGTTATGAGCTAGCAGAGGGATGTTATGGACCTACAGTTATAAGCTCTAAAGATACGAAATTAATTAATTAAACCCTTTAATTAAATTAATTAACATTCATTAACTTTGAGACACTCCACTATAGACCCATAATTTATGAATTGTAGAGTACTTATGTCTCCATTGATTTTGAGCCATTTTTTGTAAGTCAATTCTTCATAGGTTGTTCGTAACTATAACTACATCAAATTACCGTTTTACCCTTGTAGTTACTTCTTGCTCCTTAAGTACCACTGATTCTTTAATGAACAATCTGTTTATGGTCCAACCATAAACAGATTGTTCATTAAAGAATCAGTGGTATAAACAAAATCCCTCTTAGGCCAGTAAGAGGGTGAGACCCCATTGTTCAAGTCGCGAAGTTAGAAATTAAGGGAACAACTTATCTACTTACTCTGTAAGGAAGGAATGAGTGAATTCTATCTTATAGTGTTATGTTCCCAACTCCCCACTTAGTATCATCCCCAAGATGGAAGGCTTACCGAGTTGACAACTAAAGCCACTCTCACCCATACAAATCGAAGTATGACCCTCATGAGCCGAAGTTCATAACTCACTCAGGATTCAAATTGAATTCCATGGTAACTATTTGAAATATTAATCTTTTCAGTTAACAGTGTTATAACGAGAGACTATATATTTCACGGTCTGGTCCTATATAGTATCATTGCATATGATACCCCTAAAGGGATTGAAATTCTCTACAGTGGAAGAAATCGTGTCCCAATTTTAATTTTACAGAATAATAATAAGAGGACGGAAACACAGGAATAAATAAAACTAATTAAACATGATTTCTACTGTACAAGAAGAAGAAGAAGGGTTAAGATATCATATACCCTTGAAGATCAATTCTTTGCATTCCTTTCCAATTCGAATTATCTTCTTCCGGTCGCATGAACATTGCAATCGGACACCACCGTGGAGTCTTCCCCATTATTCTCAAGGACGAGAATCTTGTTGAGGTGTGGGATTACACTCAATATTGACTAAGGGAGGAGCATGGGAGATTTTTCTAAGAAAAAGTTCTGCAGAAAAATAGAAGAAGGAGAAGAAGGAAGGATATGATGATCAGAGAACCTCTTTTTTCTCCTTCTCTCCTTTCTTTACGTAAAAATTGAAATATTTGAGCGTTGAGGGAGTTATAAGTCCCTCCCCTAGTTTTTTAATTGAAAATTCAAATTCAAAATTTGAATTTTAATAATATATATATTAACTAACTTAATATATTAAACTATTAGAACTATATGTTATATCACATAATAACATGTAACACCCCGAATTTTTAATTATTAATGTAAATATCAGTAATTCTTATATTAATTGGGGGCATTTTTAGAATTTTGTACTTTAAGTGTAATTGCGAGGGAATTTAATTATTGATGTTCGGACATTATTAGGTCAGTTTGGAAAATTAATGATAAGGAATTAAATTTCCAATTTGGGAAGGGAAAGAAATTAATAAAATACAAGTAGAAATACAGAAAAGAATAAAATAAAAAGTTTATTTATTTGCTTTCAAGTTATTATTATTTATTTTATTATTTTCTTTATATAAAACAAAGAGACCCTTCTCCTTCGTGAAAAGTGTGAACCGCCACCCCTCCCCCAAGCCTTGAAACCCATCCGCCGCTCGCCCCTCTCACTGTCAAGCACTAGCTTCAGCGCTTTGAGCGCCTTCTCCATGTGACTTCAAGAACCCCAACGGCAAGAACCCATCCAGTGGAGGCTTTGTTCGAGCGTCGTTCGCCCCTAATGAAGTCGTGTCGTTCTGACGCACGCTAGTCCAACCATGCCGTTGGTTCCAGATCCCATCTCTTACACGTAGTCGCTCGCTTACCTGACACTGTGTTCCGTTGGAGTCTCACCGTCGATTGAAGTCCTCCCTCTACGATCCATTGAGCCCTCTGCCACTCGTCTCTCCCTCTCTCCTTCAGATCTGATGATGCCGCAAGCCTCTCAGACGTTCACAGTCACTGTTCTGTTGCCACAGCCATTCGTATGCCTCCCTCAGATCGTCGTAGGCTACCTTTATCGTCAGAGTTAGTGGTTTTGGGTAAGTTTGTTATCTGGACTAAGGTTTGGATATTTTTCTTGGAATTTTAAATGTTCAACAAGTTCTTGGCCTAAAATCTCTTGGGTTTATTTTAAAGATGGAATTGGACTTTTTGAAAGGAATTTAGGTGCTGATCATTGGAATTAAAATCTATTTCAGTGGAGATTTTGGAGATTGAATTGTTTTGGAGCGAGTATTGACCAAGCTTTGTCTTGAGGATCTAATTCAAAGTGTGTGAAAGCTGGAAAGAAGTTCGTTGCTTGAATTAATTTTAGGCTCAATTTTGAGGTAAGTAATCTTACTACTGGAACTGCCTACGGGCCAGACACTAGATGTATGCTAGCATGATAAATGAATATTATGACAGAACAATAGCATGATAGATTGATAGTATAGTATAACCGATGTATGTTCTTGTATGAGGATCTGAAAGATTAATTGTGCACATAGGCACTTAAATGCTAGCATGGGATGATATTTGATTCCATGAGGTTATATTTGCTCTGAGGATGCTGAGACATATATGTATGTTGTAGAACCATGATGTTGAGATGTATATGTATGCCGTAGAACTATGATGTTGAGATATATATGTATATTATAGAACCATGTTATGATACTTGTGATGTTAAGATTGTGATAATGTCCTCACTGATTAGTTAGATGCCCACTAGATTTTGTGTTTCCTTTGGGATTCACTAGAGATGGTGTTATCCTTCGGGATTCACCAGAGATTGTGTTTTCTTCGGGATTCACTAGAGGTTGCGTTTCTTTCGGGATCCACTAAAGGTGGGTTATCTTTTGGGATTCACCAGAGGCTGTGTTTCCTTCGGGATTCATTAGAGGTGATATTATCCTTCAAGATTCATCAAAGGTTGTGTTTCCTTCGGGATTCATCAGAGGTCGTGCTTCCTTCGAGATTCATTAGAGGTGGTGGTTTCCTTCGGGGTCCACAAGAGGTTGTGTTTCCTTCGGGATTCACCAGAGGTTTTGGGTCCTATGGGACTTATTAGGGGTAGTGGGCATACTTAACTACAGTAGGATAAAAATCAGTTTTTCATATATGTATGTGTTCCATGAGGACTAGAGAAGCTTATATGTTTCACCAAAGGTAGGCATCTAGAGGATAAAGATGCCTAGCCTGACCCCAGTAGGGGGTTACTTACTGAGTATTTTATACTGATCCTTTCTCATATTGTTGTTTCAAGTAAAGGTAGAGATGCACCGGCGATTGACAAGAAAAATCCGAGATCGAGCCACTGGGACCAGTTCTATGCTTCTACTCATGATATTTATATTTCTTTTCATGTTTTTCAACTTTCAGTTTTGATGTTTGAAACTTACTATTAAGATTTGTTTTCAGACCTATTTATTATCATTTATGATTGGGTACCCTATCGTCTGTTTTTAATATCTGAATTTAATGAAGGTCTTTTGAATTTACCTTATTTATTTAGCATTTATTTCACTATAAAAGGGTGTCGTTTTAAGTTCCATGCATGCATGTGTTTAGTAACGGTCTAACTTGAGTCCTAGAGGGTCGGGTCATTACATAACACATAACCTACAGTTTATATTCTATCACATATAATATAACCTATAATTTTTGTATAAATCACATTCATATAATTTAATATTTGAATTACATTCAAATATCAACCCCTCTAATCAAACTATATAAATTTAATATGAATCAAATTCATATTAATTTTAACGTATAGTTTCTATATGAATCATATTCACATAATAAAAATTTAAATAATATTCAAGTATTTATTTCTCTCATAAATTTAATATGAATCATATTCACATTAAATTTTAACATATAGTTTTTATATGAGTCATATTCATATAATTAATATTTGAATCATATTCAAACATTTATTTCTCTCATAAAACTATATAAATTTAATATTAATCATATTTACCTTAAATTTTAACATATAGTTTTTATATAAATCATATTTATATAATTAATATTTGAATCATATTCAAATATTTATTTCTCTCATAAAAATGTATCAACATATATTATATTATATAATATATCAATATACATTATTTAATTGTATCTTATACAATTCATTCCCTTTAATTAATTTGAACAATTCAAATCACACTAAATTAATTTGATTCTCATCAGTTCTCATTGAGCTAACGAGGGTATTGTGTTGTATGTCTTAAAACTCGCAGTTTATAATGTTAAACATTTTCTATTTCCAATAAAGATGTTATTGACTTTTATTCAATAAAACTGTTGTTGAATATGTAAATTGCACTTGTAAAGACTAAATCAATAAACTAAGATCCATGGTCGTTACATAAATGCTTGAACTTTATGCAGAGATATAAAGATGGATCAAGTTCAAGTTAATAGCCAAAACGATTTATAGTATATGAATAAGGTTGGGTGCCTTATTCTGGTAACACTATTGGATGCGACCCACTCGGTAGTTATTATAATTTGTTGTAAAATGCTACAAACAAAGTGATCTTGATTCGTTCATGTAGTGTCATGAAGAGAGTGAGCGTCCTATGTAATGAGTTTGCATAAGATCAAACCAAGAAATAAGTCACTCTTACTTTATAACGTTGTTTACTGTTTAAGACTGGCTGTTTCAAATCGATGACCTAGGTAACTCGACCTTAATCCTTAGCTAACTATAAACTCCTATTTATTAGGTATTATCCTTAGATTTGCATAGATAAGGGTTGGCTCAACAACGCCGACTCAATAAGCTTCCCATTTCAGGGGTAAAATCGGGGAGATAACTGGGAACATAGATGCAAGATGAAATTTACACCTACCCGACTTAACTGGGAACTTAAGTACTGAATCCACGTCTTGCCTCTCATTGGCCTGAGAGGGACTCGCTTTAGTGATTGGATCACAGACCAATTGTTCATTAGAGGATCAGTGGGACTTAGGGAGCAAGATGTAATTTCAGGGGTAAAAAAACATTTGACCCAGCCGTTATTACGAACAACCTGTGAAGGATTGACTTACTAATTATGATTAAATCAAGTGGGCATAAATATATCCAGTGAGGAGAGTGCAACTACTGAGCTATAGTGGTATGTCTCGGTAGTTAACGAATATTGATTAATTTGGTTTAAAGAGTTTGGCCAATTAATCTCAAATCGTTGGAGCTCATGATCTATAGTTCCATAAGGTCCCTCTACTAGCTTGTAAAATTACCCTTGGATTAGTAAATTGAGTGGTTTTGAAATGTTCAAAATCGAAACTAGGGTTTCAATTTGAAGTATTCAAATTTCAAATTAGGGTATGAATTTGAAATGTTCAAATTTCAATTTAGGATTTGGATAATTATATTTGATATAATTAACGTTTAATTTTGTTGAAATTAAACGTAATCGGAGAGATTAAAATATTTAAATGATGATTTAAGTATTGATTACATGAATGGGATTCATGTATGAAATAAGTGTTTAATTAATTTAATAATTGATATTAAATTACTATTTAATTAATTAAAATCAAATTAATTTTCAATTTTCAAATTTAAATTAGTGGCCTTCCAGATCTGAAAAATATCTCAATTTTTCCATATGCTTTCTTCTTTCCAAATTATAAGCAACCTTTTAATCTCCTTTGATTCAAACTCTCCATCCGAAAAGTGCATATCTGAAGATGGGTGTTGTGTTAACCTTGGGAAGCAATCGACAAGAATGGTTCACACCATGATCATGTCGAATTGCTTTCAAAGTAGTGGTTCAATGACACAACGATTAAGTTTTGAATTTGTCGACAAATAACATAAAACTCACATATTAAAAAGATTTCCATTTTTTTCTTTCTTAACCCTAGGTTAACACAAGCTTAACCTACGAAACTAGAAACTCCTTATGACTAGCATTTGAGATATCACAAAATTCTTTAATGTATACTAAACAATCCAAATTGAATATAACCTTCAACAAGTTTAGTAAATCATTTATATAACATCTAAGACCAAGAATTTGAACCAAGATTTAATATCTAGATTCACACATGACAACATCAACATTTCTCAACATCCTTTGCGACTTGATCATGCTATTCTTACTTTTCTTAAACTACAGTACTACAAAATAACACAAATTCTTTAAATATACTTTGTTGTAACTCACATACTTTCTAAACAACGTTTTAGAAAGTCATCCATCATAGGATTGATCGATGCAAATCACACTTAGCATTAAAGTTTCTATGATTGAGTCACTGTGAAAAGAAAAGATGACTTTATGGGCTTAAGAGCATGTTAGACTTATGTTGGTTTGTGGAGATGCAAGGAAACGTCATATCATTAGGTACCAAATCCTTATTCTAAATCCAGTTTAAATATTGAATTGGGGCATTATTACATCATTAGTTAGTTCCATCCCATTCAAAATAAAAAAAAAAAAAAAAATTAGTCAGTCGGCTCAATTTTATGTGTTTCAATTGATTCAATTTAATTTTAGGTCGACTTAATTAACGATGATCGATTTTGTTCTCAAGACGATAAATTTTAACTAGACCCTCTTTTCTAAAATTATTATCGGAAGATATTTGAAAATTTCTATTCATTGGAATAGAACCACTCAAAAACAATGGAATAATAGACCAAGACTATTGCAACTCTTGGATGTATTATTTGCCTAGAAGGGATGCTATTCTCTTGTCACCATTAAATAAGTCCTCATTCAGTTGATGAATTGATTTTGTCAACATCCAAAACAGTTCATTCTCAGCTGTATAAAAACGTTTTAAATTATAGGTTTTTTCCCCACTTCATAAAAACTAGCCGTACTTAGAAATAATTCTAAAATAGTTAAGATTATTTTTGTTATTTTATGAAAATTACATTCAAAGTATAAAATTTAATATTAAATTAATTTCGAATGGTTAGATGGTTTTGAAGTGATTTCAAACATGGATAAAAGTGATTTGTCTAAACATGCACTAATTAATTCAAGTTCCATTTAGTAAATCATTTTTTTTTAATTTTTAGTTTTTGAAAAATAAATCTATAGACAGTCCTTCTACCTTTAAATCTTTTGCTTGTATCTACTTCTTCCAATGTTATCAAAACCAAGCGAACTTTTGAAAATTAAAAAAAGTAATTTTTATTAAATTGTCTTTGTTTTTAAAATTTGGCTAAGAATTCAACTCTTTTTACCTAAAAAAGATGAAAACCATGGTAAAAAATTAAACATAATTTTCTAAACCAAAAATAAAAAAACTAAGGCCTCATTTAGTAACCATTTGATTTTTTTATTTTTGAAAATTAATCGTATAGATAATTACTTCCACCTCCAAATTTTTTCCTTTTGTTATCTACTTTTACCAATAGTTTAAAAAAGGAAAATTAATTCAAATGGTAAAACTGTTGAAAATATTTACAAGATATAACAAAATTTTAGAACTATCAATCATAGACGTTGATAGAAACTGATAGACTTCTATCATTGTCTATCAGTATCTATCATTGATAGTTATAAAATTTTGCTATATTTTGTAAATATTTTAGTTCATTTTTCTATATTTAAAAACAACCCTTGTGGTTACCAAACTAGACTTTAATTAGTTGGATTTTATCTTTTCGTCATTTATCTTGTTAAGTGGTTACCAAACAGGGTCGATATAAACATAACTCAATTGACGTTACTGAAAGTAATTTCTTGAAGTGATAAAAGTTTGTACTATTGACCTAGAGGATAAAGAAAATTAATTTGAATGGTAGTATTTAAACATGTTTTTGAAATCTTTAGTCGAATTTTAAATTTGAGCAAAATGTGGTTTTGAAAGATTAATTTTTGTTTTTTAAAGTTAGAAAAAATGTTAGAAATGGTTTTAAAAACAAAACAAAATTCGTTTTCATTTGGCCATTATTTAATTTTTGGTTTTTTATTAAAAATTATTATGATTATTTTCTTACAACTTCTTTATCAATTTTTTTTAATTAGTTTTTGAAAGTACTATTTAAAAAGTAGATAACAAAATAGAAAAGTCATAGGGTAGAAATAGTGTTTGTAAGTTTAATTTTAAAAAAATTAAGAAGTTAAAAACTAAATAGTTATCAAACATCACCTTACTTTTTCACTTTTTAATTTTTGTTTCTTTAATTAGGGTTACTTCATAAAAAATATTTTCTTTATTTTTGCAAACACACATGAAGTCTTAGTCAAATTTAAAAAGAAAAAGAAAAACAAAATATATTTTTTTATTTTTATTTTCTTTTGCAAATTTTGGTTGAAAATCTGGAAAACACATTATTAAAGTGAAGAAGACAAAACATAGAGGCACATAAAAGGAACTGGTATTAATGAAAAATATATGCTACCATTTGATTTAAAAGCCTTTCTCTCTAATATTGTGTTAATCCCTACCTTACAAATTGGTTTGTTTTTAAAGTTTAGATCTTAATTGATATTTAGACAAAACTTAGACTAATAAGTTGGTTTTTTAATATTATAATATTTTCATTTTTTTGTAGGTAAGACTAAAGTATCAAATTCACTAAAACTAAGGGATGATCATATACAAAACCTTTGAGGGTGAGCTAGCACATTTCATTGTCCTATAGAGATCAATGAGATGCATGTTTTACCAAAAAAAAAAATAATAAATTCCTATTATTCATTCTTCTTTTAGTAACAATTAATATCATTCATTTCAATTTTGATTTTTCCAAATTGGAAGTACATTGCATAAGGACTACTAGAACATATGTCCAAACATCTAGCCCAAAATGTAAGGTTGTCATTTCCAATATCCCTATCTATATTCAAGCAAATAGTTCCTATTTTTTTAAAAAAATTAAAAATATTTTTTAACGGATAGAACTTAATTAGCAACGATAGATTTTTCTGAAAAGGTGGGTGCAACTGCTCTCATCTTTTTGTAGTTCATTCGGTCGTTGTACTATAATTTGTCACATGTCAATTTGTTTTCTTAAAATATATATATATATATATATTTGTTTAATTAGAGAGTTGAAAAACAAAAGGTTCAACTTCTATGGCCTTCTTAAAGCTGATTTTGGGATAAAAATGACAGTAGTTTTATGTTTTATTTTTTGTGATTTATCTTTACAAAATTCCCTTGAGTTAAAATATTAAAAGATAAATACTACTTTGGTTCCTTTACTTTTAGTTTTAGTTTGATTTGATCTCTATATTTTTAAAATATTCATTTTAGTTCATATACTTTTAATTTTAGCTCATTTTGGTATCTATATTTTAAAAATATTTATTTCGGTTCTTGTACTTTTAAAAAATGATTATTTTGGTTACTTCCGTTTCATTTTTACTTCATTTTTAAGATGAACATTTTTCGAGGTTTAAAGACTAAAATAAACCAAAGTTCAAAGTACAAAGACCAAAATAAACAAAAATTGAAAGTATAAATATCAAAATGAATATTTTAAAAGTATAGAGATCAAAATAAACTAAATCTAAAAGTATAGGAACTAAAGTAATATTTAAATCAAATATTAATAAAAGAAACATTAATGAATATGATACAAATGAGTAAAAATTCAAGTTTTCTATTATATAGTCATCCATTTCCTTTTTAAATATAATTTGATTTGAAATACAAGAATACTATTATAAATATATATTTTATCATTTTAAAACAATAGTAAACACAATAACTTACTATGATTTTTTTTTTTTTTTTTTTACTTTCAATAATGCATTTTCAAATGATCCCTTGGTCCACATTTATACTCTATGTTCCAAAGAAGACTAAGAGTATTGAAAAAGAAGCCACATAAAAATTTCATAACTCCAATAATTTAAATAATTATGTACATAAACTCAATTAAACAATTTTGACTCCAAAAACAAATTATTTTACTCCATCTTCCTTTTAAGAAAAAAACTCGACATATTCAATTCAATATCTCAAATGCTCCAAATGTTAGATTATTTATTCTTTGTTCATTTTTATTCTTAAATTAAACGTCTTTTCCTTTTAAAATTTTTATCAATCTCTTTAATACAATAAAGACATATATATTTTTTAATTTTTTATTTTTCACATAATCATTGATATATATTTTGAAAATAATCAAATTCATACCTTTAATCTTTAATACTTTGTATCAGTTAAAATCTTAAAATAATAATTCTATCAATTCAAACTCAAATTTTAAATTTTATCAATTTATATCTTCTATTACATGGTGGTTTGGATAAATAGAAACGGAAGCTGAAGAGATTGTAGTCGGTTGGTGAGGAAGACGAAGAGATGGAAGACGAAAGGATTCGGCCAAAATTGTCTTTTCAATTTTCTGATCGTATTCAATATATAGAGGTGTTACTTTATATAATTGGAATCCCTAATTTTGGGATTTCAGGGATAAATCAATAAAATAATGACTATACATGTGTTGTGACTTGATTGGTCCTTCTATAACTAAAATATTCTTCTGTTAATTGGTAAGACTGTAATTATGAAGACTTTCCTTGTTGACTGGGTTACTGAGTGGCTTTCCCTTTGGTGACGTGGCTGGTTGTGTTGACATCCTTAACATCCTCCCTCAAACGAGAGGGTAGTTCTACTACACCGAGTTTGAATCGAAGGTTGAAAAACTGTGAGTGTGTTAGTGTCTTGGTGAGGCAGTCAACTATTTGGTCGGAGGATGGTACATATCGAACATCGAGCTGACCATTGAGAACTTGATCATGAACGAAGTGAATGTCGATTTCAATGTGCTTGGTCCATGCATGAAACACCAGATTTATGGCTAGAGCACCCGCACTTAGATTGTCACACCATAGGACTGAAGCCGACTTCTGTTTTACAACAATTTCACACAGTAGTTATTGTACCTATATGATTTCTGTATAGGTATGAGCTAGTGCTCTGTATTTAGACTCCGTGCTTGACTAGGCTACAACGGATTGTTTCTTTGAAGACCAAGAGATAAGATTGCCACTAAGAAAATACAATATTCAGCAACTGATTTACAATCATCTATATTGGCTGCCCAATATGCATCTGAGAAGGCCAAAATGGACAGATCTGACCCCTGTTGAATGTAGATGCCAAAGCCACTTACATACCTTAGTATTCTCTTCACTGCTTGCTAATGGACGTCCGTTGGTTGCTTTAAGTACTGACTTAGATAATTAACTGTATACGTAATGTCAGGTCTCGTTGTGGTTAGGTACTGTAAGGCGCCAATCGTGCTCCGATAGATATAAGGATTGTCAAGGGGTGTGCCATTTGAGATGGAGAGTTGCTTATTAAGTACACTCGGAGAGGGTGCCAATTTCAGGTCTCCAAGGTCAAGTCGGGTTGTAGGTCCTCAACATACTTTTCCTGATTCAGTATAACTCCATTGGCTACATTGTGAAGTTGGACTCCAAGGAAGTAGCTAAGTTGGCCGAGATCCTTTAGGGAAAACGTGGAGTCCAAGGCTGTTACAATCTTGTCAATTACCTGCTGATCGGTGCCTGTAATAATAACATCGTCAACATATACCAGTAATAGTACCAAGGTAGAAGTGCTTCAATATATGAATAGGGATGTATCGGACTTAGCATTCTGAAATCCCCAGCTGCATAGTGCTATCTTCAGTGTGTTGTTTTAGGCCCTTGGTGCTTGTTTTAGGCCATATATGGCCTTGTGTAAGCGACATACATGATTTGGTAGTTGGGGATGAACGAATCCTTGCAGTTGGCAAATGTAAACTTCTTCATCGAGGACCCCGTTGAGGAAAGCATTATTGAAATCTAACTGTCTCAATTGCCACCCTTTGGATACAGTAAGACGAATGATGATCCGAATGGTTGACACCTTTACCACTGGACTGAATGTCTCGAAGAAATCAATACCTAAATTTTGATGGAAGCCTTTTACTACGAGTCGTGCCTTGTAGTGTAGAATGGTGTCGTTTGGACTCCTTTTGATTATGAATATCCATTTATTCCCTACAATGTTCATCGATGGTGACAGAGGAACTAAAGTCCAGGTCTGGTTTTGCATCAGTGCTGTAAATTCTTCACTCATTGCTTTGTTCTATTGAGTAGTTTTTAGCACATCAATGACTCTTGTAGGTTCGGTTAGGGACCAATCTTTTTGGGTGTGAGAGGACAGGATTTTGGGTTTGAATATTCTTGCTTTTCCTTGGGTAATCATGGGATGAGTAGGTAATGATAAAGGTTTTGGGACTATATTGGGTGTAGATTGGCCAGTAGACGATGAAGGTAAACGATCGATGGGTTGGGCAGTAGATGATGGTGAGTAGGAAGGTAAACGATCAGAGGATTGGGCAGTAGACGATGAAGGTAAACTATTAGTGGGTTGGGCAGTAAACGATGAAGGTAAACGATTGGTGGGTAAAAAATCGGTAGTTAAACAATCGGTGGATAAACGATTGGCAGTAAACGATGAAGGTAAACGATTGGTGGGTTGGGCAATAAACGATGGTAAGTATGAAGGTAAACGATCAGAGGATTGAGGTGGTAAGGCTGGGTTGTCTATAGTGTTATCCGTTGGTGATTGGGTGTGGGATGGTCTGATTATTGGTGAGGGTGAGGTTGTGGATGTGGAGGGCATAGAGTCACTGTGCAGTGTGTCTTAACTGAGGGGTAGCCAGTAAACCGGGTGGACTGCAGCTTCTTGCTTGTCTGTCCTGTAAGCTAAAAGAGACACTTGACAAAGAAAGTTAGTTTCATAAAAAACAACATGTTGAGAAATGAACAACCTACCATTAGAACTGAGGCATTTATATCCTTTGTGATTCAAAGCAGGGCCTAGGTAGATGCACTTTTCTGTGCGATAATTCAACTTATGTGAATTGTATGGTCTTAAGCAGGGGAAGCATGCACACCCAATATTCGAAGGTCCTCAAACTTGAGCTTATTTTTAAACATTACTTCCTTTGGGGATTGTCCTTTTAGAACAGGGGTAGAAAGACCATTAATCAGTAGTGTTGAGTATAGGAAAGCATCTCACTAGTGATGTAAGGGAAGATGTGCTTGGGTGAGTAGGGTTAGCCCTGTCTCCACTATGTGTCTATGCTTTCACTCAACCCTTCCATTTTGTGCTGATGTATATGGACATGTATACCTAGAGGAAATGCCAAGTTGATGACAGTCTTTGTGTATTTTGAAAAATTCTCCACTATTATCCGACTGTAGGAGCTTGATTAGGGTATTAAACTGAGTTTGTATCATGGTGAGAAAGTGTTGAAATGCTGCAAGTGTGTCACTTTTTAATCTTAAAGGGTAGATCCATGTGTGCCTACTGTGATCATCAACAAAGATAGCATAATATTTGTAACCATCTGTAGACAAGAAAGGGTTTGGATCCCACAAATCAATATATATGAGTTCAAAAGTTGCAGATGCTCTTGAGTTAGAGTTAGGAAATGCTAAAGTTGCGATTTGCCATAGCTACAAGAATCACAAAATTTGAGCTCTTCATTAGATGATATAGGGAGATTACAGCCTTTGATAATAAATTCTAGTGTTTTTATGATGGATGGCCAAGTCTTCTATGCCATGTAATCTTAGACACCCTATGTTTAGAAGATACGCTAAGAGCAGATAGATTTTTATTTTTGGGCATTGGCTGCGGTGTACTCTGTTTTCTACTGACTTCGAGCTAACTTCGACATCTTCTAATTGGTATAGTCCATATTAGCACTCCCTTCATTATTGTTTGTCCCGTACCTTTGTCTTTAACAAGACAGTAATTCGTGTGAAATTCAATAAACACGTTATTGTCTTTTGTTAACTTAGGTATACTGACAAGATTTTTTGCTATGGCAGGCACACATAACATATCATTCAGTTTCAAATTGCAGATATCACTAGATATACAGGCAGTTCCAAGATGAAAAATTTCTAGAGTATTACCATTAACCACAATGACTACTTCAGTACTTGAGTATTCAGTCAAGTTGCCAAGATTATTAAAGTCTGAGGTGACATGATTGGAGGCACCACTGTCAGCATACCAATTCGCATCAGTCATATTTTCTTATCTTGTTAGAAAGGGGTTACTTCCATAGGTAGTGGCTAGGGTTGTTGGATGAGGCTGTATGTCCTTGGTCTGTTGTTGGGGAAGGGTTGTCCTTTGTTTTAGGGAGAGTTGGGGACAAATGCTATGTGTCCAATCTTCCCACAGACCTGACATACAGGTTTTTTGTTGTTCCTTCCCCTGCCTCGACCTCTACCATGGCCACCACCACTTCGTTGTCCTCCCCCAGTAGACTGGTTGTTGTTGTTGGGCTTGTTATTTTGGTTGACATGTCTTGTATTTTTCATATTCATTGAAGCATTATTGACTTGATTGAAACCTACTGTTGTCTTCTGGTTTGACTGATGTTCCAGCCTTTTTTCATACAAGAGAAGCTCCGATTGCATATCCAGCCACGATATGTCCGCTCTCCCTTGGATTGTGGCCACGATGGTATTGTACTCTTTATCAAGTCCTAGTAGTACCTGTGAAACTAGAGCTCTCGTTGGCACTAGACTACCAGCCTGCTCGAGATTATCAACATTCATTTTCATTGTTTGAAAGTAATCTTCCATTTTCAAATTACCTTTTCTGGTTGTTTGAAATACATGTCTCAGATAGTCTTCTTTAGCCCTAGATTGAACATTTAACAGTTGTTAGATGCTGGTCCACATATCCTTTGCACATTCACACCCCATCACTTGAACGACGACCTCTGGTGTCATAGAGTTATACAACCAGCTAAGGAGAGGTTGATCTACAACCATCCACGCTTTGTATTGAGGATTTACCTCATGTGTTGTCGACGAGCTGGAAGCTCCACTGTCGGGACTTCCTTCTGAGCTGAACGAAGCAGCTTCTCCAATCGATCCAGTCAGCATACTCTCACCAACTGCAGATTGCAAAAACATTGGGGGATATACCTTTTGTCCGGTCAGGTGCCCTTCGAGTCGGTAACTCCAAAGGATTGGAAGAGCCAGGTTTTTCCATAGAAAGAAGTTGCTCCGATCGAGTTTGATAGAGGTTATCTGATTGAAAAGTTGGTTTAAGAGTGGGCTGCTGAAGTTGGCTGTGCCGAGGGTGGTTCCCAGGTTTTTTTGATTGACGTTGGTCATTATGCTACTCTATACCAAGATAGAAATGGAAGATGAAGAGATTGCAGTCAGTTGGTGAGAAAGACGAAGAGATGGAAGATGAAAGGATTCGGCCAAAATTGCCTTTTCAATTTTCTGATCGTATTCAATATACAGAGGTGTTACTTTATACAATTGGAATCCCTAATTTTGGGATTTCAGGGATAAATCAATAAAATAATGGCTATACATGTGTTATGACCTGATTGGTCCTTCTGTAACTAAAATATTCTTCTGTTAATTAGTAAGGCTGTAATTATGAAGACTTTCCTTGCTGATTGGGTTGTTGAGTGGCTTTCCCTTTAGTGATGTGGCTGGCTGTGTTGGTATCCTTAACATGGATAAACACATACCATAAACAAATGCACCAATTTTATAAGTTATTAACTCCTTACACCGTGAGTTGCATCATGTATCAGATTTCACAACTCTATTCTTTGTCCAAACATTAATTTAAGAGGTAAGTTAAGTGTTGACGTGTATACGCCAACACTGGGATGTATGTGTTCTATGCTCGAAATGATGTGATACTACTGCTAGATATGTGTTAATTATGGATGTTCACGTAGTATGTCATGCGTTGTCACAAGTTTCCTTACGATGGAACTAAGTGTAATTCCACCGCAAGTTTCTCGGTGTAATCCGAGGTCGAACATAGGGACTGTTTTAGGTTATTGTGATATATTCATGATATATGCGACCAGGTTTTTCAATCTTTAAAAGAGTGTTTGTACAAGTATTAAAATTTCGGTCAAGTAAAGTAAAGCAGCAAAAATTCGATAATAAAATGAAATACAGTAAACCTAAGTTAGATGATACAAGATACAGACTCATGATAAAAGATGCTGGGGTCAAGGCTGGCTGCGAAGGTTATGCAAAGAATGTAGAATGCAGCGATAAGTCTTATGAACATAATAAAAAGAAAAAGACAATTAATATAAACAAGCAAATTTTCAAGTGCGTTGAAGCTACAAATACTGTTTCGCTTTTCTCTTGGCGTACACCTTTCAGTGATCGGACGCACTCCCACATGTCTGTGGTGAAATAGAGACTAACGTAATAAACGTAAGGTTGCTTCCATATTTGGAAGTACTACTCGCTTTAGTTAACGCATTCTTCTGACCTTCTCTCGATAGATCAGAATGGCATCTTCACTTCTGCTCTCACAGGTGAAGATGCCGTCTAGCATTAACTATCATAGATTAAGTCCTTGGTTAATTCATATTAACTATCAGGGAATTAAGAAAACATCATGGAGAAAGTGATTAACGGGTGAACGGAAATAGACAAAGAATGGAATATGAAATCTATCGAAACATTTAATATCTCTATTAAGCGTTTGATACATGGTGTGTGAATGAAGAGATAAAGAGACAGTGAAATACAATGATGAAGAGACAGAACAGATACAAACAAGTGCCAATGTCTTGGCACAAATTCGATGGAGATCTGCTTGCCGGATAGGATGGATTTGATGGTAGGAAGAGCTTCCCTTTCAGACTTGCTCCACCGGTAGCAGAGATCTATGCACAGAGCTTCCGATCGGGTGTATGGCAGATTAGATATGAGATTCACCTCTCGGCCTTATCTCGTCTTCTTCCCGGATTTCTTCACTTAAGCACTCAACTCAGCCTTTTCTCTCAACAATTTAGCAACACTTAGCCCCGTGTCAAGTAGCATAAATTTTCTCTGAAATCTATGGGGTATTTATAGGTGCAGGCCTTTTACTCCGACCTTGTGGTCCCCACTGATGGTTATGGTAATTACGAAGATGGATGGATATTATTCCTTCTGTTATGCAATCAGACCGTCAATTCTGCACAACCGTTAGTTGTACACGTGTCTCAATCCTCCGCTTTTGCGTTGCTCAGCTGCATCTTTCGATCGTGAGTTTGCATGCAGTGTTGTTTTTATTATCACATGCGGTCAAAATACAGTTCTGGATCGACTGTCACATTGCGTCGTCATTGCGGTAATTATCTCTTCATTGTTGATTGACGGGCGCAATGTGACAAAGATGCGTTGATCAGTTTCTCGTGAGCCTTGAGCATAAGTGGTGACTTGATTTCCTGAAAAACAGAGTAAAATTTGGCTTGTCTTCCATCTTTATGGTGTTAGTAGGTGTAATTGCGAACATTTATAATTATTGTAATTCTAGGCTAATTTTCATACAATCGGTGCATATTCACTATCTTTTGGCCGCAATATCTAGATAAGATGACATAAATAACTTGTATTTCTACAAGTTATCATTAAGTACCACACAATATCAATTTAGGCTTGGGATTTACAATTATTTGAGGAAATGTATAGTTGTTAAGAACACAATGTACCATATATATCTTCTATATTTTTCATGCTAAATATTAATCCATCACAAATATCTTTCTCTCCTAAATCCAAAATTCTCTCTAAGACCAATCTCCCTCTTTCTAAAAAAAAAAAAAACCCATCTCTCTAACTCTTTTTTTTTTTAAACTCTCTCTCCTAAATAATGGGAAAAATCATGTCTCTCGAAATACACACCTCCTCTCTTTTGAAAAATTAATGGATATGGTTCAAAGTCGACCTAGTATATTTGCATAGATTCTTTCTATTTTTAAAATTTAGATAGATAAATAAGACCAAAAGAAAATTCTTATATTTTTTTTATTTAATTATTTTGGACAAAAATCTATGAGAACACCACCCAACAACTTACACGTGATTGTGATTGTTACCAACGTTTACCTTAACCAGTTGAGCTACATTCACTTTTTTGTTTAATTAAGATCATCTCTTTTGTTAATTTCATATTAGATAAACTTGAAGATTCCATCTTACAACCAGTTGATTATAAATGAGTAACATATCTATCTTATAAAGAGTGTGAGGTCTATTCATTTTTTCAATGTGAGACGATTTTCAACATGCCCTCTCAAGATGATGTCTCATTGAGTTCACTGTTCTAATTAGTTTTGAGATGGAATCACATGTTTCTATAATATGGTATCTGAGTACATGAAGCCCAAACAAACATACAATCCGAAAAATAATAATAATAACAAAATCGAGATCTAATCCAAAAATGGTAGACCTGAAGACACATCCTTTTCAGGAGACATATTGAAGATTCTACATTGACAAAAAGGTAATATTTAGGTGCTACTTAGATTGCACCTATTTTCATGCACCCCTTTTGATTAGAAAAGAAAAATATTAAAAATTATATTTTTTTTCAAAAAAGAAAAAATTACCGCATAGTAATTTGTGTGGTTAGACACCTAAATGTAATACATAAATATAGATGTTGCTCGGGATGGACCAACTATTTTTGTGTCTCCTATAGGCTCTCTCTCCAACCACCTCTTTCTATACACACGCTTGGGAAGTGTAGATTATTTGCCTATATAAACATACTCACTTCAACCATTTACAAACAACCCATCTCTCTCTCTCTCTCTCTTCATATTAGGAAGCAAAGTCGCCCACGCAAATGAGGTCTATTCACACATTCCGATCAAGAAGACAAGCCTCCACCATTTCCAATCTCAAACCAACAAGGAGAAGAAGGCTAAAGCTTCTTCACCTCCCAAAAAACACCTCCTCCACCGCCATCTCCACCACCACCACTGCCACCGCCACCGCCTCCCAAACAAGCTCCTCCGCCACCATGCACAAAAGGCTGAGAAATCTTCAGAGGTTGGTCCCTGGCCACACCCATGAAACCAACCTCAACCACTTGTTTCAGAGAACTGCAGATTACATCTTTGCTTTACAACTTAAGCTCAACATCCTCAAAGATCTCACTTCTTTCTATGGCCTTTGAATAATATCATTTTTATATTATTATTATTATTATTATTAGATTAAATTATAACAAATGTGATTGAGCTTTTCTCTTTATTTCAAGAAATATTTATGTACTTTCAAAATTTGCAATGTTACCCCTCAACTTTCATAAAAGCTTCAAAACTATCCATTAGAATATATTAATTCGTTATAATTTAGAATAAAAGTCAGAACTTTAAATTATATAGTGACGACCTAAAATGATGTGTTGTCTCGAATTTTTATTTTATATGTCACTTGGTACACTAATTTATATCTCGATTTCCATCCAAATTCTAAAGAATTTCTATTCAAATGGTATTTTTGAAATGGTTATGAAAGTTTAAGAGTAATATAGCAACATTTGAAAATATAAGGGTATTTCTGAAACAAATAGCAAACTTCGGGGATATTTTTTTTTTATTGTTTACCTTATTATTATTATTATTTTAAAATTAGTTTCTTTCCCTTTATTATATTAATTATAGTTTGTATTCTATATATTCTCTCTATATATTTTCTATATGTGTCCTTTTAAGCTCTCCCTCTTTCTTAGCCTTAGAGAATTTGTGTAATTAAGTTTCTAATCATTGAGCCGACGATGGCCTAAAATGTTCTTTGGGTGAAAACAAGAGGAATCAAAAGTGTTATATTTAATGCAATTATTATTATTATTATTCCATATGTAATATAGTACCTTTTACTTTTACCCTTTTCTTCGTTCTCCTCACTAATTATTGTTGAAAGGACAAAAGATATATCCATACATAAGATTTTTATTTTTCAATGTTGTGTGAGAAAAAGGATCTTGGTTTGATAATGATTTGAACCAATAGGTAAAAAAGTTTGATGATGATTTTGTTTCTTGAAATTTGGAGATTATGTAGTACAAGTTTTTATTTTTAACCTTTGACTTTTTCTTTTTAGAATTATAACAAGATTTTGATATTTTTCGGGTTAGTGTTTTGAAAGTGTTTTTGAAAGATAAAAAATTTAGGTGCATGAATTACGGTAAATATTTACGTCAATATCGATCGAATTTGGAGTGAAAATCAATATTAATGGAAGAAAATTTTAAATTAGATTTGAGCGCATGACCCAATGGTTTGATACCAAATTAATCATCCAATTTAAGTTGATGTATTATATTTTTTAATAAAGGTTTCATAGTACTCATTTATTTTAATTTTTTACAAAAAAAAAAAAACCATATAGGAATATTAGACCCAATTCATTTATTTTTTCTACGTACTTTCATAATTTTTTTGAGAAAAAATATAATTGAATTCTTAGGGAAAAATGGTCAATGACTAATCTTTGAAAACAAATTTCTTTTAATTTTCTAAATTTGGAGATTTTTTTTAAATATATATATATTAAAAGCTAGATGGTTAAACAAAGTTAATGAACTTGTTTTAAAAATAATAATTATAATATACATAAAACATAAAATGATTATCAAACAACCTCTCAATTTTCAGTGGTATATATATTTTTTCTTTTAAAGAAAGATACAATATATAGGTCAGTAGGCGTACCAAAGAATCTTAATTAAATTGATACTCTCATAGCACCTTCATACTCCAGCTTCATGATATTAAACCTCAAATTCTATAGCTCTTGTTTTAATCAGAAATTAATATAACGGTATGGTAGATTTATTATTTTTTAATTAATAAATATTATTAGAATATTTAAACAATATCTTTATTTCCATCCCTTATATTAAAAAAGAAAATCAGTGTAATTAGAAGTATGGAAAAGAAAACAATATGGGAATAATAGAAAAGAGTCTAATAATTAATTGTTTTAATTATAATCAAATTTGAAATAATTAAGTGGTGGTGGTCTAATTATTAATATTTTTAGGAGCATTAATGAGTTGTGGCCAACTTTTTCAAACTTTTTCAGGTAATCGATCAAATCCACCTATAATAGTCTTGTTAGGAATAATGAAACGACATGCATTTCACTAATTTTATCTTATCATACTCTATTAATTGACTAAGCAACTATTTGAGTTGCATTATTAAAACCCTAACCAAACTAATTAAGTTCATATTTGCTTCTGATAATCCCATAATTAATTATCAAATCAATGTTAAATAATTTCCTACATCAATCCAAATTGGATTTTGATAGGTTAACCATCAACCGCTAATGAGTCATTTAGTTAATGATAACGATCAAATTTATTGAGAATACGACGTGAATAAGAGATGTTACATGTAAAGATTAAATCAAATAATTAATCATTTATTTTGTATATCTCGAGATCGATTTATATAATTTAAATTCTATAACCAGTTTAGTTTTTAGTTTTTAGTTTTTTTTTTATTGGTTTTGGTTTTCTATTTTTGAAAAAGAAAAAACCACATATGTTTGGCCATTGTTTTTACTTATTATTTTTTAAAAATAGAAAACCTTGCTTGTTTGGTAACGTTTTTTTGCGTTTTAGATTTTTAAAAATAAAAAATTGATTTGATAAATTTTTTTGTGTAAATAATAATTTTTTAAATTATTTTTTTATAGGATGTGGCCTTAGCTTTAGTTTTAGTTTATGGTTTTCCTAATTTTCTATTTTTTATTTTTAAAAACAAAAATTATACAGGCGTGTTAACTATTTTTAGTTTAAAAGAAAAAACCAAGCATTTTCTTTTAAAAAAAAACATAATTTACTATTTCCTTTTAAATAATAACAACTAAAATCAAGTACTAATTATAATTTATAACGACCATTACTTAAATTTGGTTATAATCTAAATACTGCACTTCAAAACTTGAAAAAAAAAAATAATAAAATAAAAAGGAAACCTTTTAACTCAACCTAATATAGAAAGAAATAGTTCAGTTATTAAGCTCCCATTTGATAATTCTTTCCTTTTTTTAAAAAAAATTTTAAAAATAAAAGATATTTTAAATGTCATTTTTTAGTTTTCAAAATTTAATTGATTTTTTAAATAATTGGTAAAAAATAGATAATAAAGAAAGAAATTTATAGGTAGAAATAGTGTCTATAGGCTTAATTTTTAAAAACAAAAAACATAAAACTCAAAGGGGCCTTGTTTTTTCCTTCCCCATTTTTTAAAGAATGATTTGCATCTTCCTTAAGTACAGATTAAAATTTTAGTCAAATTTAAAAAAAATAAACAAGTTTTGAAAAACTATTTTTTTAGTTTTCGAAATTTGACTTGATTTTTGTTTTTGTAAAAAATAGATAATAAAGAAATAAATTTAAAGATGGAAGTGTTAATTTAAAAATAAAAAATAAAAAATCAAATGATTATGAAATGAAACCTTAGTATTTCTATTTAATTTTTTAATTAATTTAATTGTTAATATTCTTATTATTTTAAAACACACACTTCCAAAAGTTTCAATAATGGAAGAACAAAGATAAGATTTAAATGATAAAATTCCAACTCCAGCTATGAGAATCTCCAAGGGAACAAAACTTGATGAACAGGATTTTGAATGGAGACAAACAAAATGGCCTAAAAAGTCAGAAATTGTTACAAATGAACCTTATTCATTGGTTATGAAAAAAAGACACAACTTGGAATCTTAGGTATTTGACCATCTTCTTATGTTTAATTAATCTATTAAATGTTATTAATTAGCTAGGTGAAGGTTTTAATAATCAAAATGCTTACCATTATGTGTTTTCTAGTTTTTTTTTTATTTTTAAATTTGATTTTGAGTCCTAAACTTTTTTTTTTTGTTGTTCTTAATTGAATAACATGTAGATTGAAAAATCCTCACATAACATCTTCTCATCAAAAGTACAAATATTAACTAGTTAGACTGTATATTTCTAGATTATAGGTCTTTTTTTTTTTTTTTTTTTTTTTTTTTTTTTTTTTTTTTTTTTTTTTTTTTTTTTTTTTTACCTATTTTCATTTTTGTCGAATACACTCATCTATTATGTAACCCTGCTACATCTAATAAAAAATTATCACGTGGAAATTATTTTTAAAAAAATTATTAAAAAATTATTATCATTATTATTTTTGTGTTTGTAGAAAAAGGAGGAGTATGGACTTAGATGCAACGTAAGTTGTACCTAAGTATTGTTCTACATAAAAGGTATTTCTAATACAATCATATTATGCGATATTATATAGTTTTTTGCTTCGAGTCACGTCACGTGTGTAAATTTGGTACCACACATTTTTGAATATTTGGTATTGGATTTAAGATTGAATATTTCTTTTTTTATATCCGTGAGTGTTTGGCCAATTTATGCGCACATCGTAATTTCACCGGACATTCTACCTGACTGTAAAGATGGATTTCTTTTTAGTTCGATAACATGTGAGGTGAGGATTCAATTATCTTTAATTAATCTTTTGATTGATGATTAATCTTTTAGTCAGTTGGACTATATTATGGTATAAGATTTAGGTTAAATTTAAGGAAAATTATAACGGATGACAAATTTAGATGGTATAATTGCATGGGTATCATTGATATATGAAAAATTAGAGAGAGGACAAAATTCTTGAATTTGACTTTTTCTCTTCTATGATATTCCCGTTTACTCCCATTTTTTTTCTCTTCTATCATATTTGCAAGGTAGTTTTCGGTCTTTTCGATCCATTCTTCTTGATTTATCATCTTTTAGAAATTTCATTATTAAAAAAATTGTTCGTCAATTGGATATTTGTTTTTGTTGCTGTGTGAATATTTGTGGGTTAATTGACTAATATCAAACAATTCCAATTTTTAAAAATTCCAGTTGAGATAGATATTTGAGATGTTGTTTTAGTCTTTTAAGTGAATAATTTTGTTAAAAAAAAAAACTAAGAAAAAAGAATGCTATCAAATTAATAGGTGGGTATAGCATTAAAATTCTTGTATTTTTAAACCTTCTAATTTAGATGAAAAAATGGTAGTATAGTTATTGTTAACCTATTGATGATTTGCTTCTTGATTCCTTCCTCTCTTCATGCTAAATGTATTTACAAACTCAATGCTATCATCTCATTCTCTCAGAGTGAAGAAGAAAAATGTGGTATATTAATATCTTACAATAATCAACATTTCAAGCATGTCGACAATAAATCTAAATCAATCAATATTCAATCAATAACTTATTTTAAAGTAAAACATGTGTATTTTATTTTATAATATGATATTCCAAGTGTATCAATTCTAAACATGTGTGCTTTTACCTTTTTTCTTCTCATATATATATATCAAACTTCAAATTTCATACTAAAACCAATAAATCAAAATTTCCCAATTCAATTCTAAATATCTAAACTTCAAATCTTTCAAATTCTCCAAATCCTCAATTATCAAATCTCATATCACACTACGTCTAATAATTATTTTATCAATTATCCCAATTATGGCTCCAAACATCAAATAGAAATTTCATGATAATCAAATAGTAATCATAAAGTACTCAGTATCAAGTAGAAATTAGATAGCAATCAAATAGCAATTAGTATCACTGATAGTTATTTGATTGTTGTAATCAGACAACAATCAGGTAACAATTAGTATCATTAACAATTTGACAATCATGATCATATAACAATATGTTTCATTGACAACCAGTATTAGATAACAAATCAATATAAGATAGCAATTAGATAACAATTAGTATCAAATAGCAACCAAACAGTAATCAGTATAATTAACAATTTGTATATCATATAATAATTAGATAACAATAATATAACAGTAAATATCAAATGCAAATCAAATATCAATTACATAACAATCACAAATAAATTAGATAGCAATCAAATTTCAAGCGAAAATCATTGACTCATAATCGTATGAGTGGGATTTGCCATATTTACGAAAAGACAAACTAGAAACACACTTCAAATTTTCAATTTATTTATTTTATTAAAGTTGCAATGGCCCTAAATGTAATATATATTAGAAAATTTGATGACATTATCTTAGTCGGAGTCTCTCTTTCTTACCCATACTAATTGGCTTGATGGATCGGTTTTAGCTTAACCTTTCAACCTAATCAAAACAATTAGCTAAGTGATATTACTTAGGCTCCGTTTGACAAAGAATTTTATTCTTAGGTTTTTTAGTTTCTATTTTTTAATTACGGTTTTTTTCTTTGTTAATTCCTAGTCAAATTTTAAATAAAAAACAAGTTTTTGAAAACTATTCTCTTTTAATTTTCAAAACAACACTAGGTTTTTGAAAACATTAATAAAAAAATAGATCCAATAGTTATTAAATGAAGTCGGGACTTTGATTTTCCTAAGAGAATCTATGGCTAGCATGATCAATAATAATCTCGTGGCTTATCTCAAAAAATGTAAGTTTTTTTGTTTGTACTCTCTCCCACCAAAGATTAAAACACTATGGTTATATGTTGCAAAAAAAAACTTCCAAAACATATGTGTAACCCCAACTTGTGTCCTTTTATGCAAAAATCATAACTTCTTCCCTTTGGACAATGATGAATAATTTACTGGGTTGGCATAAAAATTATAACACCATGAAGGAGCTATGTGAAGGCCTCTATATGATCTAAAATGCTTCCAGAAAAGAGATTATCTTCTTTAACATATCAACGACGGTCTTGTGGATTATTTGGAATGAGTAAAACAACTGCATTGTCAAAGATCATAACAAAAGTGCCATTAGCCTTTGTGAAGGTGTTTCCTCTTTGTCAGGTTATTGGTCTCATAGAAACAAGCTCCTTCACCATTGCCATTTTAATCTTCAGGCTTTTTATAACTTTTGATTCTGCTTTGTTCTCGAGCTTACCTCTAGCCCCTTGTAATCTCTCTTTTGTGTTTCTGCTTAATGATAAATTTTTTACTGGAAAATGATGAGGGTGCTAAGAATGTGTCAACCTAGTAGAGATATTCTAATACACCTACTCACTTATTGTATCCTTTTCTTTAAAATAATAATAATAATAATAATCTCGAGCTTCTCATTTGATTTGACCATCTTTGTAGCTTGTTTTGAATGTTTTATTGGCTGAATATTGAGTGATTTAGAGATTTGTTTATGAGCAACTTTCTAAATCAACTTTTTAGATGCGGTACTAATTTTAGGAAAACCAAAGTCATTATTTTAATTTTTTTTTTGTAATTATAGGTGTGACAATCAAATAACAATTACATAGAAGTCAGATAGTAATCACATAAAAATCAGATAACAATCAAATTTTTTGGTGAAATTTTTTTGACATGTTTGCAAAAAAGTAAAACCGAAGGACATGCATCCAATTTTCAATTTTTTAAAATTAAAGTTGCAATTGCCCCTTAATTTTATTATTTATTTAAATTTATAATTTAATTTGGAGAAGGCCCTTGAAAGTTTGACATAATGGAAGTCGGTCACTAAGTAAATATTGGGGTAAAAGAGATTTTATTTTGTTGAAAAAAAACCTCCTACTCATATCGGAAGAATATGCAAAAAGTAATTAAAAAAATTAAAAGAAAACAACAAAACTAAGAATACAAAAATTAACTTGGAAAGTTCAAAACTGGATAAAAAAACTACAATCCACACTAAAAAAAATCGTTTTAAAAAATTATTACAATTATACATAATCCTCGACTCGATTTTAAGTAAAAAAAATATTTTCTCAAAACTTTTGTACCATTTATACCTTTTTCCTCACTCTCAAATTATAGAAGCACACGAAGGAATTTAACTAGAGTTAGCACATTTGTTAGGCACAACGACCCTCCAAATATCTCTATAATTGTAATGATAGTGTCCATTTTGGACATAAACTCTCATGACTTTGTGTTTTTTTGTTTTACCGAAAAATACCTCATATCAATGGCGACAGATGTTTTCACTCATATACCTATAATCATTCTCTTATCTAACCAATGTGAAACTCTGGTTACATTCTGAACAACACACGATCAAGTTTAAAGTATTTCTAATAAGGACGATTTAAAATCAAAGTCATAAACTCTTTTCTTAGTACTTAGAGCCCATCACTTCTTTTAAAATTAAATATTTTTAATATTTGAAATAACTACTTTTCTAATATTTTGCATAATTCCTGCAACTTCTTCAGCAATTAAAATAGAATCTTATACTAAACTACCATGAAAATACACTCCAAAATAATAATATTAAAATTCTTTCTCACTAATAATATCTGAATGACATGTTATTCTCCTTGAATCCATACGCAATATTTATAAATTAAAAAAGGAATATTCATCATAATTGAAGTAAATAATTTTGTAGATAAATATAAAGATAGGGATAATTATAAAATATACATAGGTGGATTAACGTGCATGATTGGATAAATTCCCCACTTAAATAAATCCGTAGTATAAAAGAAATCAATCCAATATAATGTAATAATTGAAATAAAAAAATATATAAATTTCAATTTTCAATTGATTGGGACTGCAATTAATTACTCAAGGGGAATTCATACCTAATTTGTTTGCCAACCACAACTGCCTCATCTAAAGAAAAAAAATTGCAAAAGGCAGAAACCACTCTTAAACTAAGGTAGTAATTACAATTATATAACTTTCTAAACCCTCAAATTTATATAAATATTAAAATAAAATCCTAAAACTTATATAATTATAGAAATAGTAGTAATTGGATAAATTTGAGGATTCAATTATTTTCATTTGAGGGTCTGATTTCTATAACTATGGTAAGTTTGAGTGTCCAATTTTAATTATTTGAGAGTTCAATTTTTATAGTTGAAAGTTCTAGAGTATAATTATAACTATCACTATATTTTAAGGATGGTTTTTGTAATTTTCCAAGAAAAAAGTCCAAAAAATCATATCGATCGGACTTTGCCGGGCATGAGCTACTCTCTTTTAGCCTTCCTCTAACAGATTCAATGGCATCGCTTATTCCTCTAAACATGCTATCAGTCGATTATGTTATGGACGAAGTCCTACTCACGGGAAAGTTTGGGCGTTTTTCCCTTCCCCTCTTTCTCTTTAAAAATGGATTTGTAGGAGGTGAATAATAATGCCTCCATTATTGAAGGTTTGTAGGGTTGTAAACCTAAGTTTAGAGGACAGTACTATGGGTCCTATCCATGTGTGCACATGCAAGTGTTTAGGGTGTGAGCGTGTGCAAGCAACACTCCTACTTTGCACATTTGACTAAAGGAAATCTTTCCCAAGGACATATGTGTATTGCTCTATTCTCTATTTCTTGCATTATTGTGTTTCTAGTAGCACCAATAATGTTCTTATGATTATTCTATCGGTGGAAATTTGAAGGGTTGTCTGTGTTGTGGATTCATTTTTTTGATAAGATTAAAAAAAAATATATATATCTGAGTATTAGCTGAATTAGTCTAGACATATATCTTTGGCCAAGATGTTAGAAGTTAATACTCAATCTAGGAGATATATTTGACAGTGAAGTCTAATAATCAAATAGACTTAGTTCTGTTGAGATTTTTTCACTAAATTATTTTCGTAATCTTAGGGTCTATATTATTGATTTAATTAGATTTTATGTAATTGATAGTTTCACTTGATTGTAATATTTGATTCCTTAATTATGGGAAAAGTCCATAATTGTAGTTTAGTATTACTTTTCGACAAAATTACTCATTATTCTTATCGATGAATAAAATCAAAGGGAGTTTTGCCCTAGTGTCTTTCAAGTTCGTATTAGATCCAACCTTCTTTGGTTTTGTTGATCCATGAAAATATTAGTGAAAAAGATGATGTTACTATTGTAGTTCAATCTGAAGGTATTTTCAATATAGGAATCACCCTTAATGAATTAAATTATGATCTGTGATCTCAATTAATGGAGATGCATATTGCTGAAAGGGAGAAACTCTCCTTTATCATTGACAAAAATAATAATAATAATAATAATAAATAAAATAAAATAAATCCTCTTGAATCTGAAATTTGGAGTGATTTATCCAAGCATTCTATGTTGGAGGTGATGAGTTACAAATCACCTTGAATTAAAAGGATTTCTCTGCTAACACTACTACAAAAATAATATTTCTTGACGTTTTTTAAATGTCAAGAATCACGTTTCTTGACGTTTTAAAAAATGTCAAGGAAGTCAATGTTAAGAATGTCAGTTTTCTTGATGTTTTAAGAACGTTAAGAAAAGTGACACTTAACATTTAAAAAACGTCAAGAAACATTGACACTTAACATGTTTGAAATGTCAAGAATATGAGCGTTCTTGACAAGGAAAAAATGTCAAGAATATCTATAATCTTGACAAGGAAAAAATGTCAAGAAATTTGCTTATGATTTTTTTAAAGAAAAATCTGTACTGTTGACGTTTTTACTTATAATTGCTCCTGTATTTTGATCCAACAACCACATTTGATATATATATGAAATACATTCACCAATCAAATAAACAATATACGCATTTTCAATCTTATATATCAACCAAATTTCCACCAATATTTCTTTATAAAAACTTCACTTCTTTAACATTTTCAATATTACAACCTCATAAAGTATTTCTAAGTTAAAAGAATATGGAAAATCCAGTATGAACAATTCTAACATTATAATCAACCCCATATGAACAATTTCAAAAGTATAACAACTATCAACCTTCATATGAACACATTTTCTATTGTACAATCAACAACCCCATGCCCTTTAAGAACAATTAAAAAAAATTACACCTATCAATCCTGTATGAAGTAATCCTAGCCAAATCCCACTCATTATGCTCCTGCCTCCACAAGAATAACGTAGCCCACCTTAAACTTGTCGCTTTGAGCACCTACATCAATGAAATAGTATACAAAAACTACAACATATAGATTGAAACTTTACAAGTCCGCGAAGGATTTTGTAATATAATTAGAAGAATATGGACAGACTCATATGGGCACTTCTAAAACAATATAACGAACATAGTTCTTTCAGTCAACCAAATATTAACAGTTTCAAAACATACATTTTCAAACCTTTTATCAAAACTATCAATCTACCCACATAACAGTTACCACATGTACCAACCCCAAACTACCTTCGACATTGTATTATGGTACCTAATTTTAGATCATACCTCTTAAAGGAAAAGCAACTAGACATAATAAAATAAAGCCCAATAGCTAAAACGTCCACAATTTACCTTTTACGAAGCTAGAAATTTTCTCATTGCAGCATCTTGATGTCAATAAAGAACTACTTCATATAAAATATCCTACAAATGATACAAACACAAAGTTTCAAAAAATTATCCCCAACTTTTCTCAACACATCAAGATCAATGTAAAATATCCTACAAAAGGGAAGGTGCAAATGATTTCAAATAAAACAAGAAAGATGCATTTAAACCAGGGAAGTGAAAAACCAAGAAGAATTGTAGAAATTTTGCAAGGAGGAGAAAGAAAAACGAACAGTTCCGTTGGAAAGTTCTTTTAAATTTGTCTTATAGTATTGCAACACTATTTAGTGTTGAGTTTTCTGTCCTAAAACTCGTGATTTGTAAACAATAAAACTCATTCTGAAAATTCAATAAGTTGTTATTGAACATATGCATTGCTTATTTCGTTTTAGAAATAAATCCAATAAACTAAAAGATCCATAACTATTACATGAGTACTTAAGCTTTATGTGGAGACATAAAAGTGGATTAAGTTCGAGTAAATAGTCAAAATGATCTATAGTATATGAATGAGATTGAGTACCTTATTCTAATACCATTATTGGATGTGATCCACTCTGTAGTTGTTACAAGGAGTTGTAAAAGTGCTACAGACGATGTGATCCTAATTGTACATGTTATGACATGAGAAGTGGGGGCGTCCTATGCAATGGGTTTGTACAAGATCGGACCACGAAATTAGTCACTCTTACTTTATAACGTTGTTTACGGTTTAAGACTGACTATTTCAAAGCGATGACCTAGGTAACTTGACCTTAATCCTGAGCTAACTATGAACTCCTATTTATTCGAGATTATCCTTAGATTAACATAGGTGAGGGTTGGCTCAACAACACCGACTCAATAAACCTACATTTCAGGGGTAAGACCGGGTAGATAGCTGGGGACATAGGGTGCAAGATGAAATTCACTCCTAACCATTTCTAAGGATAGTAGAGAGGTTGTTCTCTTAAGTGCTGACTACGGGTCTTGAACAAGAGGCCCCATCCTCTCATTGGCCCGAGAGGGACTCAGTTTGTTGATGAGATCACAAACCAATTGTTCATTAGAGGATCGGTGGGACTTAAGGAATAAGCGGTAATCTCGAGGATAAAGTAGACATTTGACCCAACTGTTACCTGTGAAGGGGTTAACTTGCTAATCATGGTTATATATAGTGAACATAATATATCTGCAGTGAAGGAGTGCAACTATGGGCTTTAGTGGAGTGACTCATTAGTTAACGAATGAGAATTAATTCTGTGTAAAAAGTTTAGCCAATTAATCTCGAATTGTTGGAGCCCATGATTTGTAGGCCCACGAGGTCCCCCTACTAGCTCGTAAATCGATTAGCTTTAGAGTAGCGTGATTAGTTAATTCGAAATGTTCAAATTAGAATTAAGGGAATTGGTAACTATATGAGATATAATTACGCGTTTAATTTTGGAATTAAACGAAATTGGAGAATTTAATTAATATTTAAATATGATTTAAATATTAAATTCTTGAAAGTGGAATCTGTGAAAAATTAATTTAATATTTGATATTAAATTAATTAAAATCAATTAAATTATTTAATTAATTAATTATTATTAATTTTATTAGAAAATTAATTTGTGAAACTAATTTGTGAAATTAATTTTGTAAAATTAATAAAGTTTTTAATTATGAAAACTAAATTTATTTTGAAAATAAATTTATAAAACAAAATTAAAATTTTAAAACACAAAAAGATTGGAAAATCAAAAGTTGGAAACTTCTCAAGTAGCTCACTCAAAAACCACTTATTCTTGCGTCAATTTTCCAAGCATGAGCTACACCTCATGCAGCTTTCTCTATTACATGATAGTCTTGCAATAAATAAAAAAGATTGAAGTGGAAATTGAGCATGCATCAGTTGAGTTTTTGATGAAAAATTCGAATTGAAGAAGGTGTTCTTCAAGTGGGGGTAGTAGTGTATTCTTCTCTAAATTCCTTTCATTCAAGCTTATTTTGAGTCCCACAACTCAAATCTAAGCTCCAAGAGAAAAGTAGAAAAGATCTTGAGATGGTTCACAAGAAGAATTGGAGAATATTTGTAGTTGAATTCGAGATTAAAAAGGTTCTATAAATGTATTACTTAAAACCCTCTTATAATATGAGCATGCTTCATTTATAGCCAAAATTTATGAATTAAAATGCTTATTGATCCTTGTTATTTCCGCTGCATGTTGATATACTCTTACTATTGGTATCAGAGCATCATTTAAGCATTCAATTTGGTTTAATTTTGGCGTGGTGGGTGTTTTTTCATGAGTTATATGAAAATGGTGCACTTATATGTTTTTTTTGAGTTTTGGCATTTAAATTCCCTTTGATTCTTAAGTTAAATTTGTAATTGGCTCTTGTTTGATAAGCTTATATGTGTGTTCAAGAGTCTGTAATTTATTTGGAGTCATTAGAGTTGAAATTAAGTTGTAATTGAAGAATGAAGTGAAGAAAGCCGAGCTACAGATTTCCAGATTGTGTGCTTCTGTCTAGGCAGTGTTGCAACACTGCTCATAATTTCAGCGAGAGATTGAGTTTGAGCGAGATTTCAACTAGCAGCGAGATCTTGAACCGATTTTCAATGAGTGATCGAGTTTGAGCGAGATTTCAACCAACAACGAGATTCTTGAACTGCTTTTGACGAGTTTGACCCATTGACTGAGCCAGGATCGACCGATTTTCTTAAATTTTGACCCGGTTCACCTTCAAAAGTGTTTTGATTGGTCCAATTCAGGTGGTTCATATCCGTTTCAAGCTGTTTGGATCCGGTTTGGACCAGTTTGAGTGGTCTGGAAGTGGTTTGGAGCTGTTTCTTGCTTCTTTTTTTTTTTTTTTTTTTTTTTATAATAATTAGGCCTTTGTTTGCTTGAAAATGCCAAAACTAAGATTGTATCAATATGTGTTTAATTATTTATGCATGTGATTTATGTTATAATTAAATAAATTTTGTAGCATATAGTATGCCATGTAGATTTAAAATCCCACCATAGGAAGCATGTTACATGCATTGAAAGTATGTTATAAAATGTTATAATATATGGTATGCATGTTTACGGTTTTTTTTTTATTTAATATAAACGTTATATTAAATATTGAGTTCCTTTGATGTATGTTGTGGATGTTTAACATGTCTACAATTTTGTAAGCTGTTATAAAATTGGGTTAGACATTTAAAATCCATAACAAAGAATAGTTGCATGCTCATGTAGGTTCGCCACTCATTTTAGTAGTTAAAATAGGTCATTAAAACTTATAAAACTCGGGTTACAAACTCAACCAGTATATAATCCTGTCGAAGATTGGTGTATTTAAGTTGACGGTCTATAGAACACCTCCTACCTGGGAATTATGGCCAAATTATTTAGCGTTGTTAACTGGTTTTATGAGCAATACGTGAGCGATGTGAGGTTTTAAAACTGGTTTATCATCCAGACATCGTTAGTTAAATCCAATTACAAACTTTATACTTGGATAAACACCTAGACTTAGGTTGTTTAATTAGCCGAAACAAACCTAAGAAACTTATACCCCATTTAATTGTTAGAACACTTTAGTAGGAGTTTAATAACATATATGATATTCTATTAGAGCACTTTAGTGATAATTAAATAATGTATATGATATGATAGTACACTTCAGTGGGAGATTAATAAACGTATATGATATGATTATTATTAGCTCCCATGTCCCTAAGAGTTCACAATCGAAATTCATGTGGCACTTCGTATCACCCTCAGAGTGAACTCCATTCGAAAATTGTTTACATAAATTAAACTTTTGGTGAATATGGGAAGTTTTTCACTTTTGAAATCAAAATATGATGTTTTGATTTTAAAATTTTCACGTTCTCAAGATGTTCACACCGAAAGGTTCATGTGGCACTTCATGTCATCCTGGGAGTGATCTCCATTCGGAAAGTGTTTGCGTGAATTGATCATGGTGAATGAGAGGAAGCTGTTCAATGGAAAATCAAATATGCGATATATTGATTTCAATTCTCATATCCTTAGATAATTCCCATCGTGAGATCTGTGCAACACTTCGTGTCGATTATACCTCCACTGCTCCATTAAGAAAGTGTTTGTGACGAGGTCAAGAACAAAGTGAATGGGGGAAGTAGTTTATAGTAAATGGGTGAAGGATATGTGTCAACATATCCTACGGTCTCTTCTATTGGTTTGAAAACGTGAGATTCCTATGTTGCACCTGCTTTTTGTCTTTAAGTCGGCCTCGCTAGTCATTTTTTGATGGCTATCCCCTTTGAGGGTTTTAACATAGGATCCAGAACAACTCAAACTCTAGAAAATGGATAGGATTTCTAAAGTCGGTTTTAACTTTGACTTTCCAACTTCGGGAACATCATTGGGATCGGACTTCTGAAGTCTAAAAACAGAGGATTACACTTACAGAATTGCTAAAGAGTTAGTAATTTCTGACAAAAAATGGTAGCTAAATGACTATCAGAATATGAGTTATTCTGGAGACACTTGTTTAGTCAAGAATGTCTTGTTGTAGTATTGTTGCAAAAATAATCTTGGGTATATTATTTCTTTGCTAAAAATTGATTGGGTTTAAAAACAATTCACTTATAAATTTTTTTTTATATTTTTCAGAGTGAGAAGTTCACTAGTACAATTGTTGGCATCTGATAAACTTATCTAGGATAAATATGCAACTTGAAAATCAAATATGAATATTATAATGGTGATAGACGATTTACATAACAGAGGATTGTCCTCCCATTCCAAGCTCTAACGTAAACCGAACTGTTTGGGATGCGTATGATAGATGGATCAGAGTGAATGAAAAAGCCTGTGCCTATATCTTCAGCATCATATCTGATGTTTTGGCAAAGAAACATGAGGTTATAGGTACTGCCAAAGAGATTAGTGAATCTCTACGAGGGATGTTCGAACAACCATCCTTCTCCCTTAGGTATGATGTTATTAAGTACGTTTACAACTGCTATGAAATGTCCTGGATATGATGGTCAACTTCAATGTGGCATAAATGAATGGAGCTGTCGTTGATGAGAGAAGTCAAATTGGTTTTATTCTAGAATCTCTTCTGAAGAGTTTTCTGCAGTTCTACACGAACGCGCTTGTGAATAAAATTGAATACAATTTGACTACTCTTCTGAATGAGCTACAGACTTACCAAACACTGATGAGAGCTAAAGGTCTGGAACAGGAAGTACATGTTACTACCGCTGAGAAGAGAGAAACGTCCTTCTAAAAAGCCCGATGTTGCTTCCTTTTCACAAAGTAAGAGTATTCTTGTTAAGAAGAGCAAAGGGAAAGGGGAGAAGAAAACCGCTGGGAGAAAAGGAAAGGCTAACGCTGCAAACAAAGGAAAGTGTTTCCGCTGCAACCAAGAAGGGCACTAGAAGAGAATTTTCCCTCAATACTTTGCTGAGAAGAGAACAAAGAACGCAAAACAGGCATACTAGTTCCTAAAGATTGCTTGCTCAATATTACCAGTGGGAGATGTTGTTGTTTGAAGATAATTTTATCTGCTTTTATTATCTTGTAAAAAGAAAGAACAAATTGTATATATTTTTGTTGTAAATGAAAGGTTCATTTTCAAAAATTATGTTTGTTCTATTACATAAAAACTTCTGTTATGAACCAACTTAGTTAAAAGCCATTTGCAAATATTCATTTATTTAAAATGGCTAGAAACCAATTAAGGCAAGTAGTTATTTAACCGAAGTGATAAGTTTAGAACACTTAAAAAGTTCAGAGTGTACAAAATTTGTTAGGTAAGACCGAAATACTTCAATTAGATCAAAGTATAGAAAGTTTAAGACTTCTAGGTCTATTTGATAGAACATGAAATCTAGTGAAAAACTTTCTAATTTCCTTAAATGGTTATCTCAAAATCATTTCAATTTTTGGAATATTGTTTAAAATCACCTTGTATTATTTGTTTCCATAAAAACTTGTATAAATCAATAAAAGGTTATTGAATTAACACTGTAAACAAAAGTTGTTTAGACAGATCAGATGCATCTCACTCAAAAGTTGAGAGTACCTCGATGTAGTGGGAGAAATGTATGACTTCCAAGCCATTATTGAGAAATAAGTGTTGTGAGAATAAGATGCAGGAGAAGTGTATGACTTCCAAGCCATTATTGAGAAATAAGTGTTGTGAGAATAAGATGCATTCCCCATATAGTTTAACAAAAAGTCTATTGTACACTAATATGTTTACAATGATTCTCTTGGCTAAAGTGTTTGAGAATTACCTAGTAAGACTAAGAATACCAGGTTAATAACCTAGGGCAAATGGGAGAAAAATTAGATATGAGATACCGTATGGTAAACCATGGGTATGTGATGCCCTAGTTTATTGTATTTCTCTATTAAACTCAGAAACTCAGTTTTATATATTTGGATATATAAGTTACCATTGGTGTTTTAGTCCAAGTGGGAGTTTGTTGGGTTTTATGTCTTAAAACTCATGGTTTGTAAACAATAAAACTTATTCTGAAAATTCAATAAGTTGTTACTGAATATATGTATTGATTGTTTCGTTTTAGAAATAAATCCAATAAACTAAAAGATCCATGACTATTACATGAGTATTTGAACTTTATGTGAAGACATAAAAGTGAACCAGGTTCGAGTAAATAGTCAAAATGATCTATAGTATATGAATGAGATTGGGTGCCTTATTCTGATAACACTATTGGATGCAGTCCACTCTATAGTTGTTACAAGGAGTTGTAAAAGTGCTATAGACGATGTGATCCTAATTCGTACATGTTATTACATGAGAAGTTGAGGTGTCCTGTGCAATGGGTTTATATAAGATCGAACCACGAAATTAATCATTCTTACTTTATAATGTTGTTTACTATTTAAATTGCCTATTTCAAAGCGATGATCTAGGTAACTTGACCTTCATCCTGAGCTAACTATGAACTTCTATTTATTCGGGATTATCATTAGATTTTCATAGGTGAGAATTGGCTCAACAGTGCTGGCTCAATAAATCTCCATTTCAGGGGTAAGACCGAGTAGATAGTTGGGGACATAGGGTGCAAGATGGAATTCACTCCTACCCACTTCTAGGGATCGTAGAGAGGTTGTTCCCTTAAGTGCTGACTCCGGGTCTTGAACAAGGGACCCCACCCTCTCATTAGTCCGAGAAGGGCTCGGTTTGTTGATCGGATCACAAACCAATTGTTCATTAGAGGATCAGTGGGACTTAAGGAACAAGAGGTAATTTAGGGAGTAAAACAGACATTTGATGCAATCGTTATTACAAACAACCTAGAAAGGGTTAACTTGCTAATCATGGTTATATCGAGTGGATATAATATATCTACAGTGAGGGAGTGCAACTATGGACTTTAGTGGAGTGACACATTAGTTAACGAATGAGGATTAATTCGAAATAAAGAGTTTAACCAATTAATCTCAGATTGTTGGAGCCCATGATCTGTAGGTTTACGAGGTCCCCCTACTAGCTCGTAAATGGATTAGCTTTAGAGTACTGTGATAAATTAATTTGAAACGTTCAAATTAGAATTAAGAGAATTATTAATTATATAAGATATAGTTACGCGTTTAATTTTGGAATTAAATGGAATTGGAGAATTTAATTAATATTTAAATATGATTTAAATATTAAATTCATGAAGGTGGAATTACTGTAAAATTAATTTATTATTTGATATTAAATTATTAGAATTAATTTAATTAATTAATTAATTAATTATTATTAATTTTATTTGAAAATTAATTTTGTAAAATTAATAAAGTTTTTAATTTTGAAAACTAAATTGATTTTGGAAATCAATTTATAAAAAAAAATTAAAATTGTAAAACACAAAAAGATTGGAAAATCAAAAGTTGGAAAACTCCACTTATCTTCTCAAGTAGCTCACTTAAAAACCGCTTATTCTTGCTTCAATTCTCCAAGCATGAGTTGCACCTCATGCAGCCTTCTCCATTGCACGATAATTCTGCAATAAATAGAGAAGATTGAAGTGGAAATTGAGCATGCATCAGTTGAGTTTTTGCTGAAAAATTTGAGTTGAAAAAGGTGTTCTTCAAGTCGGTACAACAGTGTGTTCTTCTCTAAATTCACTTCATTCAAGCTTATTTTGAGTCTCACAACTCAATCTAAAGCTCCAAGAGAATAATAGGGAAGATCTTGAGGTGGTTCACAAGAAGAATTGAAGAAGATTTGCAGCTGAATTTGAGATTAAAGAGGTTCTACAAAGGTATTACTTGAAACACTCTTATTATTGTATGAGCATGCTTTATTTATAGTCAAATTCAATAAATTAGAATGTTTATTGATCCTTGTTATTTTCGCTGCGCTCTTATATTGAGAGTGTTACAACACTATTTATGAAGCGCGTTATTTTTCCCTCAAAACTCGTAGCATTGCAATACTGTTTGCATGAGACCCACTCGTTTTTCATTTTTTCGTCAAAATTCGTAGTGTTGCAACGGTGCCCTGTATATTCTAATATTCTTGACGTTTTAAAAACATCAAGAAACAATTAATTGAACTTGACATTTTTAGAACGTGAAGTACAATATTTTTCGGAAACCTCTAACTTTTTTAAAACAATTCTTGACTTTTTTTTTCTTGAAAATCACCTATTTTATTATATTTTTTTTTCATAAAAACGTCAAGTATTTAAAATTGCAAACGTCAAGAAATGTGGTTTTTCTTGTAGTGCAAGCAAGATGGAAAGTCTCTTATAGAATTTTATGGACAATTAGTTGAGATATTTGAGGAGTTAGATCATGGGGATAGAATTGTTATGAATAATCCTGATGATATTATAGCATACCAAATGCCAATTGAAAGATTCATGGTGCATATTTTTCTTCCGGGTTTAGACGGAATCTAGAAGAATTTTATGCACAAATTTGGAGAGAGGTTGCATGCCATATAATGTTAAAGGAAGATAGAGAAACTTTTGAAGCTACAACAATTTTGTCTCGAAACAAACCAAAGAGTACTAGTGATGCGAGAAAATATTGTACCCATTGCAACCGAGTTGAACACCTAAAGGAACATTATTCTAAGATTGTGGGATACTAATAAGGAACCACAAAAGATAGATTCTAAACAGAAGCCTATTTTCGCCCTTGCTAAAGAAGGTACAAATGATTTCATTGAAACTACCTCAACTCTTGTTGCAGTAGTAAATTGATAACTTGTAGAAATACAAGTTATTGTCTCTCAAAAGTTGGAACAATTAGGGTTTTTAATGATAAAATTTCATCATTCTTAGAGAAAATGCATGGAATACTCAAACACTACCAAACTCATACAAAAGAATGTTTATTGCTCAAAGTTTGTCACTAACGCATAATATTGTCGGATTTCAACAAAGATTCTAAGTGTCGTAGGCAACGTCAATGTATGGACATGCGTCCGAGGGATTTCAATGCAACAAATGTTCATTGACTCAGGCTGTTTGTGTCAAATCACCACTTGCAAGCATGGGCATTTACAGCTGGCGGTGTCTAAAAAGTGTCTGAGTGTCAGGCGACTGACCAGGGTATGAAATTTAATGTTGCCCCATCATCAAGCTGATGAAGAGCAACGCCTATAAATAGAAGAAGGGGATGAGCTCGTTTTTATAATTTTGAAATTTAGAGACTTAGAGCTTTGTTGTTGTGACAAGAAGAACAAAAGAAGGAAAAGATCCACCCCCACCGTTGATCAAAGAGTGAAGAAAACTAAGCTCGAAAGAGAATTTTCTTCCATTTATTCTACAAGTTGGTTGTACACGAATTTAAATTGAGCCAAAGAGGAAAAGAGATTGTGCTCTGTGGCTTGACTCTTTTATTTTCATCTCAATTCTATTCTTTTCCTCTCATTCGATTAAGTATTGATCTTGTAAGGACAATCTAGTTCTTTATGAATTCACATATTTGATCAATTACACTTTGCTACTATTTATTTCTTGCCTTATGTTAGATGCATCTATAACTTCATGCAAAGTTCATTTCTAAATGCTTAAACCAACATAATCACTTGGTAAAAGCTACTTTAGCTTGAATTATTCGAGAGAATAAACAAGCAAGCATTAAGTTAAAAATGTTTGGTACATCTAGAGATGGAGGCATTAGTGTTTTATTGCATTATGTGGTTAACGCATGCATCCTAAAGATAGGAATTGGTGTGGCATTCACATTGAGAAGTGCTGAATAGAAAGTAAGCAGAAACCTAACGTATTTACAAAGTTATAAACAAGCAAAGTCATTTCCATCTACACCACATTCTTGTATGTGTACATTTCACTTAGATCGACGCATACCACTTGCACTGCACCATTTTCACACGATCCCCTGTTTTCCATTTGACCTTTTTGTATCTTCTTTCACGCACACAACAAACCTAGTGTAGATAACTCATTCAGAATTCACTTAGGATACTTCTACATTAGCTATAACGCAAGCTCCACGTTAGCTTTAATCTAAATCCCTAAGATCAACCCTGGACTTACCAGGCACCTAGATTAGATTTATATTTGGATCTAATTCAGGAAAACTTGAATGCATAAAGATGAGTGTCACGTGTCCCTTCTTGCATTATTAACGCATCACTAACGCTTCATTAACATATCATTCACATTTGCACCATATTTTTTCAATTTCCTCACACAATACAGTCCTAAGTTCACATCACGAAGAGAACAAACAAGTTTTTGGCACCGTTGTTAGGGATTTAGCAACAAAACTAACTAGAAATTTTGCTTGTATATTTTGTAGGAAGCTTGAAGCTGAAGGAGTATTACGAGCTAAACCGAAGCTTGTAAACGTTTATGAGACAGGAAAACACTCCTGAACTCGTATACGACCCCAAAGTTGAGAGGAGCTTTCGATGAAAAAATTGATCTAATCGTCGCCATAGGTTAAGGCTACAACAACTCAGACAACAAATCAGGCAACAACAAATGGTGGACGAGCAAATAAACCATAACTTAGCTCAACAGCTAGCCAACGCTGCTCAAAATCCTATCATAATGGTGAACAGTAATATGCGTTCGATGTGGGAGTATGCGTCACATGGTGTGTATGATTTCTCACTGGGGATCATATATCCAACGCCAGATGGGACAAGATTTGAAATGAAACCTGTAATGTTGCAAATGCTTCAAACAACTGGCTAGTTTGGAGGTGCTCGTGGAGAAGACCCTCATGCCCACATGAAATGTTTTTTTGGAGACATGCAATTTTTTTGTGATTCCTGGAATCACACCAGAAGCTATCAGGCTATCCTTATTTCCATATTCTCTACGTGACGATGCAAAGCAATGGACAAGTTCTTTGGAGCCTGGGGAGATAACGACTTGGGAAAAGTTAGTGGAGAAATTCATGCAAAAATATTTCCCACCCAGCACGAACGCAAGGAGGCAGAGAGAAATAATGAACTTTGAGCAAGAAGAATTCGAAACTTTGAGTACCACATGGGAACGCTTCAAAGGACTGTGTTCGCTCATTATTTTGATCACCAACAACTTGTATGGTTGATAATGTATGCGCTTTGCGATAATAATAAATGTGATACTACATTCTAAAGTGATGTATGCAGTGATGCTTAGATGCGTTCATAGTATGCGTTCGTGTAGTATGTGCATGTCACAAGTTTTCTTGCGCTGAAGCCAAGTATAATTCCAACGCAAGTTTTTCAGAGTGATCTGAGGTCGAACATAGGGATTGCGGTGATTAATGTGATATTAATGTGATATATGCGACCGGAAAAACAAAATAATAATGAATTATGTTGTGCGATAATGAATAAAAAGCGATGATAAAATAAATTGCAGAGATAAAATAAGATGCGGTAATAAAACAAGATGCAGTAATAAACAAGTTGAGGCCTGTCTGTGAAGATGTGCAAATATCTGATGAATGCGGTGGCAAGTCTTGTGAAATGTGTCAGAAAGAGAATGGGTTAGGGGAAAGGACATCGCAAGTTCATCAATCCTATTGAGGACGCAACTAAGGTTCCGATTTCCCTTGGCTTACACCTCTCAGTGATCGGCCGCGTTCCTATATGTCTATGGTGAATCAGGAATGAACGTTATGAACGCAAGGTTGTTTCCATCTTTGAAAATACTTCTCGCTTTAGTTAACGTATTCTTCCAACCTTCTTTCGAGAGGTAGAATAACATCTTCACTTCTGCTCTCACAGATGAAGATGCCGTTGAGCACGCGTTAGCTAAACTTAGCCGATTTCTTTAACAAAGATTAATTTACTCGCTTAATCCTTCCCCTTTACCTTGAGGGATTAGTTACACATGGTGAAGAAAATGGATGATGAATGTATGGTAAAGAACAGAGAGATGACAATAAATATAATAATGATATTAAAATCTGAAAATAAGTGTTTGTTACAGATAAAAAACCTTAGCACTTCCTTCTCAAGCTTATTTTCCGGAGACGATGTGCTTCCCGGCATATGGGAGGAATGTGGTGGAGAAGTTCCTTCTCAAGCTTATTTTTCAGGTAGAAGTGATCTTTGCACAGAGCTTCTCTTCGGGAATGAGAATGAATTTCTTGCTCCAGAGACTTCCCTTTCGGCCTTGTCTCATCTTTCTCCCTGGATTTTCTATAAGTTGTCTCTTCAGACCAGCCTCCTTTCTTTGAAATAGATGTAGCTATTTATAGACCTTAGCACCTTCTGCATCAGTGGTCCCGCTTCGAAAAGCTGCTTTCTCTGCCACGGCTTAGTGGAAACGTCCACTCTGCTCCACATTCAATTTGTCAGATCATACAACAGAAAAGCTGTACAATTTCAGAAATCCCTACGAATGCATCGCTCTTTTCATCTACGTTCGATCGCCGCATTGGTGCATTTGCATTGATCTTTTTATTGATTACCGCATGTGGTGAAAATGCATTGATCGTTTGCGTCCATGATTGATTGTCGTATACACTGCAATTGCGTTGTTCTTTTTCGTTCTCGATTGACCGTTGCATGCAGTGCGAATGTGTTGCTCTTTTTGTCCTTGAGTGAATGTCGTATGCGGTGACTTGTTTCCTGCAAAACAAAGACTTGAACATTGCATTTTTCCATCGCAATGGGGTTAGTGGGTGTGCTTACGACACTTTACAAATTTTATGTTTCTAAGCCAATTTCTATATGGTCGACACAACTTTTTCCTTCTTTTTTCCGCATAATCTAAATAAAACAGTATAAATAACTTGTATTTCTACAAGTTATCAACTGGTCAAAAATTTCCCCAATCACAGATTACCTCTAACTTTCCAGATGGAAACCTTTTATGGAGGATTGAACAGAGTATCTCAAATGGCAGCCGATGCAGCTGCAACTGGCGGTATCATGGATAAATCTTACAACGAAACTAAGGAAATACTAGACCGCATCGCCATGCATAATATGGAATGGGTAGATGAAAATTATGATATAAGAGTAGATAGGAGGAGACGCTCTCAGAATGTAAACTCTATTGATTCTAACGCAATAGCCACGCTTTCTGCACAAGTGGCTACCATGACAAACCTTTTGCAAAATATATCACTTGGGAACTTATCAAACACATAAAAGGTAAATTAGGTGAAAACATTCGTACAGCCCATGGTTAGCTATATGGGCTGTGGAGATCCTCATTCCTACATTTATTGCCCACAGAATCCACAGTTGGTATGCTTTATTAAAAACAAACCATTCTCAAACACCTATAATCCCGGATGGAGGAACCATCCAAATTTTTCTTGGGGAGGTCACCAACAGGAGCAACACCAACCAGGGGTAAATCAGCAACATAGGCAAGGACCACCGCTTGGATTCCAGCCATCTCAGCAGCCGCACCAACAATCCTTTAATAGAGGAAGTCATGGGTCGAGTTCAGCTTTTCTGCTTGAAAACATCATAAAGGAATATATCTCCCAAAATGACGCATTGCTAAAAAGCCAAGCGTCATCCATTAGAAATCTGGAGATACAAGTAGGGCAAATCAATAGTGAGCTGAAGAATCGGCCACCAGGAGTCTTGCCCAGCAATATAGAAACCCCGAGAAATAACAACGAAAAAGAGCAATGTCATGTGGTGACATTGCGAAATGGTTGACCCCTTGTAGAAAGAACAATGAACCCAAGAAACAACAATCCTTTAGCTGAGCACACAACACGCCTAAAGGCATTTGAAGATCAAGAAGAACGGACACTAGAATTCACAAGTTATTCCAACCCGAGCACGTCTAACGCAGAAGCACCTGCAGTGCAGCTAAAAGCACCATTTCGCAGACGCTTGCTGAAGAAGAATGATGAGCAGCAGTTCAAGCATTTTTTTGAACTTCTGAGGCAACTGCACATTAACATCCCACTTATAGAAGCCTCAGAACAAATTCCCAAGTATGTAAAATTTCTGAAGGATATTCTGGCTTAAAAGAGAAGAGTTAGTGAGACAAAAGTAATTACTCTAACGTAGGAGTGCAATGCGTTAATCAGCAACAACTTACCCAAGAAACAGAAGGATCTGGGAAGCTTCATAGTCCCATGCTCAATCGGAGGGCTAGACGTGGAACATGCACTGTGTGATCTGGGAGCTAACATCAATCTCATGCCCCTCTCAATTTTCAAGAAATTAGGAATTGGTGATGCACAACCCACTTCTGTAACGCTTCAACTCGCTGAAGAACGATCATATATCTTGAAGGAAAGATTGAGGATGTTCTGGTGAAAGTTGACAAGTTCATATTCCCAGCGGATTTTATCATCCTTGATTATGAAGCAGACAGGGATGTACCAATCATTCTTGGACGCCCCCCTTTCTTGCCACTGGGAAAGTACTAATAGACATGCATAAGGGAGAACTTACTATGCACGTAGACAACCAATGAATGAAATTTAATGTGTTAAATGCATTAAATTTTTTGGATGCTGAATGTCAACTTAGCAATGTTGGAGTGTATCAACAAGTAGTAAAAGTAACCAGGATCAATAAGCACTCTAATGCATTAATTTTGGCAGAAACTAAAGCATGCTAACATAGTAATAAGTGGGTTTGAAGCCATACCTTTGAAAAACTTCTCCAAATCTCGATTCTCAACTGCAAATTTCTCCAAATCTTGTTGTAGACCACCTCAAGATCTTCCCTACTATCCTCTTGGAACTTTAGATTGAGTTGTATGACTCAAAAGAAGCTTGAATGAAGGGAACTTGGAGAAAAACCTCACAACAGCAACCCATTTGAAGAACATCTTCTTCAGTATGAATTTTTTAGCAAATATTCTATCAATTGCATGCCTCAATTCTATTCTAATCTTCTCAATATATTGCAGAATATCATGCAAAAAAGATGACTGCATGAGATGCAACTCATGCTTGGAGTTATTGAAGCCAAAGAAATAGGTTATGTGTGAGCTACTTTCAAGATGATAATGGAGAATCCCATAAATCCATTTTGTGTTAATTTAATCTTTTTCACTTTTTTCAATTGATTTCAAAAATCAATTTGTTTTCTAAAATTGAAAATATTATTAATTTTACAAAATTAATTTCATAAATTAATTTTCTTAATAAAATTAATAAATAATTATTTAAACAATTTAAATAATTCTAATTAATTTATTCTCAAATATTTAATTAATTTATACAAATCCACCTTCATATATTTAAATTATATTTAAATATTAATTTTCTAATTCTGTTTAATTCTTAAAAATTAAACATGTAATTATATCTCATATAATTACTAATCCACCTTCATACAGTAAATAACGTTATAAAGTAAGAGTGACTGATTTTAATGGTCTGATCTTGTACAAACCCTTTTGCACAGGACGCTCCCACTCGTCATATCATAACATATCGAATTAGGATCACTTCGTTTGTAGCACTTTTACAACCCTTTGTAACAACTACAAAGTAGGCTGCATCCAAATAGTGTTACCAAAATAAGGCACTCGACCTTATTCATATACTATAGACCATTTTGACTATTTACTCGAACCTGATCTACTTTTATATCTCCACATAAAGTTCAAGTACTCATGTAATAGTCATGGGTCTTTTTAGGTTCATTGGATTTCTAATAAGCAAATACTTATATTCAATAACAACTTATTGAATTTTCAGAATAAGTTTCATTGTTTACAACCCATGAGTTTTAGGACGTAAAACCCAACAAGCAACTCAATTGAATTGTCTGAAGAAGAAGTGGACCAAGTTTGTGAGGTCCTCGCATTGGGAGAAACCATGAAGAAATTTGAGTCGGTAAGTCTGAGTGAGCAGTAGACTAAGCCAACGCGTCCATCATCGGAGGAACCACCAGAACTAGAATATAAAACTTTACCTGACCATCTTAAATATGTTTTTCTTGGATTAAATAACACTTTACTGTAATTATTTTAGCTAATCTTTCTGAGCCTAATGAATGCTCTGTTTTGCAGATGTTATAGAGACACATACAGGCAGTAGGATGGACGCTAGTTGAGTGTGATGATTCTCCTTATGGAGGTCATTTTTGTGGACAAAGAAATGCTGCAAAGGTAGGTATTTCTGGCCCACCCTCTTCAAGGATACAAGGGAATATGTTCTCAAGTGTGACCCTTGTCAATGCGCAGGTAATATATCCTCAAGGAATGTAATGCCTTTGAATAATATACTTGAAGTCGAATTATTTGATGTATGGGGCATCGGTTTCATGGAACCTTTCCCTATGTTCTGTGGTCAACAATAGATCTTGCTAGTAGTAGACTATGTATCAAAATAGGTTGAAGCTGTGGCTTATGCCAAGGATGATGCAACGACTATCTCAAATTTTCTCACCATGAATATTTTCACACGCTTTGGAATGTCGAGGGCACTAGTGAGTGACGAAGGTAGACACTTTATTAACCGCATCATTTCCAAATTACTTGCTAAATACAATGTCATGCACAAAATTGCTACTGCATATCACCCTCAAACCAATGGTCAAGCATAAGTATCCATTCGGGAAATAAGACGATATTGGCAAAGTTAGTTAACGTATCAAGGAAAGATTGGGCACAAAGGTTAGGCGAAGTACTTTGGGCCTACAGAACTGTCTACAAAACTCCAATAGGTATGTCTCCATACTCTTTGGTATTTGGAAAAGGTTGTCAATTACCCTTGGAGTTGGAGTACAAAGCTTTCTGGGTAGTGAAAAAGCTGAACTTGAACCTAGAAGCCGCGGGTGAACAATGCAAGCTTAAGCTCCATGAGCTTGATTAATGGCGGCTGAACGTATACGAAACAACAAAATCTACAAGGAAAAGACTAAACGTTGGCATGACCAATGCATCAGTAAGAAAGAATTTGTTATTGGGCAAAACATCTTATTATTCAACTCACGGTTGCGTTTGTTTCCAAGAAAATTAAAATCTAGGTGGTCAGGACTGTTTATCATTAAAACAATCTTTCCACATGGAGCTGTTGAATTAACAAGAGAAGATGGCACAAATGCATTCAAAGTGAATGGGCAAAGAGTGAAGCCCTACTTTGAAGAAAGTATAGAACGACAGAAGTCATCTCTCGAGTTATGTGATGCCAACTGAGGCTCGCGTCAAAGCTTTCCTACGTTCACACAGACACATATTCTAGGGACGCTTCTTCTACACCAACTCTTTTTACATTCTGTATTCTTTGATTGCAATTTTTTGCGATTTATTTTGAATTATTTGTTAGCCCTTGCTTTGATTTATGGTCATTTGCTGAATTTATGCATTATAAAAATAAAGAAATAAAAAAAAGAAGGAAAAAAAATAAATGTGTAAAATTAACTTGAAGAAGTTTAGATAAAAAGGGAGTAGGATTCTAATGCGTTGGACATAAACCAACGCATAAACCAAACTTTAGAAAGGACGTCCCTCGAAGACATAAAGCACTCAATTCCTTAGAAACCCTAGGCGCGTCCTTTCTTCTGCATCGTTAATGACGATGTCAGACGCCACCTAATGTCGCTTCTATTGGATTTTATATCCTAAAACTCGTAGTTTGTAAATTGATAAACATATTCTATTTTCTTTTTCGATAAAATTGTTATTGAAATTATAATCTTGAATCCAATAAACTAAGGTTCTGAAGCTATTTAATGTAGTTTAAACTTTATATAATGACATAAATGTGGATCAAGTTTAAATATATAGCCAAAATGGTCTATAATATATGATTAAGGTTGGGCGCCTTATTCTAGGGACACTATGGATGCAACCCACTTTGTAGTTAGTACAAATGATGTGATCCTGAATCGTTCATATAGAGATGTGTGAGTGGGGGCATCCTATCCAATGAGTTTGCATAAGACTAAACCATGAAATAGTCACTTTTATGTTCTAAATGTCGTTTTATGTATAAAACTGACTATTTCGTTAATTGATGACCTAGGTAACTTAATCTTAATTCTGAGCGAACTATGAACTCTGTTCACTTGGAATTATCCTTAGATCTGCATAGGTGAGGGCAGCTCATTATCGCTGGCTCAATAAGCCTCCCATTTCAGGGGGTAAGATCAGGTGGATAGCTGGGAACATAGGGTGCAAGACGGAATTCACTCCTACCCATTATAGGGATAGTAGATAGGTTGTTCCATTTAGTACTGAATCCAAGTCTCATAAGGGACCTCACCCTCTCCTTCGTCCGAGAGGGGTTCTGTTTATAGGTTGGACCTTAAACCAATTGTTTATTAGAGGATCAGTGGAACTTAAGGAACAAGATGTAGTCTTGGGGGTAAAACGGTTTTTATGACCCAACCGAGATTATGAACAACCTGTGAAGGATTAGCTTACTAATCATGGTTATATCAAATGGACACAAATAAATCTATAGTGAGGGAAGTGCAACTACGGGACTATAGTGGAATGATCCATTAGTTAACGAATCTTGATTACTTCCGTCTAAAAGAGTTTAGCCAGCTAATCCCAGATCGTTGGAGCCCATGATCTATAGGTCCATTAGGCTCTCCTACTAGCTCATATGGAATAAACTTAGAACAGTTGGTCCGTTTTCACGCTTTTTTGTGACAAGAGGTTTGCGCACAAAAATTGGGCACCATGGCAACCCCACGACACCCCAGCAGTGCATGGCGACGCCCCAGTAGGGCCTAACGACACCCCAGAAAGGCCCTGTGACACCTTAGCAAGGCCATGCGACACC